>NW_027443038.1:0-309388 GCF_048569485.1 Anomaloglossus baeobatrachus | reverse complement strand
AAATGTGTTCATTTCATGTATGCGCGAAATGCCTTAAAAATGGCTTTAAAATGGATTTGGAGCATGGAGACGATTATCTCGGGATTGCAAGATAACCAAACAAAACTTTTAGTGGATTTCTACTTATTTTATTAAATATCATCTCCACCAAACAGGACAAGCTTGCATCTGTTATAGTTTTGGAGAAAAATGTGTTCATTTCATGTATGCGCGAAATGCCTTAAAAATGGCTTTAAAATGGATTTGGAGCATGGAGACGATTATCTCGGGATTGCAAGATAACCAAACAAAACTTTTAGTGGATTTCTACTTATTTTATTAAATATCATCTCCACCAAACAGGACAAGCTTGCATCTGTTATAGTTTTGGAGAAAAATGTGTTCATTTCATGTATGCGCGAAATGCCTTAAAAATGGCTTTAAAATGGATTTGGAGCATGGAGACGATTATCTCGGGATTGCAAGATAACCAAACAAAACTTTTAGTGGATTTCTACTTATTTTATTAAATATCATCTCCACCAAACAGGACAAGCTTGCATCTGTTATAGTTTTGGAGAAAAATGTGTTCATTTCATGTATGCGCGAAATGCCTTAAAAATGGCTTTAAAATGGATTTGGAGCATGGAGACGATTATCTCGGGATTGCAAGATAACCAAACAAAACTTTTAGTGGATTTCTACTTATTTTATTAAATATCATCTCCACCAAACAGGACAAGCTTGCATCTGTTATAGTTTTGGAGAAAAATGTGTTCATTTCATGTATGCGCGAAATGCCTTAAAAATGGCTTTAAAATGGATTTGGAGCATGGAGACGATTATCTCGGGATTGCAAGATAACCAAACAAAACTTTTAGTGGATTTCTACTTATTTTATTAAATATCATCTCCACCAAACAGGACAAGCTTGCATCTGTTATAGTTTTGGAGAAAAATGTGTTCATTTCATGTATGCGCGAAATGCCTTAAAAATGGCTTTAAAATGGATTTGGAGCATGGAGACGATTATCTCGGGATTGCAAGATAACCAAACAAAACTTTTAGTGGATTTCTACCTTATTTTATTAAATATCATCTCCACCAAACAGGACAAGCTTGCATCGTGTTATAGTTTTGGAGAAAAATGTGTTCATTTCATGTATGCGCAAAATGCCTTAAAAATGGCTTTAAAATGGATTTGGAGCATGGAGACGATTATCTCAGGATGGCAATATAAACAAACGAAACTTTTAGTAGATTTCTACTTATTTTATTAAATATTATCTCCACCAAACAGGACAAGCTTGCATCTGTTATAGTTTTGGAGAAAAATGTGTTCATTTCATGTATGCGCGAAATGCCTTAAAAATGGCTTTAAAATGGATTTGGAGCATGGAGACGATTATCTCGGGATTGCAAGATAACCAAACAAAACTTTTAGTGGATTTCTACTTATTTTATTAAATATCATCTCCACCAAACAGGACAAGCTTGCATCTGTTATAGTTTTGGAGAAAAATGTGTTCATTTCATGTATGCGCGAAATGCCTTAAAAATGGCTTTAAAATGGATTTGGAGCATGGAGACGATTATCTCGGGATTGCAAGATAACCAAACAAAACTTTTAGTGGATTTCTACTTATTTTATTAAATATCATCTCCACCAAACAGGACAAGCTTGCATCTGTTATAGTTTTGGAGAAAAATGTGTTCATTTCATGTATGCGCGAAATGCCTTAAAAATGGCTTTAAAATGGATTTGGAGCATGGAGACGATTATCTCGGGATTGCAAGATAACCAAACAAAACTTTTAGTGGATTTCTACTTATTTTATTAAATATCATCTCCACCAAACAGGACAAGCTTGCATCTGTTAAAGTTTTGGAGAAAAATGTGTTCATTTCATGTATGCGCGAAATGCCTTAAAAATGGCTTTAAAATGGATTTGGAGCATGGAGACGATTATCTCGGGATTGCAAGATAACCAAACAAAACTTTTAGTGGATTTCTACTTATTTTATTAAATATCATCTCCACCAAACAGGACAAGCTTGCATCTGTTATAGTTTTGGAGAAAAATGTGTTCATTTCATGTATGCGTGAAATGCCTTAAAAATGGCTTTAAAATGGATTTGAAGCATGGAGACGATTATCTCGGGATTGCAAGATAACCAAACAAAACTTTTAGTGGATTTCTACTTATTTTATAAATATCATCTCCACCAAACAGGACAAGCTTGCATCTGTTATAGTTTTGGAGAAAAATGTGTTCATTTCATGTATGCGCGAAATGCCTTAAAAATGGCTTTAAAATGGATTTGGAGCATGGAGACGATTATCTCGGGATTGCAAGATAACCAAACAAAACTTTTAGTGGATTTCTACTTATTTTATTAAATATCATCTCCACCAAACAGGACAAGCTTGCATCTGTTAAAGTTTTGGAGAAAAATGTGTTCATTTCATGTATGCGCGAAATGCCTTAAAAATGGCTTTAAAATGGATTTGGAGCATGGAGACGATTATCTCGGGATTGCAAGATAACCAAACAAAACTTTTAGTGGATTTCTACTTATTTTATTAAATATCATCTCCACCAAACAGGACAAGCTTGCATCTGTTATAGTTTTGGAGAAAAATGTGTTCATTTCATGTATGCGCGAAATGCCTTAAAAATGGCTTTAAAATGGATTTGGAGCATGGAGACGATTATCTCGGGATTGCAAGATAACCAAACAAAACTTTTAGTGGATTTCTACTTATTTTATTAAATATCATCTCCACCAAACAGGACAAGCTTGCATCTGTTATAGTTTTGGAGAAAAATGTGTTCATTTCATGTATGCGCGAAATGCCTTAAAAATGGCTTTAAAATGGATTTGGAGCATGGAGACGATTATCTCGGGATTGCAAGATAACCAAACAAAACTTTTAGTGGATTTCTACTTATTTTATTAAATATCATCTCCACCAAACAGGACAAGCTTGCATCTGTTATAGTTTTGGAGAAAAATGTGTTCATTTCATGTATGCGCGAAATGCCTTAAAAATGGCTTTAAAATGGATTTGGAGCATGGAGACGATTATCTCGGGATTGCAAGATAACCAAACAAAACTTTTAGTGGATTTCTACTTATTTTATTAAATATCATCTCCACCAAACAGGACAAGCTTGCATCTGTTATAGTTTTGGAGAAAAATGTGTTCATTTCATGTATGCGCGAAATGCCTTAAAAATGGCTTTAAAATGGATTTGGAGCATGGAGACGATTATCTCGGGATTGCAAGATAACCAAACAAAACTTTTAGTGGATTTATACTTATTTTATTAAATATCATCTCCACCAAACAGGACAAGCTTGCATGTGTTATAGCTTTGGAGAAAAATGTGTTCATTTCATGTATGCGCAAAATGCCTTTGAAATGGCTTTAAAATGGATTTGGAGCATGGAGACGATTATCTCGGGATTGCAAGATAACCAAACAAAACTTTTAGTGGATTTCTACTTATTTTATTAAATATCATCTCCACCAAACAGGACAAGCTTGCATCTGTTATAGTTTTGGAGAAAAATGTGTTCATTTCATGTATGCGCGAAATGCCTTAAAAATTGCTTTAAAATGGATTTGGAGCATGGAGACGATTATCTCGTGATTGCAAGATAACCAAACAAAACTTTTAGTGGATTTCTACTTATTTTATTAAATATCATCTCCACCAAACAGGACAAGCTTGCATCTGTTATAGTTTTGGAGAAAAATGTGTTCATTTCATGTATGCGCGAAATGCCTTAAAAATGGCTTTAAAATGGATTTGGAGCATGGAGACGATTATCTCGGGATTGCAAGATAACCAAACAAAACTTTTAGTGGATTTCTACTTATTTTATTAAATATCATCTCCACCAAACAGGACAAGCTTGCATCTGTTATAGTTTTGGAGAAAAATGTGTTCATTTCATGTATGCGCGAAATGCCTTAAAAATGGCTTTAAAATGGATTTGGAGCATGGAGACGATTATCTCGGGATTGCAAGATAACCAAACAAAACTTTTAGTGGATTTCTACTTATTTTATTAAATATCATCTCCACCAAACAGGACAAGCTTGCATCTGTTATAGTTTTGGAGAAAAATGTGTTCATTTCATGTATGCGCGAAATGCCTTAAAAATGGCTTTAAAATGGATTTGGAGCATGGAGACGATTATCTCGGGATTGCAAGATAACCAAACAAAACTTTTAGTGGATTTCTACTTATTTTATTAAATATCATCTCCACCAAACAGGACAAGCTTGCATCTGTTATAGTTTTGGAGAAAAATGTGTTCATTTCATGTATGCGCGAAATGCCTTAAAAATGGCTTTAAAATGGATTTGGAGCATGGAGACGATTATCTCGGGATTGCAAGATAACCAAACAAAACTTTTAGTGGATTTCTACTTATTTTATTAAATATCATCTCCACCAAACAGGACAAGCTTGCATCTGTTATAGTTTTGGAGAAAAATGTGTTCATTTCATGTATGCGCGAAATGCCTTAAAAATGGCTTTAAAATGGATTTGGAGCATGGAGACGATTATCTCGGGATTGCAATATAACCAAACAAAACTTTTAGTGGATTTCTACTTATTTTATTAAATATCATCTCCACCAAACAGGACAAGCTTGCATCTGTTATAGTTTTGGAGAAAAATGTGTTCATTTCATGTATGCGCGAAATGCCTTAAAAATGGCTTTAAAATGGATTTGGAGCATGGAGACGATTATCTCGGGATTGCAAGATAACCAAACAAAACTTTTAGTGGATTTCTACTTATTTTATTAAATATCATCTCCACCAAACAGGACAAGCTTGCATCTGTTATAGTTTTGGAGAAAAATGTGTTCATTTCATGTATGCGCGAAATGCCTTAAAAATGGCTTTAAAATGGATTTGGAGCATGGAGACGATTATCTCGGGATTGCAAGATAACCAAACAAAACTTTTAGTGGATTTCTACTTATTTTATTAAATATCATCTCCACCAAACAGGACAAGCTTGCATCTGTTATAGTTTTGGAGAAAAATGTGTTCATTTCATGTATGCGCGAAATGCCTTAAAAATGGCTTTAAAATGGATTTGGAGCATGGAGACGATTATCTCGGGATTGCAAGATAACCAAACAAAACTTTTAGTGGATTTCTACTTATTTTATTAAATATCATCTCCACCAAACAGGACAAGCTTGCATCTGTTATAGTTTTGGAGAAAAATGTGTTCATTTCATGTATGCGCGAAATGCCTTAAAAATGGCTTTAAAATGGATTTGGAGCATGGAGACGATTATCTCGGGATTGCAAGATAACCAAACAAAACTTTTAGTGGATTTCTACTTATTTTATTAAATATCATCTCCACCAAACAGGACAAGCTTGCATCTGTTATAGTTTTGGAGAAAAATGTGTTCATTTCATGTATGCGCGAAATGCCTTAAAAATGGCTTTAAAATGGATTTGGAGCATGGAGACGATTATCTCGGGATTGCAAGATAACCAAACAAAACTTTTAGTGGATTTATACTTATTTTATTAAATATCATCTCCACCAAACAGGACAAGCTTGCATGTGTTATAGTTTTGGAGAAAAATGTGTTCATTTCATGTATGCGCAAAATGCCTTTGAAATGGCTTTAAAATGGATTTGGAGCATGGAGACGATTATCTCGGGATTGCAAGATAACCAAACAAAACTTTTAGTGGATTTCTACTTATTTTATTAAATATCATCTCCACCAAACAGGACAAGCTTGCATCTGTTATAGTTTTGGAGAAAAATGTGTTCATTTCATGTATGCGCGAAATGCCTTAAAAATGGCTTTAAAATGGATTTGGAGCATGGAGACGATTATCTCGTGATTGCAAGATAACCAAACAAAACTTTTAGTGGATTTCTACTTATTTTATTAAATATCATCTCCACCAAACAGGACAAGCTTGCATCTGTTATAGTTTTGGAGAAAAATGTGTTCATTTCATGTATGCGCGAAATGCCTTAAAAATGGCTTTAAAATGGATTTGGAGCATGGAGACGATTATCTCGGGATTGCAAGATAACCAAACAAAACTTTTAGTGGATTTCTACTTATTTTATTAAATATCATCTCCACCAAACAGGACAAGCTTGCATCTGTTATAGTTTTGGAGAAAAATGTGTTCATTTCATGTATGCGCGAAATGCCTTAAAAATGGCTTTAAAATGGATTTGGAGCATGGAGACGATTATCTCGGGATTGCAAGATAACCAAACAAAACTTTTAGTGGATTTCTACTTATTTTATTAAATATCATCTCCACCAAACAGGACAAGCTTGCATCTGTTATAGTTTTGGAGAAAAATGTGTTCATTTCATGTATGCGCGAAATGCCTTAAAAATGGCTTTAAAATGGATTTGGAGCATGGAGACGATTATCTCGGGATTGCAAGATAACCAAACAAAACTTTTAGTGGATTTCTACTTATTTTATTAAATATCATCTCCACCAAACAGGACAAGCTTGCATCTGTTATAGTTTTGGAGAAAAATGTGTTCATTTCATGTATGCGCGAAATGCCTTAAAAATGGCTTTAAAATGGATTTGGAGCATGGAGACGATTATCTCGGGATTGCAAGATAACCAAACAAAACTTTTAGTGGATTTCTACTTATTTTATTAAATATCATCTCCACCAAACAGGACAAGCTTGCATCTGTTATAGTTTTGGAGAAAAATGTGTTCATTTCATGTATGCGCGAAATGCCTTAAAAATGGCTTTAAAATGGATTTGGAGCATGGAGACGATTATCTCGGGATTGCAATATAACCAAACAAAACTTTTAGTGGATTTCTACTTATTTTATTAAATATCATCTCCACCAAACAGGACAAGCTTGCATCTGTTATAGTTTTGGAGAAAAATGTGTTCATTTCATGTATGCGCGAAATGCCTTAAAAATGGCTTTAAAATGGATTTGGAGCATGGAGACGATTATCTCGGGATTGCAAGATAACCAAACAAAACTTTTAGTGGATTTCTACTTATTTTATTAAATATCATCTCCACCAAACAGGACAAGCTTGCATCTGTTATAGTTTTGGAGAAAAATGTGTTCATTTCATGTATGCGCGAAATGCCTTAAAAATGGCTTTAAAATGGATTTGGAGCATGGAGACGATTATCTCGGGATTGCAAGATAACCAAACAAAACTTTTAGTGGATTTCTACTTATTTTATTAAATATCATCTCCACCAAACAGGACAAGCTTGCATCTGTTATAGTTTTGGAGAAAAATGTGTTCATTTCATGTATGCGCGAAATGCCTTAAAAATGGCTTTAAAATGGATTTGGAGCATGGAGACGATTATCTCGGGATTGCAAGATAACCAAACAAAACTTTTAGTGGATTTCTACTTATTTTATTAAATATCATCTCCACCAAACAGGACAAGCTTGCATCTGTTATAGTTTTGGAGAAAAATGTGTTCATTTCATGTATGCGCGAAATGCCTTAAAAATGGCTTTAAAATGGATTTGGAGCATGGAGACGATTATCTCGGGATTGCAAGATAACCAAACAAAACTTTTAGTGGATTTCTACTTATTTTATTAAATATCATCTCCACCAAACAGGACAAGCTTGCATCTGTTATAGTTTTGGAGAAAAATGTGTTCATTTCATGTATGCGCGAAATGCCTTAAAAATGGCTTTAAAATGGATTTGGAGCATGGAGACGATTATCTCGGGATTGCAAGATAACCAAACAAAACTTTTAGTGGATTTCTACTTATTTTATTAAATATCATCTCCACCAAACAGGACAAGCTTGCATCTGTTATAGTTTTGGAGAAAAATGTGTTCATTTCATGTATGCGCGAAATGCCTTAAAAATGGCTTTAAAATGGATTTGGAGCATGGAGACGATTATCTCGGGATTGCAAGATAACCAAACAAAACTTTTAGTGGATTTCTACTTATTTTATTAAATATCATCTCCACCAAACAGGACAAGCTTGCATCTGTTATAGTTTTGGAGAAAAATGTGTTCATTTCATGTATGCGCGAAATGCCTTAAAAATGGCTTTAAAATGGATTTGGAGCATGGAGACGATTATCTCGGGATTGCAAGATAACCAAACAAAACTTTTAGTGGATTTCTACTTATTTTATTAAATATCATCTCCACCAAACAGGACAAGCTTGCATGTGTTATAGTTTTGGAGAAAAATGTGTTAATTTCATGTATGCGCAAAATGCCTTTGAAATGGCTTTAAAATGGATTTGGAGCATGGAGACGATTATCTCGGGATTGCAAGATAACCAAACAAAACTTTTAGTGGATTTCTACTTATTTTATTAAATATCATCTCCACCAAACAGGACAAGCTTGCATCTGTTATAGTTTTGGAGAAAAATGTGTTCATTTCATGTATGCGCGAAATGCCTTAAAAATGGCTTTAAAATGGATTTGAAGCATGGAGACGATTATCTCGGGATTGCAAGATAACCAAACAAAACTTTTAGTGGATTTCTACTTATTTTATTAAATATCATCTCCACCAAACAGGACAAGCTTGCATCTGTTATAGTTTTGGAGAAAAATGTGTTCATTTCATGTATGCGCGAAATGCCTTAAAAATGGCTTTAAAATGGATTTGGAGCATGGAGACGATTATCTCGGGATTGCAAGATAACCAAACAAAACTTTTAGTGGATTTCTACTTATTTTATTAAATATCATCTCCACCAAACAGGACAAGCTTGCATCTGTTATAGTTTTGGAGAAAAATGTGTTCATTTCATGTATGCGCGAAATGCCTTAAAAATGGCTTTAAAATGGATTTGGAGCATGGAGACGATTATCTCGGGATTGCAAGATAACCAAACAAAACTTTTAGTGGATTTTGACTTATTTTATTAAATATCATCTCCACCAAACAGGACAAGCTTGCATCTGTTATAGTTTTGGAGAAAAATGTGTTCATTTCATGTATGCGCGAAATGCCTTAAAAATGGCTTTAAAATGGATTTGGAGCATGGAGACGATTATCTCGGGATTGCAATATAACCAAACAAAACTTTTAGTGGATTTCTACTTATTTTATTAAATATCATCTCCACCAAACAGGACAAGCTTGCATCTGTTATAGTTTTGGAGAAAAATGTGTTCATTTCATGTATGCGCGAAATGCCTTAAAAATGGCTTTAAAATGGATTTGGAGCATGGAGACGATTATCTCGGGATTGCAAGATAACCAAACAAAACTTTTAGTGGATTTCTACTTATTTTATTAAATATCATCTCCACCAAACAGGACAAGCTTGCATCTGTTATAGTTTTGGAGAAAAATGTGTTCATTTCATGTATGCGCGAAATGCCTTAAAAATGGCTTTAAAATGGATTTGGAGCATGGAGACGATTATCTCGGGATTGCAAGATAACCAAACAAAACTTTTAGTGGATTTCTACTTATTTTATTAAATATCATCTCCACCAAACAGGACAAGCTTGCATCTGTTATAGTTTTGGAGAAAAATGTGTTCATTTCATGTATGCGCGAAATGCCTTAAAAATGGCTTTAAAATGGATTTGGAGCATGGAGACGATTATCTCGGGATTGCAAGATAACCAAACAAAACTTTTAGTGGATTTCTACTTATTTTATTAAATATCATCTCCACCAAACAGGACAAGCTTGCATCTGTTATAGTTTTGGAGAAAAATGTGTTCATTTCATGTATGCGCAAAATGCCTTAAAAATGGCTTTAAAATGGATTTGGAGCATGGAGACGATTATCTCAGGATGGCAATATAAACAAACGAAACTTTTAGTAGATTTCTACTTATTTTATTAAATATTATCTCCACCAAACAGGACAAGCTTGCATCTTTTATAGTTTTGGAGAAAAATGTGTTCATTTCATGTATGCGCGAAATGCCTTAAAAATGGCTTTAAAATGGATTTGGAGCATGGAGACGATTATCTCGGGATTGCAAGATAACCAAACAAAACTTTTAGTGGATTTCTACTTATTTTATTAAATATCATCTCCACCAAACAGGACAAGCTTGCATCTGTTATAGTTTTGGAGAAAAATGTGTTCATTTCATGTATGCGCGAAATGCCTTAAAAATGGCTTTAAAATGGATTTGGAGCATGGAGACGATTATCTCGGGATTGCAAGATAACCAAACAAAATTTTAGTGGATTTCTACTTATTTTATTAAATATCATCTCCACCAAACAGGACAAGCTTGCATCTGTTATAGTTTTGGAGAAAAATGTGTTCATTTCATGTATGCGCGAAATGCCTTAAAAATGGCTTTAAAATGGATTTGGAGCATGGAGATGATTATCTCGGGATTGCAAGATAACCAAACAAAACTTTTAGTGGATTTCTACTTATTTTATGAAATATCATCTCCACCAAACAGGACAAGCTTGCATCTGTTATAGTTTTGGAGAAAAATGTGTTCATTTCATGTATGCGCGAAATGCCTTAAAAATGGCTTTAAAATGGATTTGGAGCATTGAGACGATTATCTCGGGATTGCAATATAACCAAACAAAACTTTTAGTGGATTTCTACTTATTTTATTAAATATCATCTCCACCAAACAGGACAAGCTTGCATCTGTTATAGTTTTGGAGAAAAATGTGTTCATTTCATGTATGCGCGAAATGCCTTAAAAATGGCTTTAAAATGGATTTGGAGCATTGAGACGATTATCTCGGGATTGCAATATAACCAAACAAAACTTTTAGTGGATTTCTACTTATTTTATTAAATATCATCTCCACCAAACAGGACAAGCTTGCATCTGTTATAGTTTTGGAGAAAAATGTGTTCATTTCATGTATGCGCGAAATGCCTTAAAAATGGCTTTAAAATGGATTTGGAGCATGGAGACGATTATCTCGGGATTGCAAGATAACCAAACAAAACTTTTAGTGGATTTCTACTTATTTTATTAAATATCATCTCCACCAAACAGGACAAGCTTGCATCTGTTAAAGTTTTGGAGAAAAATGTGTTCATTTCATGTATGCGCGAAATGCCTTAAAAATGGCTTTAAAATGGATTTGGAGCATGGAGACGATTATCTCGGGATTGCAAGATAACCAAACAAAACTTTTAGTGGATTTCTACTTATTTTATTAAATATCATCTCCACCAAACAGGACAAGCTTGCATCTGTTATAGTTTTGGAGAAAAATGTGTTCATTTCATGTATGCGCGAAATGCCTTAAAAATGGCTTTAAAATGGATTTGGAGCATGGAGACGATTATCTCGGGATTGCAATATAACCAAACAAAACTTTTAGTGGATTTCTACTTATTTTATTAAATATCATCTCCACCAAACAGGACAAGCTTGCATCTGTTATAGTTTTGGAGAAAAATGTGTTCATTTCATGTATGCGCGAAATGCCTTAAAAATGGCTTTAAAATGGATTTGGAGCATGGAGACGATTATCTCGGGATTGCAAGATAACCAAACAAAACTTTTAGTGGATTTCTACTTATTTTATTAAATATCATCTCCACCAAACAGGACAAGCTTGCATCTGTTATAGTTTTGGAGAAAAATGTGTTCATTTCATGTATGCGCGAAATGCCTTAAAAATGGCTTTAAAATGGATTTGGAGCATGGAGACGATTATCTCAGGATGGCAATATAAACAAACGAAACTTTTAGTAGATTTCTACTTATTTTATTAAATATTATCTCCACCAAACAGGACAAGCTTGCATCTGTTATAGTTTTGGAGAAAAATGTGTTCATTTCATGTATGCGCGAAATGCCTTAAAAATGGCTTTAAAATGGATTTGGAGCATGGAGACGATTATCTCGGGATTGCAAGATAACCAAACAAAACTTTTAGTGGATTTCTACTTATTTTATTAAATATCATCTCCACCAAACAGGACAAGCTTGCATCTGTTATAGTTTTGGAGAAAAATGTGTTCATTTCATGTATGCGCGAAATGCCTTAAAAATGGCTTTAAAATGGATTTGGAGCATGGAGACGATTATCTCGGGATTGCAAGATAACCAAACAAAACTTTTAGTGGATTTCTACTTATTTTATTAAATATCATCTCCACCAAACAGGACAAGCTTGCATGTGTTATAATTTTGGAGAAAAATGTGTTCATTTCATGTATGCGCGAAATGCCTTAAAAATGGCTTTAAAATGGATTTGGAGCATGGAGACGATTATCTCGGGATTGCAAGATAACCAAACAAAACTTTTAGTGGATTTCTACTTATTTTATTAAATATCATCTCCACCAAACAGGACAAGCTTGCATCTGTTATAGTTTTGGAGAAAAATGTGTTCATTTCATGTATGCGCGAAATGCCTTAAAAATGGCTTTAAAATGGATTTGGAGCATGGAGACGATTATCTCGGGATTGCAAGATAACCAAACAAAACTTTTAGTGGATTTCTACTTATTTTATTAAATATCATCTCCACCAAACAGGACAAGCTTGCATCTGTTATAGTTTTGGAGAAAAATGTGTTCATTTCATGTATGCGCAAAATGCCTTAAAAATGGCTTTAAAATGGATTTGGAGCATGGAGACGATTATCTCAGGATGGCAATATAAACAAACGAAACTTTTAGTAGATTTCTACTTATTTTATTAAATATTATCTCCACCAAACAGGACAAGCTTGCATCTTTTATAGTTTTGGAGAAAAATGTGTTCATTTCATGTATGCGCGAAATGCCTTAAAAATGGCTTTAAAATGGATTTGGAGCATGGAGACGATTATCTCGGGATTGCAAGATAACCAAACAAAACTTTTAGTGGATTTCTACTTATTTTATTAAATATCATCTCCACCAAACAGGACAAGCTTGCATCTGTTATAGTTTTGGAGAAAAATGTGTTCATTTCATGTATGCGCGAAATGCCTTAAAAATGGCTTTAAAATGGATTTGGAGCATGGAGACGATTATCTCGGGATTGCAAGATAACCAAACAAAATTTTAGTGGATTTCTACTTATTTTATTAAATATCATCTCCACCAAACAGGACAAGCTTGCATCTGTTATAGTTTTGGAGAAAAATGTGTTCATTTCATGTATGCGCGAAATGCCTTAAAAATGGCTTTAAAATGGATTTGGAGCATGGAGATGATTATCTCGGGATTGCAAGATAACCAAACAAAACTTTTAGTGGATTTCTACTTATTTTATGAAATATCATCTCCACCAAACAGGACAAGCTTGCATCTGTTATAGTTTTGGAGAAAAATGTGTTCATTTCATGTATGCGCGAAATGCCTTAAAATGGCTTTAAAATGGATTTGGAGCATTGAGACGATTATCTCGGGATTGCAATATAACCAAACAAAACTTTTAGTGGATTTCTACTTATTTTATTAAATATCATCTCCACCAAACAGGACAAGCTTGCATCTGTTATAGTTTTGGAGAAAAATGTGTTCATTTCATGTATGCGCGAAATGCCTTAAAAATGGCTTTAAAATGGATTTGGAGCATTGAGACGATTATCTCGGGATTGCAATATAACCAAACAAAACTTTTAGTGGATTTCTACTTATTTTATTAAATATCATCTCCACCAAACAGGACAAGCTTGCATCTGTTATAGTTTTGGAGAAAAATGTGTTCATTTCATGTATGCGCGAAATGCCTTAAAAATGGCTTTAAAATGGATTTGGAGCATGGAGACGATTATCTCGGGATTGCAAGATAACCAAACAAAACTTTTAGTGGATTTCTACTTATTTTATTAAATATCATCTCCACCAAACAGGACAAGCTTGCATCTGTTAAAGTTTTGGAGAAAAATGTGTTCATTTCATGTATGCGCGAAATGCCTTAAAAATGGCTTTAAAATGGATTTGGAGCATGGAGACGATTATCTCGGGATTGCAAGATAACCAAACAAAACTTTTAGTGGATTTCTACTTATTTTATTAAATATCATCTCCACCAAACAGGACAAGCTTGCATCTGTTATAGTTTTGGAGAAAAATGTGTTCATTTCATGTATGCGCGAAATGCCTTAAAAATGGCTTTAAAATGGATTTGGAGCATGGAGACGATTATCTCGGGATTGCAAGATAACCAAACAAAACTTTTAGTGGATTTCTACTTATTTTATTAAATATCATCTCCACCAAACAGGACAAGCTTGCATCTGTTATAGTTTTGGAGAAAAATGTGTTCATTTCATGTATGCGCGAAATGCCTTAAAAATGGCTTTAAAATGGATTTGGAGCATGGAGACGATTATCTCGGGATTGCAAGATAACCAAACAAAACTTTTAGTGGATTTCTACTTATTTTATTAAATATCATCTCCACCAAACAGGACAAGCTTGCATCTGTTATAGTTTTGGAGAAAAATGTGTTCATTTCATGTATGCGCGAAATGCCTTAAAAATGGCTTTAAAATGGATTTGGAGCATGGAGACGATTATCTCGGGATTGCAAGATAACCAAACAAAACTTTTAGTGGATTTCTACTTATTTTATTAAATATCATCTCCACCAAACAGGACAAGCTTGCATGTGTTATAATTTTGGAGAAAAATGTGTTCATTTCATGTATGCGCGAAATGCCTTAAAAATGGCTTTAAAATGGATTTGGAGCATGGAGACGATTATCTCGGGATTGCAAGATAACCAAACAAAACTTTTAGTGGATTTCTACTTATTTTATTAAATATCATCTCCACCAAACAGGACAAGCTTGCATCTGTTATAGTTTTGGAGAAAAATGTGTTCATTTCATGTATGCGCGAAATGCCTTAAAAATGGCTTTAAAATGGATTTGGAGCATGGAGACGATTATCTCGGGATTGCAATATAACCAAACAAAACTTTTAGTGGATTTCTACTTATTTTATTAAATATCATCTCCACCAAACAGGACAAGCTTGCATCTGTTATAGTTTTGGAGAAAAATGTGTTCATTTCATGTATGCGCGAAATGCCTTAAAAATGGCTTTAAAATGGATTTGGAGCATGGAGACGATTATCTCGGGATTGCAAGATAACCAAACAAAACTTTTAGTGGATTTCTACTTATTTTATTAAATATCATCTCCACCAAACAGGACAAGCTTGCATCTGTTATAGTTTTGGAGAAAAATGTGTTCATTTCATGTATGCGCGAAATGCCTTAAAAATGGCTTTAAAATGGATTTGGAGCATGGAGACGATTATCTCAGGATGGCAATATAAACAAACGAAACTTTTAGTAGATTTCTACTTATTTTATTAAATATTATCTCCACCAAACAGGACAAGCTTGCATCTGTTATAGTTTTGGAGAAAAATGTGTTCATTTCATGTATGCGCGAAATGCCTTAAAAATGGCTTTAAAATGGATTTGGAGCATGGAGACGATTATCTCGGGATTGCAAGATAACCAAACAAAACTTTTAGTGGATTTCTACTTATTTTATTAAATATCATCTCCACCAAACAGGACAAGCTTGCATCTGTTATAGTTTTGGAGAAAAATGTGTTCATTTCATGTATGCGCGAAATGCCTTAAAAATGGCTTTAAAATGGATTTGGAGCATGGAGACGATTATCTCGGGATTGCAAGATAACCAAACAAAACTTTTAGTGGATTTCTACTTATTTTATTAAATATCATCTCCACCAAACAGGACAAGCTTGCATGTGTTATAATTTTGGAGAAAAATGTGTTCATTTCATGTATGCGCGAAATGCCTTAAAAATGGCTTTAAAATGGATTTGGAGCATGGAGACGATTATCTCGGGATTGCAAGATAACCAAACAAAACTTTTAGTGGATTTCTACTTATTTTATTAAATATCATCTCCACCAAACAGGACAAGCTTGCATCTGTTATAGTTTTGGAGAAAAATGTGTTCATTTCATGTATGCGCGAAATGCCTTAAAAATGGCTTTAAAATGGATTTGGAGCATGGAGACGATTATCTCGGGATTGCAATATAACCAAACAAAACTTTTAGTGGATTTCTACTTATTTTATTAAATATCATCTCCACCAAACAGGACAAGCTTGCATCTGTTATAGTTTTGGAGAAAAATGTGTTCATTTCATGTATGCGCGAAATGCCTTAAAAATGGCTTTAAAATGGATTTGGAGCATGGAGACGATTATCTCGGGATTGCAAGATAACCAAACAAAACTTTTAGTGGATTTCTACTTATTTTATTAAATATCATCTCCACCAAACAGGACAAGCTTGCATCTGTTATAGTTTTGGAGAAAAATGTGTTCATTTCATGTATGCGCGAAATGCCTTAAAAATGGCTTTAAAATGGATTTGGAGCATGGAGACGATTATCTCAGGATGGCAATATAAACAAACGAAACTTTTAGTAGATTTCTACTTATTTTATTAAATATTATCTCCACCAAACAGGACAAGCTTGCATCTGTTATAGTTTTGGAGAAAAATGTGTTCATTTCATGTATGCGCGAAATGCCTTAAAAATGGCTTTAAAATGGATTTGGAGCATGGAGACGATTATCTCGGGATTGCAAGATAACCAAACAAAACTTTTAGTGGATTTCTACTTATTTTATTAAATATCATCTCCACCAAACAGGACAAGCTTGCATCTGTTATAGTTTTGGAGAAAAATGTGTTCATTTCATGTATGCGCGAAATGCCTTAAAAATGGCTTTAAAATGGATTTGGAGCATGGAGACGATTATCTCGGGATTGCAAGATAACCAAACAAAACTTTTAGTGGATTTCTACTTATTTTATTAAATATCATCTCCACCAAACAGGACAAGCTTGCATCTGTTATAGTTTTGGAGAAAAATGTGTTCATTTCATGTATGCGCGAAATGCCTTAAAAATGGTTTTAAAATGGATTTGGAGCATGGAGACGATTATCTCGGGATTGCAAGATAACCAAACAAAACTTTTAGTGGATTTCTACTTATTTTATTAAATATCATCTCCACCAAACAGGACAAGCTTGCATGTGTTACAGTTTTGGAGAAAAATGTGTTCATTTCATGTATGCGCAAAATGCCTTTGAAATGGCTTTAAAATGGATTTGGAGCATGGAGACGATTATCTCAGGATGGCAATATAAACAAACGAAACTTTTAGTAGATTTCTACTTATTTTATTAAATATTATCTCCACCAAACAGGACAAGCTTGCATCTGTTATAGTTTTGGAGAAAAATGTGTTCATTTCATGTATGCGCGAAATGCCTTAAAAATGGCTTTAAAATGGATTTGGAGCATGGAGACGATTATCTCGGGATTGCAAGATAACCAAACAAAACTTTTAGTGGATTTCTACTTATTTTATTAAATATCATCTCCACCAAACAGGACAAGCTTGCATCTGTTATAGTTTTGGAGAAAAATGTGTTCATTTCATGTATGCGCGAAATGCCTTAAAAATGGCTTTAAAATGGATTTGGAGCATGGAGACGATTATCTCGGGATTGCAAGATAACCAAACAAAACTTTTAGTGGATTTCTACTTATTTTATTAAATATCATCTCCACCAAACAGGACAAGCTTGCATCTGTTATAGTTTTGGAGAAAAATGTGTTCATTTCATGTATGCGCGAAATGCCTTAAAAATGGCTTTAAAATGGATTTGGAGCATGGAGACGATTATCT
Source organism: Anomaloglossus baeobatrachus (assembly GCF_048569485.1). Taxonomy (NCBI): domain Eukaryota; kingdom Metazoa; phylum Chordata; class Amphibia; order Anura; family Aromobatidae; genus Anomaloglossus; species Anomaloglossus baeobatrachus. Next base: position 291,733 of record NW_027443038.1, on the reverse strand, counting down.
CGGGATTGCAAGATAACCAAACAAAACTTTTAGTGGATTTCTACTTATTTTATTAAATATCATCTCCACCAAACAGGACAAGCTTGCATCTGTTATAGTTTTGGAGAAAAATGTGTTCATTTCATGTATGCGCGAAATGCCTTAAAAATGGCTTTAAAATGGATTTGGAGCATGGAGACGATTATCTCAGGATGGCAATATAAACAAACGAAACTTTTAGTAGATTTCTACTTATTTTATTAAATATTATTTCCACCAAACAGGACAAGCTTGCATCTGTTATAGTTTTGGAGAAAAATGTGTTCATTTCATGTATGCGCGAAATGCCTTAAAAATGGCTTTAAAATGGATTTGGAGCATGGAGACGATTATCTCGGGATTGCAAGATAACCAAACAAAACTTTTAGTGGATTTCTACTTATTTTATTAAATATCATCTCCACCAAACAGGACAAGCTTGCATCTGTTATAGTTTTGGAGAAAAATGTGTTCATTTCATGTATGCGCGAAATGCCTTAAAAATGGCTTTAAAATGGATTTGGAGCATGGAGACGATTATCTCAGGATGGCAATATAAACAAACGAAACTTTTAGTAGATTTCTACTTATTTTATTAAATATTATCTCCACCAAACAGGACAAGCTTGCATCTGTTATAGTTTTGGAGAAAAATGTGTTCATTTCATGTATGCGCGAAATGCCTTAAAAATGGCTTTAAAATGGATTTGGAGCATGGAGACGATTATCTCGGGATTGCAAGATAACCAAACAAAACTTTTAGTGGATTTCTACTTATTTTATTAAATATCATCTCCACCAAACAGGACAAGCTTGCATCTGTTATAGTTTTGGAGAAAAATGTGTTCATTTCATGTATGCGCGAAATGCCTTAAAAATGGCTTTAAAATGGATTTGGAGCATGGAGACGATTATCTCGGGATTGCAAGATAACCAAACAAAACTTTTAGTGGATTTCTACTTATTTTATTAAATATCATCTCCACCAAACAGGACAAGCTTGCATCTGTTATAGTTTTGGAGAAAAATGTGTTCATTTCATGTATGCGCGAAATGCCTTAAAAATGGTTTTAAAATGGATTTGGAGCATGGAGACGATTATCTCGGGATTGCAAGATAACCAAACAAAACTTTTAGTGGATTTCTACTTATTTTATTAAATATCATCTCCACCAAACAGGACAAGCTTGCATGTGTTACAGTTTTGGAGAAAAATGTGTTCATTTCATGTATGCGCAAAATGCCTTTGAAATGGCTTTAAAATGGATTTGGAGCATGGAGACGATTATCTCAGGATGGCAATATAAACAAACGAAACTTTTAGTAGATTTCTACTTATTTTATTAAATATTATCTCCACCAAACAGGACAAGCTTGCATCTGTTATAGTTTTGGAGAAAAATGTGTTCATTTCATGTATGCGCGAAATGCCTTAAAAATGGCTTTAAAATGGATTTGGAGCATGGAGACGATTATCTCGGGATTGCAAGATAACCAAACAAAACTTTTAGTGGATTTCTACTTATTTTATTAAATATCATCTCCACCAAACAGGACAAGCTTGCATCTGTTATAGTTTTGGAGAAAAATGTGTTCATTTCATGTATGCGCGAAATGCCTTAAAAATGGCTTTAAAATGGATTTGGAGCATGGAGACGATTATCTCGGGATTGCAAGATAACCAAACAAAACTTTTAGTGGATTTCTACTTATTTTATTAAATATCATCTCCACCAAACAGGACAAGCTTGCATCTGTTATAGTTTTGGAGAAAAATGTGTTCATTTCATGTATGCGCGAAATGCCTTAAAAATGGCTTTAAAATGGATTTGGAGCATGGAGACGATTATCTCGGGATTGCAATATAACCAAACAAAACTGTTAGTGGATTTCTACTTATTTTATTAAATATCATCTCCACCAAACAGGACAAGCTTGCATCTGTTATAGTTTTGGAGAAAAATGTGTTCATTTCATGTATGCGCGAAATGCCTTAAAAATGGCTTTAAAATGGATTTGGAGCATGGAGACGATTATCTCGGGATTGCAAGATAACCAAACAAAACTTTTAGTGGATTTCTACTTATTTTATTAAATATCATCTCCACCAAACAGGACAAGCTTGCATCTGTTATAGTTTTGGAGAAAAATGTGTTCATTTCATGTATGCGCGAAATGCTTTAAAAATGGCTTTAAAATGGATTTGGAGCATGGAGACGATTATCTCGGGATTGCAAGATAACCAAACAAAACTTTTAGTGGATTTCTACTTATTTTATTAAATATCATCTCCACCAAACAGGACAAGCTTGCATGTGTTATAATTTTGGAGAAAAATGTGTTCATTTCATGTATGCGCGAAATGCCTTAAAAATGGCTTTAAAATGGATTTGGAGCATGGAGACGATTATCTCGGGATTGCAAGATAACCAAACAAAACTTTTAGTGGATTTCTACTTATTTTATTAAATATCATCTCCACCAAACAGGACAAGCTTGCATCTGTTATAGTTTTGGAGAAAAATGTGTTCATTTCATGTATGCGCGAAATGCCTTAAAAATGGCTTTAAAATGGATTTGGAGCATGGAGACGATTATCTCGGGATTGCAATATAACCAAACAAAACTTTTAGTGGATTTCTACTTATTTTATTAAATATCATCTCCACCAAACAGGACAAGCTTGCATCTGTTATAGTTTTGGAGAAAAATGTGTTCATTTCATGTATGCGCGAAATGCCTTAAAAATGGCTTTAAAATGGATTTGGAGCATGGAGACGATTATCTCGGGATTGCAAGATAACCAAACAAAACTTTTAGTGGATTTCTACTTATTTTATTAAATATCATCTCCACCAAACAGGACAAGCTTGCATCTGTTATAGTTTTGGAGAAAAATGTGTTCATTTCATGTATGCGCGAAATGCCTTAAAAATGGCTTTAAAATGGATTTGGAGCATGGAGACGATTATCTCAGGATGGCAATATAAACAAACGAAACTTTTAGTAGATTTCTACTTATTTTATTAAATATTATCTCCACCAAACAGGACAAGCTTGCATCTGTTATAGTTTTGGAGAAAAATGTGTTCATTTCATGTATGCGCGAAATGCCTTAAAAATGGCTTTAAAATGGATTTGGAGCATGGAGACGATTATCTCGGGATTGCAAGATAACCAAACAAAACTTTTAGTGGATTTCTACTTATTTTATTAAATATCATCTCCACCAAACAGGACAAGCTTGCATCTGTTATAGTTTTGGAGAAAAATGTGTTCATTTCATGTATGCGCGAAATGCCTTAAAAATGGCTTTAAAATGGATTTGGAGCATGGAGACGATTATCTCGGGATTGCAAGATAACCAAACAAAACTTTTAGTGGATTTCTACTTATTTTATTAAATATCATCTCCACCAAACAGGACAAGCTTGCATCTGTTATAGTTTTGGAGAAAAATGTGTTCATTTCATGTATGCGCGAAATGCCTTAAAAATGGTTTTAAAATGGATTTGGAGCATGGAGACGATTATCTCGGGATTGCAAGATAACCAAACAAAACTTTTAGTGGATTTCTACTTATTTTATTAAATATCATCTCCACCAAACAGGACAAGCTTGCATGTGTTACAGTTTTGGAGAAAAATGTGTTCATTTCATGTATGCGCAAAATGCCTTTGAAATGGCTTTAAAATGGATTTGGAGCATGGAGACGATTATCTCAGGATGGCAATATAAACAAACGAAACTTTTAGTAGATTTCTACTTATTTTATTAAATATTATCTCCACCAAACAGGACAAGCTTGCATCTGTTATAGTTTTGGAGAAAAATGTGTTCATTTCATGTATGCGCGAAATGCCTTAAAAATGGCTTTAAAATGGATTTGGAGCATGGAGACGATTATCTCGGGATTGCAAGATAACCAAACAAAACTTTTAGTGGATTTCTACTTATTTTATTAAATATCATCTCCACCAAACAGGACAAGCTTGCATCTGTTATAGTTTTGGAGAAAAATGTGTTCATTTCATGTATGCGCGAAATGCCTTAAAAATGGCTTTAAAATGGATTTGGAGCATGGAGACGATTATCTCGGGATTGCAAGATAACCAAACAAAACTTTTAGTGGATTTCTACTTATTTTATTAAATATCATCTCCACCAAACAGGACAAGCTTGCATCTGTTATAGTTTTGGAGAAAAATGTGTTCATTTCATGTATGCGCGAAATGCCTTAAAAATGGCTTTAAAATGGATTTGGAGCATGGAGACGATTATCTCGGGATTGCAAGATATCCAAACAAAACTTTTAGTGGATTTCTACTTATTTTATTAAATATCATCTCCACCAAACAGGACAAGCTTGCATCTGTTATAGTTTTGGAGAAAAATGTGTTCATTTCATGTATGCGCGAAATGCCTTAAAAATGGCTTTAAAATGGATTTGGAGCATGGAGACGATTATCTCAGGATGGCAATATAAACAAACGAAACTTTTAGTAGATTTCTACTTATTTTATTAAATATTATCTCCACCAAACAGGACAAGCTTGCATCTGTTATAGTTTTGGAGAAAAATGTGTTCATTTCATGTATGCGCGAAATGCCTTAAAAATGGCTTTAAAATGGATTTGGAGCATGGAGACGATTATCTCGGGATTGCAAGATAACCAAACAAAACTTTTAGTGGATTTCTACTTATTTTATTAAATATCATCTCCACCAAACAGGACAAGCTTGCATCTGTTATAGTTTTGGAGAAAAATGTGTTCATTTCATGTATGCGCGAAATGCCTTAAAAATGGCTTTAAAATGGATTTGGAGCATGGAGACGATTATCTCAGGATGGCAATATAAACAAACGAAACTTTTAGTAGATTTCTACTTATTTTATTAAATATTATCTCCACCAAACAGGACAAGCTTGCATCTGTTATAGTTTTGGAGAAAAATGTGTTCATTTCATGTATGCGCGAAATGCCTTAAAAATGGCTTTAAAATGGATTTGGAGCATGGAGACGATTATCTCGGGATTGCAAGATAACCAAACAAAACTTTTAGTGGATTTCTACTTATTTTATTAAATATCATCTCCACCAAACAGGACAAGCTTGCATCTGTTATAGTTTTGGAGAAAAATGTGTTCATTTCATGTATGCGCGAAATGCCTTAAAAATGGCTTTAAAATGGATTTGGAGCATGGAGACGATTATCTCGGGATTGCAAGATAACCAAACAAAACTTTTAGTGGATTTCTACTTATTTTATTAAATATCATCTCCACCAAACAGGACAAGCTTGCATCTGTTATAGTTTTGGAGAAAAATGTGTTCATTTCATGTATGCGCGAAATGCCTTAAAAATGGTTTTAAAATGGATTTGGAGCATGGAGACGATTATCTCGGGATTGCAAGATAACCAAACAAAACTTTTAGTGGATTTCTACTTATTTTATTAAATATCATCTCCACCAAACAGGACAAGCTTGCATGTGTTACAGTTTTGGAGAAAAATGTGTTCATTTCATGTATGCGCAAAATGCCTTTGAAATGGCTTTAAAATGGATTTGGAGCATGGAGACGATTATCTCAGGATGGCAATATAAACAAACGAAACTTTTAGTAGATTTCTACTTATTTTATTAAATATCATCTCCACCAAACAGGACAAGCTTGCATCTGTTATAGTTTTGGAGAAAAATGTGTTCATTTCATGTATGCGCGAAATGCCTTAAAAATGGCTTTAAAATGGATTTGGAGCATGGAGACGATTATCTCGGGATTGCAAGATAACCAAACAAAACTTTTAGTGGATTTCTACTTATTTTATTAAATATCATCTCCACCAAACAGGACAAGCTTGCATCTGTTATAGTTTTGGAGAAAAATGTGTTCATTTCATGTATGCGCGAAATGCCTTAAAAATGGCTTTAAAATGGATTTGGAGCATGGAGACGATTATCTCGGGATTGCAAGATAACCAAACAAAACTTTTAGTGGATTTCTACTTATTTTATTAAATATCATCTCCACCAAACAGGACAAGCTTGCATCTGTTATAGTTTTGGAGAAAAATGTGTTCATTTCATGTATGCGCGAAATGCCTTAAAAATGGCTTTAAAATGGATTTGGAGCATGGAGACGATTATCTCGGGATTGCAAGATAACCAAACAAAACTTTTAGTGGATTTCTACTTATTTTATTAAATATCATCTCCACCAAACAGGACAAGCTTGCATCTGTTATAGTTTTGGAGAAAAATGTGTTCATTTCATGTATGCGCGAAATGCCTTAAAAATGGCTTTAAAATGGATTTGGAGCATGGAGACGATTATCTCAGGATGGCAATATAAACAAACGAAACTTTTAGTAGATTTCTACTTATTTTATTAAATATTATCTCCACCAAACAGGACAAGCTTGCATCTGTTATAGTTTTGGAGAAAAATGTGTTCATTTCATGTATGCGCGAAATGCCTTAAAAATGGCTTTAAAATGGATTTGGAGCATGGAGACGATTATCTCGGGATTGCAAGATAACCAAACAAAACTTTTAGTGGATTTCTACTTATTTTATTAAATATCATCTCCACCAAACAGGACAAGCTTGCATCTGTTATAGTTTTGGAGAAAAATGTGTTCATTTCATGTATGCGCGAAATGCCTTAAAAATGGCTTTAAAATGGATTTGGAGCATGGAGACGATTATCTCGGGATTGCAAGATAACCAAACAAAACTTTTAGTGGATTTCTACTTATTTTATTAAATATCATCTCCACCAAACAGGACAAGCTTGCATCTGTTATAGTTTTGGAGAAAAATGTGTTCATTTCATGTATGCGCGAAATGCCTTAAAAATGGTTTTAAAATGGATTTGGAGCATGGAGACGATTATCTCGGGATTGCAAGATAACCAAACAAAACTTTTAGTGGATTTCTACTTATTTTATTAAATATCATCTCCACCAAACAGGACAAGCTTGCATGTGTTACAGTTTTGGAGAAAAATGTGTTCATTTCATGTATGCGCAAAATGCCTTTGAAATGGCTTTAAAATGGATTTGGAGCATGGAGACGATTATCTCAGGATGGCAATATAAACAAACGAAACTTTTAGTAGATTTCTACTTATTTTATTAAATATTATCTCCACCAAACAGGACAAGCTTGCATCTGTTATAGTTTTGGAGAAAAATGTGTTCATTTCATGTATGCGCGAAATGCCTTAAAAATGGCTTTAAAATGGATTTGGAGCATGGAGACGATTATCTCGGGATTGCAAGATAACCAAACAAAACTTTTAGTGGATTTCTACTTATTTTATTAAATATCATCTCCACCAAACAGGACAAGCTTGCATCTGTTATAGTTTTGGAGAAAAATGTGTTCATTTCATGTATGCGCGAAATGCCTTAAAAATGGCTTTAAAATGGATTTGGAGCATGGAGACGATTATCTCGGGATTGCAAGATAACCAAACAAAACTTTTAGTGGATTTCTACTTATTTTTATTAAATATCATCTCCACCAAACAGGACAAGCTTGCATCTGTTATAGTTTTGGAGAAAAATGTGTTCATTTCATGTATGCGCGAAATGCCTTAAAAATGGCTTTAAAATGGATTTGGAGCATGGAGACGATTATCTCGGGATTGCAAGATAACCAAACAAAACTTTTAGTGGATTTCTACTTATTTTATTAAATATCATCTCCACCAAACAGGACAAGCTTGCATCTGTTATAGTTTTGGAGAAAAATGTGTTCATTTCATGTATGCGCGAAATGCCTTAAAAATGGCTTTAAAATGGATTTGGAGCATGGAGACGATTATCTCAGGATGGCAATATAAACAAACGAAACTTTTAGTAGATTTCTACTTATTTTATTAAATATTATCTCCACCAAACAGGACAAGCTTGCATCTGTTATAGTTTTGGAGAAAAATGTGTTCATTTCATGTATGCGCGAAATGCCTTAAAAATGGCTTTAAAATGGATTTGGAGCATGGAGACGATTATCTCGGGATTGCAAGATAACCAAACAAAACTTTTAGTGGATTTCTACTTATTTTATTAAATATCATCTCCACCAAACAGGACAAGCTTGCATCTGTTATAGTTTTGGAGAAAAATGTGTTCATTTCATGTATGCGCGAAATTCCTTAAAAATGGCTTTAAAATGGATTTGGAGCATGGAGACGATTATCTCGGGATTGCAAGATAACCAAACAAAACTTTTAGTGGATTTCTACTTATTTTATTAAATATCATCTCCACCAAACAGGACAAGCTTGCATCTGTTATAGTTTTGGAGAAAAATGTGTTCATTTCATGTATGCGCGAAATGCCTTAAAAATGGTTTTAAAATGGATTTGGAGCATGGAGACGATTATCTCGGGATTGCAAGATAACCAAACAAAACTTTTAGTGGATTTCTACTTATTTTATTAAATATCATCTCCACCAAACAGGACAAGCTTGCATGTGTTACAGTTTTGGAGAAAAATGTGTTCATTTCATGTATGCGCAAAATGCCTTTGAAATGGCTTTAAAATGGATTTGGAGCATGGAGACGATTATCTCAGGATGGCAATATAAACAAACGAAACTTTTAGTAGATTTCTACTTATTTTATTAAATATTATCTCCACCAAACAGGACAAGCTTGCATCTGTTATAGTTTTGGAGAAAAATGTGTTCATTTCATGTATGCGCGAAATGCCTTAAAAATGGCTTTAAAATGGATTTGGAGCATGGAGACGATTATCTCGGGATTGCAAGATAACCAAACAAAACTTTTAGTGGATTTCTACTTATTTTATTAAATATCATCTCCACCAAACAGGACAAGCTTGCATCTGTTATAGTTTTGGAGAAAAATGTGTTCATTTCATGTATGCGCGAAATGCCTTAAAAATGGCTTTAAAATGGATTTGGAGCATGGAGACGATTATCTCGGGATTGCAAGATAACCAAACAAAACTTTTAGTGGATTTCTACTTATTTTTATTAAATATCATCTCCACCAAACAGGACAAGCTTGCATCTGTTATAGTTTTGGAGAAAAATGTGTTCATTTCATGTATGCGCGAAATGCCTTAAAAATGGCTTTAAAATGGATTTGGAGCATGGAGACGATTATCTCGGGATTGCAAGATAACCAAACAAAACTTTTAGTGGATTTCTACTTATTTTATTAAATATCATCTCCACCAAACAGGACAAGCTTGCATCTGTTATAGTTTTGGAGAAAAATGTGTTCATTTCATGTATGCGCGAAATGCCTTAAAAATGGCTTTAAAATGGATTTGGAGCATGGAGACGATTATCTCGGGATTGCAAGATAACCAAACAAAACTTTTAGTGGATTTCTACTTATTTTATTAAATATCATCTCCACCAAACAGGACAAGCTTGCATCTGTTATAGTTTTGGAGAAAAATGTGTTCATTTCATGTATGCGCGAAATGCCTTAAAAATGGCTTTAAAATGGATTTGGAGCATGGAGACGATTATCTCGGGATTGCAATATAACCAAACAAAACTTTTAGTGGATTTCTACTTATTTTATTAAATATCATCTCCACCAAACAGGACAAGCTTGCATCTGTTATAGTTTTGGAGAAAAATGTGTTCATTTCATGTATGCGCGAAATGCCTTAAAAATGGCTTTAAAATGGATTTGGAGCATGGAGACTAGAGTTGAGCGCGGTTCGTGGTTCGTGGTTCTCCAGTTCGCGGCTCGAGTGATTTTGGGGCATGTTCTAGATCGAACTAGAACTCGAGCTTTTTGCAAAAGCTCGGTAGTTCTAGAAACGTTCGAGAACGGTTCTAGCAGCCAAAAAACAGCTAAATCATAGCTTGGTTTCTGCTGTAATAGTGTAAGTCACTCTGTGAATCAAACTATTATCACATTTCAGTGTATAGTGTGCGTGAACAGCGCCTTCAGATCACTGCTGTTTCTATAATGGCGATCGCCATTTTTTTTTTTTTTTTTCTTGTCTTCCTTCCCTAAGTGCGCGCGTCTTGTGGGGCGGGCCAGCATGTCAGCCAATCCCAGACACACACACAGCTAAGTGGACTTTGAGCCAGAGAAGCAACGGCATGTGTGATAGGATCTGCATGTCACATGTCCCTGCATTATAAAACCGGACATTTTCTTCACGGACGCCATTATCTGCCTTCTGCGTCTTTGGTGTCAGACATCACTGTCGCAGCTCCGTCTTCCTGAGTCCTATAGCCGATACAGCTGTATGCGCTGCATACACAGCGTTAGACAGCTTAGGGAGAGCACTTTATAGCAGTCCTTTTAAGGGCTCCAACCGGCAGGGTCAGAGAGCCATAGGTGACAGGTCCTGCAAACAGCAACAGCGTCTGTGTAGCCCAGGTCAGGGATTTCCTACCTGCATTTCACCATTAGGAGGGAATAGAAAGGCAGGCTTCCATTCCTCTACCCAGAGCACCACAATCCTGCCACTGTACCCTCTTGTCCTCTGCACACTCCAACTGATAACTAAGCCATTATACTAGCAAACACTCAGTGTACCTAGTGGCATCCTATACGTGGCTATTGGACTTTGCTATAGTCCCACTAGTGCAAAGACATTTGCAGAGCGCGTCTGCCTGCATTGCACACTACAACTCATTCTAAACAAGCCATTATACTAGCAAACACTCAGTGTACCTAGTGGCATCCTATACGTGGCTATTGGACTTTGCTATAGTCCCACTAGTGCAAAGACATTTGCAGAGCGCGTCTGCCTGCGTTGCACACTACAACTCATTCTAACCAAGCCATTATACTAGCAAACACTCAGTGTACCTAGTGGCATCCTATACGTGGCTATTGGACTTTGCTATAGTCCCACTAGTGCAAAGACATTTGCAGAGCGCGTCTGCCTGCGTTGCACACTACAACTCATTCTAACCAAGCCATTATACTAGCAAACACTCAGTGTACCTAGTGGCATCCTATACGTGGCTATTGGACTTTGCTATAGTCCCACTAGTGCAAAGACATTTGCAGAGCGCGTCTGCCTGCGTTGCACACTACAACTCATTCTAACCAAGCCATTATACTAGCAAACACTCAGTGTACCTAGTGGCATCCTATACGTGGCTATTGGACTTTGCTATAGTCCCACTAGTGCAAAGACATTTGCAGAGCGCGTCTGCCTGCGTTGCACACTACAACTCATTCTAACCAAGCCATTATACTAGCAAACACTCAGTGTACCTAGTGGCATCCTATACGTGGCTATTGGACTTTGCTATAGTCCCACTAGTGCAAAGACATTTGCAGAGCGCGTCTGCCTGCGTTGCACACTACAACTCATTCTAACCAAGCCATTATACTAGCAAACACTCAGTGTACCTAGTGGCATCCTATACGTGGCTATTGGACTTTGCTATAGTCCCACTAGTGCAAAGACATTTGCAGAGCGCGTCTGCCTGCGTTGCACACTACAACTCATTCTAACCAAGCCATTATACTAGCAAACACTCAGTGTACCTAGTGGCATCCTATACGTGGCTATTGGACTTTGCTATAGTCCCACTAGTGCAAAGACATTTGCAGAGCGCGTCTGCCTGCGTTGCACACTACAACTCATTCTAACCAAGCCATTATACTAGCAAACACTCAGTGTACCTAGTGGCATCCTATACGTGGCTATTGGACTTTGCTATAGTCCCACTAGTGCAAAGACATTTGCAGAGCGCGTCTGCCTGCGTTGCACACTACAACTCATTCTAACCAAGCCATTATACTAGCAAACACTCAGTGTACCTAGTGGCATCCTATACGTGGCTATTGGACTTTGCTATAGTCCCACTAGTGCAAAGACATTTGCAGAGCGCGTCTGCCTGCGTTGCACACTACAACTCATTCTAACCAAGCCATTATACTAGCAAACACTCAGTGTACCTAGTGGCATCCTATACGTGGCTATTGGACTTTGCTATAGTCCCACTAGTGCAAAGACATTTGCAGAGCGCGTCTGCCTGCGTTGCACACTACAACTCATTCTAACCAAGCCATTATACTAGCAAACACTCAGTGTACCTAGTGGCATCCTATACGTGGCTATTGGACTTTGCTATAGTCCCACTAGTGCAAAGACATTTGCAGAGCGCGTCTGCCTGCGTTGCACACTACAACTCATTCTAACCAAGCCATTATACTAGCAAACACTCAGTGTACCTAGTGGCATCCTATACGTGGCTATTGGACTTTGCTATAGTCCCACTAGTGCAAAGACATTTGCAGAGCGCGTCTGCCTGCGTTGCACACTACAACTCATTCTAACCAAGCCATTATACTAGCAAACACTCAGTGTACCTAGTGGCATCCTATACGTGGCTATTGGACTTTGCTATAGTCCCACTAGTGCAAAGACATTTGCAGAGCGCGTTTGCCTGCGTTGCACACTACAACTCATTCTAACCAAGCCATTATACTAGCAAACACTCAGTGTACCTAGTGGCATCCTATACGTGGCTATTGGACTTTGCTATAGTCCCACTAGTGCAAAGACATTTGCAGAGCGCGTCTGCCTGCGTTGCACACTACAACTCATTCTAACCAAGCCATTATACTAGCAAACACTCAGTGTACCTAGTGGCATCCTATACGTGGCTATTGGACTTTGCTATAGTCCCACTAGTGCAAAGACATTTGCAGAGCGCGTCTGCCTGCGTTGCACACTACAACTCATTCTAACCAAGCCATTATACTAGCAAACACTCAGTGTACCTAGTGGCATCCTATACGTGGCTATTGGACTTTGCTATAGTCCCACTAGTGCAAAGACATTTGCAGAGCGCGTCTGCCTGCGTTGCACACTACAACTCATTCTAACCAAGCCATTATACTAGCAAACACTCAGTGTACCTAGTGGCATCCTATACGTGGCTATTGGACTTTGCTATAGTCCCACTAGTGCAAAGACATTTGCAGAGCGCGTCTGCCTGCGTTGCACACTACAACTCATTCTAACCAAGCCATTATACTAGCAAACACTCAGTGTACCTAGTGGCATCCTATACGTGGCTATTGGACTTTGCTATAGTCCCACTAGTGCAAAGACATTTGCAGCACGTCTGCCTGCGTTGCACACTCCAACTAATTATAACTAAGTTGCATTGTCAGGGATATTTATTCTTTATTATTCTGCTGTTAATAAAGCTAGACCACCACTGCAATCTTCACCACCTCTCAATTTTTACTACCACATTTTCAGTCCACAATCTTGTCGCAATCAACATGAGTGGCAAAATGACAGATGCTGGTGGAAAGGGGAAGAGGCGTGGTGTAAAAGGCAAAAAAGGTTTTGTCCGTGGGGAAGGTGGCAAAGCTCCATTATCATCTGCTGAAGATAGACCATCTACCAGCAAAAGTAAGATGTCTACTACTTACCGTGGACAATCCGATGTGCTCCCTTTGTTACGGACACGAACAACAGGAACAAAGGTAGATGATGGGCAAAAAGGAAAATGCTTGAATGGATCTCAAGTGGTCCAACAAGTGCCCTCTCTGCCACTTCAAGTACCGCATCCAAAAAACACCAGTCCTCTGAGTTGTCATCCCAATCAAACTTGCTTTCTCCCAGCTCTGAAGTCTCCATCAGCCCTGCACAGTATGGTGGAACTGAGATGGCTGAGTCTGCAGAGCTGTTCAGTCACACTATAGCCTGGGAATCAGAGGTCTGCTCCCAAGCTACAGTGAGTACAGAACAGGAAATGGTCTGCAGTGATGCCCAGAACCTTTGTGACTCAGATTCAGGCCGTGAGGACCAAGTTTCTGAGCATAATGTTGACCCTTTGTCACAAACTGTAACACCTGTGGTTATAGACAATGAGGAACATACTGATGAAGATGAGACGCAGATACCCGATTGGGATGACAACTTAAATATTCGTTCAGGGCAAGAAGAGGCTCGGTCTGAGGGGGAGGGGAGTGCAAACACAACAATTGATGATGACGTTCTAGATCCCACCTACTGTCAACCCCCAGTCAGGCACTCGAGGAGGTCAACAGAGGCGGTGGAGGAGGATGCAACCGACGACGAAGTTACCTTGCGCCTTCCTGGACAGAGTCGGAGCACTGGTAGCACGTCTACAACTGCATCCTCAGCCACCACTCTGCCTATGAGCATTATTCGTGGTGGATCAACAGGTCGCATGGCCTCTAAGCCTTGCCTAGCCTGGTCCTTTTTTCACATCGAAAAAGATCGCCCAACTCATGTGATATGTAACATTTGTCATGATTCTGTTAGTAGAGGTCAAAACCTCAGCAGTTTGACAACTTCTTCCATGAATCGTCACATGACTAAATATCATAAGTCCCGGTGGGAAGCTCACCGTGCTGCAATGCGGCCTAGTGGAGCGAACCATCCACCGCCCGCCCCTTCCACTGCATCCGCGCGCTCTTCATCTTCTAGGACTGTGGGGACAGCTGCCACACCTGTTTTTCCACGCAAAACTTCCACCACTGTAACCGCAACAGGCAGTTTGCTTGTAAGGTCGTCAGTTGGTTTGGAAGGGGAAACAAGTGAGTGTGTACAGCTCTCTCAGACATCGATAGCACCAACGTTGGATGAAGGCAACATCATGTCTCCGCCTGCACTTTCCTCACAAACCTGCATTTTTCCAGGGACACCCTACTCAACACCGTCTACACACAGCAGCCAGATCTCTGTCCCTCAGATGTGGTCAAATAAAAGGCCACTTCCTCCGACCCATGACAAAGCTAAGAGGTTGACTCTATCCCTCTGTAAGCTGTTGGCTACCGAAATGCTGCCTTTCCGCCTAGTGGACACACAGGATTTTAGAGACCTTATGTCTGTCGCTGTGCCCCAGTACCAGATGCCTAGTCGCCACTACTTCTCTAAGAAAGGTGTGCCCGCGCTACACCAGCATGTCGCACACAACATCACCGCTTCCTTGAGAAACTCTGTGTGTGAACGGGTGCATTTCACCACCGATACTTGGACCAGTAAGCATGGACAGGGACGTTACATGTCGCTGACTGGGCACTGGGTAACTATGGTGATAGATGGTGAAGGGTCTGCTGCACAAGTCTTGCCGTCCCCACGACTTGTGTGTCAATCCTCTGTCTGTCCAAGTTCCGCCACTGCTTCTGCATCCTCCACCTCATCTGGGTCCTCCACCTCCGCCCCAAGCCTGCCTGGTCAGGCCACCAGCGTTCTCACTGCGCAGAAGGAATCACGCACCCCTCATTACTATGCTGGCAGCAGAGCGCAACGGCATCAGGCGGTCTTTAGCTTGACATGTCTTGGTAATAAGAGTCACACAGCTGAGGAGTTGTGGTCAGCTTTGCGGTCCGAGTTTAATAAATGGTTGTCTCCACTCAAACTGCAGCCTGGTAAGGCCGTGTGCGACAATGCTGCAAACCTGGGTGCGGCACTTCGCCTGGGCAAGGTGACACACGTACCTTGTATGGCTCACGTGTTGAACCTTGTCGTGCAGCAATTTTTAACACACTATCCCGGCCTAGATGGCCTTCTGAACAGGGCACGAAAACTGTCAGCTCACTTCCGCCGTTCAAGCGCCGCAGCAGAGCGACTTGCATCGCTCCAGAAGTCTTTCGGCCTGCCGGTTCATCGCCTGAAATGCGATGTGGCGACACGCTGGAATTCAACTCTCCACATGTTACAGCGACTGTGGCAGCACCGCAGAGCCCTGGTGCAATACGTCATGACGTATAGCCTGGGCCAACGAGATGCAGAGGTGGGGCAGATCACCCTGATGGAGTGGTCTCAGATCAAGGACCTATGCACCCTTCTGCACAGTTTCGACATGGCGACGAATATGTTTAGCTCTGACAATGCCATTATCAGCATGACGATTCCAGTCATTTACATGCTGGAGCACACGCTAAACACTATTCGGAGTCAGGGGGTGGGACAACATGAAGGGGAGGAACTACAGGAGGATTCATATGCGCAAGGGACAACAACATCACGAAGGTCCAGACGTTCATCATCACCAACGCAGCAGGCATGGGACCATGGGGGACAGGGATCGACAAGGGCGCATAGTAGCAGGCGAAATGTTGAGCAAGGTGCAGGAGAACATGAAGAAATGGAGGACGAACTGTCCATGGACATGGAAGACTCAGCGGATGAGGGAGACCTTGGTCAAATTTCAGTTGAAAGAGGTTGGGGTCAGATGTCAGAGGAAGAAAGAACGGGTAGCACCTCTATGCCACAAACACAGCATGGACTTGGTCCGCATGGCTGCGCAAGACACATGAGTGCCTTTTTGTTGCACTACCTCCAACATGACAGTCGTATTGTCAAAATTAGAAGTGATGATGACTACTGGATTGCCACACTATTAGATCCCCGGTACAAGTCCAAATTTTGTGACATAATTCCAGCCATAGAAAGGGACGCACGTATGCAGGAGTATCAGCAGAAGCTGTTACTAGATCTTAGCTCGGCTTTTCCACCAAACAACCGTGCAGGTGCAGGGAGTGAATCTCCCAGTTGTAACTTGACAAACATGGGACGGTCTCGTCATCTTCAACAGTCTACCCGTACCAGTAGGACCTTTTCTGGTGCCGGTAACAGCAATTTTATGGAATCTTTTCATAATTTTTTTAGACCCTCTTTTGCAAGGCCACCAGAGACAACAAGTCTGACACATACTCAACGGCTGGAGAGGATGATACAGGAGTATCTCCAAATGAACATCGATGCCATGACTGTGCAACTGGAGCCTTGCTCCTTTTGGGCTTCAAACATAGAAAAATGGCCAGAGCTCTCCAGTTACGCCTTGGAGATTTTGTCGTGTCCAGCTGCCAGCGTTGTCTCTGAACGTGTATTCAGTGCTGCTGGGTGTGTGCTGACAGATAAGCGCACGCGTCTGTCCAGTGACAATGTGGACAGACTGACGTTCATCAAAATGAACAAGTCATGGATCCAGAAGGAATTTACTACCCCTGTGTCATCCTGGGGAGAGTAAATGCTTGTGGATTTGGAATGTGCTTGATGCAAATCAAAACATCCTGTTTGCAACTAGGGCCCAAGTGCTGCCACTGATGTGGTGGGTGTCTGTGTGGCCCAATTTTTGGAAAAAAGGGAGACTCCGCTTGGAGTAACCCTTGCTTGCTGTGTTTTTAAAAGAAGCCAAGATGAACAGAGCTGGGATCAGGAAAGACTTTGCTACCTACCCCGGTGTCATCCTGGGGACGGATAAGAATAGCGTATTTTTGAATGTGCTTGATGCAAATCAAAACATCCTGTTTGCAACTAGGGCCCAAGTGCTGCCACTGATGTGGTGGGTGTCTGTGTGGCCCAATTTTTGGAAAAAAGGGAGACTCCGCTTGGAGTAACCCTTGCTTGCTGTGTTTTTAAAAGAAGCCAAGATGAACAGAGCTGGGATCAGGAAAGACTTTGCTACCTACCCCGGTGTCATCCTGGGGACGGATAAGAATGGCGTATTTTTGAATGTGCTTGATGCAAATCTAGCTGTGAAGTGTACAACTGGGGCACAACTGCTGCCACTGAATGGGTGGGTGTGTGTGGGGCCCAATTTTTGGAAAAAAGGGGAGACTCCGCTTGGAGTAACCCTTGCTTACATTGTTTTTAAAAGAAGCCAAGATGAACAAGTCATGGGTCAGCAAAGACTTTGCTACCTACCCCAGTGTCATCCTGGGGACGGCTAAGAATAGCGTATTTTTGAATGTGCTTGATGCAAATCAAAACATCCTGTTTGCAACTAGGGCCCAAGTGCTGCCACTGATGGGGTGGGTGTCTGTGTGGCCCAATTTTTGGAAAAAAGGGAGACTCCGCTTGGAGTAACCCTTGCTTGCTGTGTTTTTAAAAGAAGCCAAGATGAACAGAGCTGGGATCAGGAAAGACTTTGCTACCTACCCCGGTGTCATCCTGGGGACGGATAAGAATAGCGTATTTTTGAATGTGCTTGATGCAAATCAAAACATCCTGTTTGCAACTAGGGCCCAAGTGCTGCCACTGATGTGGTGGGTGTCTGTGTGGCCCAATTTTTGGAAAAAAGGGAGACTCCGCTTGGAGTAACCCTTGCTTGCTGTGTTTTTAAAAGAAGCCAAGATGAACAGAGCTGGGATCAGGAAAGACTTTGCTACCTACCCCGGTGTCATCCTGGGGACGGATAAGAATAGCGTATTTTTGAATGTGCTTGATGCAAATCAAAACATCCTGTTTGCAACTAGGGCCCAAGTGCTGCCACTGATGTGGTGGGTGTCTGTGTGGCCCAATTTTTGGAAAAAAGGGAGACTCCGCTTGGAGTAACCCTTGCTTGCTGTGTTTTTAAAAGAAGCCAAGATGAACAGAGCTGGGATCAGGAAAGACTTTGCTACCTACCCCGGTGTCATCCTGGGGACGGCTAAGAATAGCGTATTTTTGAATGTGCTTGATGCAAATCAAAACATCCTGTTTGCAACTAGGGCCCAAGTGCTGCCACTGATGGGGTGGGTGTCTGTGTGGCCCAATTTTTGGAAAAAAGGGAGACTCCGCTTGGAGTAACCCTTGCTTGCTGTGTTTTTAAAAGAAGCCAAGATGAACAGAGCTGGGATCAGGAAAGACTTTGCTACCTACCCCGGTGTCATCCTGGGGACGGATAAGAATAGCGTATTTTTGAATGTGCTTGATGCAAATCAAAACATCCTGTTTGCAACTAGGGCCGAAGTGCTGCCACTGATGGGGTGGGTGTCTGTGTGGCCCAATTTTTGGAAAAAAGGGAGACTCCGCTTGGAGTAACCCTTGCTTGCTGTGTTTTTAAAAGAAGCCAAGATGAACAGAGCTGGGATCAGGAAAGACTTTGCTACCTACCCCGGTGTCATCCTGGGGACGGATAAGAATGGCGTATTTTTGAATGTGCTTGATGCAAATCTAGCTGTGAAGTGTACAACTGGGGCACAACTGCTGCCACTGAATGGGTGGGTGTGTGTGGGGCCCAATTTTTGGAAAAAAGGGGAGACTCCGCTTGGAGTAACCCTTGCTTACATTGTTTTTAAAAGAAGCCAAGATGAACAAGTCATGGGTCAGCAAAGACTTTGCTACCTACCCCAGTGTCATCCTGGGGACGGCTAAGAATAGCGTATTTTTGAATGTGCTTGATGCAAATCAAAACATCCTGTTTGCAACTAGGGCCCAAGTGCTGCCACTGATGGGGTGGGTGTCTGTGTGGCCCAATTTTTGGAAAAAAGGGAGACTCCGCTTGGAGTAACCCTTGCTTGCTGTGTTTTTAAAAGAAGCCAAGATGAACAGAGCTGGGATCAGGAAAGACTTTGCTACCTACCCCGGTGTCATCCTGGGGACGGATAAGAATAGCGTATTTTTGAATGTGCTTGATGCAAATCAAAACATCCTGTTTGCAACTAGGGCCCAAGTGCTGCCACTGATGTGGTGGGTGTCTGTGTGGCCCAATTTTTGGAAAAAAGGGAGACTCCGCTTGGAGTAACCCTTGCTTGCTGTGTTTTTAAAAGAAGCCAAGATGAACAGAGCTGGGATCAGGAAAGACTTTGCTACCTACCCCGGTGTCATCCTGGGGACGGATAAGAATAGCGTATTTTTGAATGTGCTTGATGCAAATCAAAACATCCTGTTTGCAACTAGGGCCCAAGTGCTGCCACTGATGTGGTGGGTGTCTGTGTGGCCCAATTTTTGGAAAAAAGGGAGACTCCGCTTGGAGTAACCCTTGCTTGCTGTGTTTTTAAAAGAAGCCAAGATGAACAGAGCTGGGATCAGGAAAGACTTTGCTACCTACCCCGGTGTCATCCTGGGGACGGCTAAGAATAGCGTATTTTTGAATGTGCTTGATGCAAATCAAAACATCCTGTTTGCAACTAGGGCCCAAGTGCTGCCACTGATGGGGTGGGTGTCTGTGTGGCCCAATTTTTGGAAAAAAGGGAGACTCCGCTTGGAGTAACCCTTGCTTGCTGTGTTTTTAAAAGAAGCCAAGATGAACAGAGCTGGGATCAGGAAAGACTTTGCTACCTACCCCGGTGTCATCCTGGGGACGGATAAGAATAGCGTATTTTTGAATGTGCTTGATGCAAATCAAAACATCCTGTTTGCAACTAGGGCCCAAGTGCTGCCACTGATGTGGTGGGTGTCTGTGTGGCCCAATTTTTGGAAAAAAGGGAGACTCCGCTTGGAGTAACCCTTGCTTGCTGTGTTTTTAAAAGAAGCCAAGATGAACAGAGCTGGGATCAGGAAAGACTTTGCTACCTACCCCGGTGTCATCCTGGGGACGGATAAGAATAGCGTATTTTTGAATGTGCTTGATGCAAATCAAAACATCCTGTTTGCAACTAGGGCCCAAGTGCTGCCACTGATGTGGTGGGTGTCTGTGTGGCCCAATTTTTGGAAAAAAGGGAGACTCCGCTTGGAGTAACCCTTGCTTGCTGTGTTTTTAAAAGAAGCCAAGATGAACAGAGCTGGGATCAGGAAAGACTTTGCTACCTACCCCGGTGTCATCCTGGGGACGGCTAAGAATAGCGTATTTTTGAATGTGCTTGATGCAAATCAAAACATCCTGTTTGCAACTAGGGCCCAAGTGCTGCCACTGATGGGGTGGGTGTCTGTGTGGCCCAATTTTTGGAAAAAAGGGAGACTCCGCTTGGAGTAACCCTTGCTTGCTGTGTTTTTAAAAGAAGCCAAGATGAACAGAGCTGGGATCAGGAAAGACTTTGCTACCTACCCCGGTGTCATCCTGGGGACGGATAAGAATAGCGTATTTTTGAATGTGCTTGATGCAAATCAAAACATCCTGTTTGCAACTAGGGCCCAAGTGCTGCCACTGATGTGGTGGGTGTCTGTGTGGCCCAATTTTTGGAAAAAAGGGAGACTCCGCTTGGAGTAACCCTTGCTTGCTGTGTTTTTAAAAGAAGCCAAGATGAACAGAGCTGGGATCAGGAAAGACTTTGCTACCTACCCCGGTGTCATCCTGGGGACGGATAAGAATAGCGTATTTTTGAATGTGCTTGATGCAAATCAAAACATCCTGTTTGCAACTAGGGCCCAAGTGCTGCCACTGATGTGGTGGGTGTCTGTGTGGCCCAATTTTTGGAAAAAAGGGAGACTCCGCTTGGAGTAACCCTTGCTTGCTGTGTTTTTAAAAGAAGCCAAGATGAACAGAGCTGGGATCAGGAAAGACTTTGCTACCTACCCCGGTGTCATCCTGGGGACGGCTAAGAATAGCGTATTTTTGAATGTGCTTGATGCAAATCAAAACATCCTGTTTGCAACTAGGGCCCAAGTGCTGCCACTGATGGGGTGGGTGTCTGTGTGGCCCAATTTTTGGAAAAAAGGGAGACTCCGCTTGGAGTAACCCTTGCTTGCTGTGTTTTTAAAAGAAGCCAAGATGAACAGAGCTGGGATCAGGAAAGACTTTGCTACCTACCCCGGTGTCATCCTGGGGACGGATAAGAATAGCGTATTTTTGAATGTGCTTGATGCAAATCAAAACATCCTGTTTGCAACTAGGGCCGAAGTGCTGCCACTGATGGGGTGGGTGTCTGTGTGGCCCAATTTTTGGAAAAAAGGGAGACTCCGCTTGGAGTAACCCTTGCTTGCTGTGTTTTTAAAAGAAGCCAAGATGAACAGAGCTGGGATCAGGAAAGACTTTGCTACCTACCCCGGTGTCATCCTGGGGACGGATAAGAATGGCGTATTTTTGAATGTGCTTGATGCAAATCTAGCTGTGAAGTGTACAACTGGGGCACAACTGCTGCCACTGAATGGGTGGGTGTGTGTGGGGCCCAATTTTTGGAAAAAAGGGGAGACTCCGCTTGGAGTAACCCTTGCTTACATTGTTTTTAAAAGAAGCCAAGATGAACAAGTCATGGGTCAGCAAAGACTTTGCTACCTACCCCAGTGTCATCCTGGGGACGGCTAAGAATAGCGTATTTTTGAATGTGCTTGATGCAAATCAAAACATCCTGTTTGCAACTAGGGCCCAAGTGCTGCCACTGATGGGGTGGGTGTCTGTGTGGCCCAATTTTTGGAAAAAAGGGAGACTCCGCTTGGAGTAACCCTTGCTTGCTGTGTTTTTAAAAGAAGCCAAGATGAACAGAGCTGGGATCAGGAAAGACTTTGCTACCTACCCCGGTGTCATCCTGGGGACGGATAAGAATAGCGTATTTTTGAATGTGCTTGATGCAAATCAAAACATCCTGTTTGCAACTAGGGCCCAAGTGCTGCCACTGATGTGGTGGGTGTCTGTGTGGCCCAATTTTTGGAAAAAAGGGAGACTCCGCTTGGAGTAACCCTTGCTTGCTGTGTTTTTAAAAGAAGCCAAGATGAACAGAGCTGGGATCAGGAAAGACTTTGCTACCTACCCCGGTGTCATCCTGGGGACGGATAAGAATAGCGTATTTTTGAATGTGCTTGATGCAAATCAAAACATCCTGTTTGCAACTAGGGCCCAAGTGCTGCCACTGATGTGGTGGGTGTCTGTGTGGCCCAATTTTTGGAAAAAAGGGAGACTCCGCTTGGAGTAACCCTTGCTTGCTGTGTTTTTAAAAGAAGCCAAGATGAACAGAGCTGGGATCAGGAAAGACTTTGCTACCTACCCCGGTGTCATCCTGGGGACGGCTAAGAATAGCGTATTTTTGAATGTGCTTGATGCAAATCAAAACATCCTGTTTGCAACTAGGGCCCAAGTGCTGCCACTGATGGGGTGGGTGTCTGTGTGGCCCAATTTTTGGAAAAAAGGGAGACTCCGCTTGGAGTAACCCTTGCTTGCTGTGTTTTTAAAAGAAGCCAAGATGAACAGAGCTGGGATCAGGAAAGACTTTGCTACCTACCCCGGTGTCATCCTGGGGACGGATAAGAATAGCGTATTTTTGAATGTGCTTGATGCAAATCAAAACATCCTGTTTGCAACTAGGGCCCAAGTGCTGCCACTGATGTGGTGGGTGTCTGTGTGGCCCAATTTTTGGAAAAAAGGGAGACTCCGCTTGGAGTAACCCTTGCTTGCTGTGTTTTTAAAAGAAGCCAAGATGAACAGAGCTGGGATCAGGAAAGACTTTGCTACCTACCCCGGTGTCATCCTGGGGACGGATAAGAATAGCGTATTTTTGAATGTGCTTGATGCAAATCAAAACATCCTGTTTGCAACTAGGGCCCAAGTGCTGCCACTGATGTGGTGGGTGTCTGTGTGGCCCAATTTTTGGAAAAAAGGGAGACTCCGCTTGGAGTAACCCTTGCTTGCTGTGTTTTTAAAAGAAGCCAAGATGAACAGAGCTGGGATCAGGAAAGACTTTGCTACCTACCCCGGTGTCATCCTGGGGACGGCTAAGAATAGCGTATTTTTGAATGTGCTTGATGCAAATCAAAACATCCTGTTTGCAACTAGGGCCCAAGTGCTGCCACTGATGGGGTGGGTGTCTGTGTGGCCCAATTTTTGGAAAAAAGGGAGACTCCGCTTGGAGTAACCCTTGCTTGCTGTGTTTTTAAAAGAAGCCAAGATGAACAGAGCTGGGATCAGGAAAGACTTTGCTACCTACCCCGGTGTCATCCTGGGGACGGATAAGAATAGCGTATTTTTGAATGTGCTTGATGCAAATCAAAACATCCTGTTTGCAACTAGGGCCCAAGTGCTGCCACTGATGTGGTGGGTGTCTGTGTGGCCCAATTTTTGGAAAAAAGGGAGACTCCGCTTGGAGTAACCCTTGCTTGCTGTGTTTTTAAAAGAAGCCAAGATGAACAGAGCTGGGATCAGGAAAGACTTTGCTACCTACCCCGGTGTCATCCTGGGGACGGCTAAGAATAGCGTATTTTTGAATGTGCTTGATGCAAATCAAAACATCCTGTTTGCAACTAGGGCCCAAGTGCTGCCACTGATGGGGTGGGTGTCTGTGTGGCCCAATTTTTGGAAAAAAGGGAGACTCCGCTTGGAGTAACCCTTGCTTGCTGTGTTTTTAAAAGAAGCCAAGATGAACAGAGCTGGGATCAGGAAAGACTTTGCTACCTACCCCGGTGTCATCCTGGGGACGGCTAAGAATAGCGTATTTTTGAATGTGCTTGATGCAAATCAAAACATCCTGTTTGCAACTAGGGCCGAAGTGCTGCCACTGATGGGGTGGGTGTCTGTGTGGCCCAATTTTTGGAAAAAAGGGAGACTCCGCTTGGAGTAACCCTTGCTTGCTGTGTTTTTAAAAGAAGCCAAGATGAACAGAGCTGGGATCAGGAAAGACTTTGCTACCTACCCCGGTGTCATCCTGGGGACGGATAAGAATGGCGTATTTTTGAATGTGCTTGATGCAAATCTAGCTGTGAAGTGTACAACTGGGGCACAACTGCTGCCACTGAATGGGTGGGTGTGTGTGGGGCCCAATTTTTGGAAAAAAGGGGAGACTCCGCTTGGAGTAACCCTTGCTTACATTGTTTTTAAAAGAAGCCAAGATGAACAAGTCATGGGTCAGCAAAGACTTTGCTACCTACCCCAGTGTCATCCTGGGGACGGCTAAGAATAGCGTATTTTTGAATGTGCTTGATGCAAATCAAAACATCCTGTTTGCAACTAGGGCCCAAGTGCTGCCACTGATGGGGTGGGTGTCTGTGTGGCCCAATTTTTGGAAAAAAGGGAGACTCCGCTTGGAGTAACCCTTGCTTGCTGTGTTTTTAAAAGAAGCCAAGATGAACAGAGCTGGGATCAGGAAAGACTTTGCTACCTACCCCGGTGTCATCCTGGGGACGGATAAGAATGGCGTATTTTTGAATGTGCTTGATGCAAATCTAGCTGTGAAGTGTACAACTGGGGCACAACTGCTGCCACTGAAGGGGTGGGTGTGTGGGGCCCAATTTTTGGAAAAAAGGGAGACTCCGCTTGGAGTCACCTTGCGGTGTTTTACATGACTTTAGAAGGGTGTGCCATGCCTATATCTGTGTGTCCTCCTCTTTTTCCTTGTCCAGCTGTTTTGTTTTCGCATGAGTACATGTCCTTGTCACTTTCCCATGTGTTTGTGTTGTGTTGTGAGTTGTTTGTCACCTTTTGGACACCTTTGAGGGTGTTTTCTAGGTGTTTTACTGTGTTTGTGATTGCCTGCCATTGTTTCCTATGGGCTCGAGTTCGGTTCGTCGAACGTTCGACGAGCCGAACTCTAGCCAGACCCCCCGTTCGGCGAACCGCCTCGAGCCGAACCGGGACCGGTTCGCTCATCTCTAATGGAGACGATTATCTCGGGATTGCAAGATAACCAAACAAAACGTTTAGTGGATTTCTACTTATTTTATTAAATATCATCTCCACCAAACAGGACAAGCTTGCATCTGTTATAGTTTTGGAGAAAAATGTGTTCATTTCATGTATGCGCGAAATGCCTTAAAAATGGCTTTAAAATGGATTTGGAGCATGGAGACGATTATCTCGGGATTGCAAGATAACCAAACAAAACTTTTAGTGGATTTCTACTTATTTTATTAAATATCATCTCCACCAAACAGGACAAGCTTGCATCTGTTATAGTTTTGGAGAAAAATGTGTTCATTTCATGTATGCGCGAAATGCCTTAAAAATGGCTTTAAAATGGATTTGGAGCATGAAGACGATTATCTCGGGATTGCAAGATAACCAAACAAAACTTTTAGTGGATTTCTACTTATTTTATTAAATATCATCTCCACCAAACAGGACAAGCTTGCATGTGTTATAGTTTTGGAGAAAAATGTGTTAATTTCATGTATGCGCAAAATGCCTTTGAAATGGCTTTAAAATGGATTTGGAGCATGGAGACGATTATCTCGGGATTGCAAGATAACCAAACAAAACTTTTAGTGGATTTCTACTTATTTTATTAAATATCATCTCCACCAAACAGGACAAGCTTGCATCTGTTATAGTTTTGGAGAAAAATGTGTTCATTTCATGTATGCGCGAAATGCCTTAAAAATGGCTTTAAAATGGATTTGGAGCATAGAGACAATTATCTCGGGATTGCAAGATAACCAAACAAAACTTTTAGTGGATTTCTACTTATTTTATTAAATATCATCTCCACCAAACAGGACAAGCTTGCATCTGTTATAGTTTTGGAGAAAAATGTGTTCATTTCATGTATGCGCGAAATGCCTTAAAAATGGCTTTAAAATGGATTTGGAGCATGGAGACGATTATCTCGGGATTGCAAGATAACCAAACAAAACTTTTAGTGGATTTCTACTTATTTTATTAAATATCATCTCCACCAAACAGGACAAGCTTGCATCTGTTATAGTTTTGGAGAAAAATGTGTTCATTTCATGTATGCGCGAAATGCCTTAAAAATGGCTTTAAAATGGATTTGGAGCATGGAGACGATTATCTCGGGATTGCAAGATAACCAAACAAAACTTTTAGTGGATTTCTACTTATTTTATTAAATATCATCTCCACCAAACAGGACAAGCTTGCATGTGTTATAGTTTTGGAGAAAAATGTGTTCATTTCATGTATGCGCAAAATGCCTTTGAAATGGCTTTAAAATGGATTTGGAGCATGGAGACGATTATCTCAGGATGGCAATATAAACAAACGAAACTTTTAGTAGATTTCTACTTATTTTATTAAATATTATCTCCACCAAACAGGACAAGCTTGCATCTGTTATAGTTTTGGAGAAAAATGTGTTCATTTCATGTATGCGCGAAATGCCTTAAAAATGGCTTTAAAATGGATTTGGTGCATGGAGACGATTATCTCGGGATTGCAAGATAACCAAACAAAACTTTTAGTGGATTTCTACTTATTTTATTAAATATCATCTCCACCAAACAGGACAAGCTTGCATCTGTTATAGTTTTGGAGAAAAATGTGTTCATTTCATGTATGCGCAAAATGCCTTAAAAATGGCTTTAAAATGGATTTGGAGCATGGAGACGATTATCTCGGGATTGCAATATAACCAAACAAAACTTTTAGTGGATTTCTACTTATTTTATTAAATATCATCTCCACCAAACAGGACAAGCTTGCATCTGTTATAGTTTTGGAGAAAAATGTGTTCATTTCATGTATGCGCGAAATGCCTTAAAAATGGCTTTAAAATGGATTTGGAGCATGGAGACGATTATCTCGGGATTGCAAGATAACCAAACAAAACTTTTAGTGGATTTCTACTTATTTTATTAAATATCATCTCCACCAAACAGGACAAGCTTGCATCTGTTATAGTTTTGGAGAAAAATGTGTTCATTTCATGTATGCGCGAAATGCCTTAAAAATGGCTTTAAAATGGATTTGGAGCATGGAGACGATTATCTCGGGATTGCAAGATAACCAAACAAAACTTTTAGTGGATTTCTACTTATTTTATTAAATATCATCTCCACCAAACAGGACAAGCTTGCATCTGTTATAGTTTTGGAGAAAAATGTGTTCATTTCATGTATGCGCGAAATGCCTTAAAAATGGCTTTAAAATGGATTTGGAGCATGGAGACGATTATCTCGGGATTGCAATATAACCAAACAAAACTTTTAGTGGATTTCTACTTATTTTATTAAATATCATCTCCACCAAACAGGACAAGCTTGCATCTGTTATAGTTTTGGAGAAAAATGTGTTCATTTCATGTATGCGCGAAATGCCTTAAAAATGGCTTTAAAATGGATTTGGAGCATGGAGACGATTATCTCGGGATTGCAAGATAACCAAACAAAACTTTTAGTGGATTTCTACTTATTTTATTAAATATCATCTCCACCAAACAGGACAAGCTTGCATCTGTTATAGTTTTGGAGAAAAATGTGTTCATTTCATGTATGCGCGAAATGCCTTAAAAATGGCTTTAAAATGGATTTGGAGCATGGAGACGATTATCTCGGGATTGCAAGATAACCAAACAAAACTTTTAGTGGATTTCTACTTATTTTATTAAATATCATCTCCACCAAACAGGACAAGCTTGCATCTGTTATAGTTTTGGAGAAAAATGTGTTCATTTCATGTATGCGCGAAATGCCTTAAAAATGGCTTTAAAATGGATTTGGAGCATGGAGACGATTATCTCGGGATTGCAAGATAACCAAACAAAACTTTTAGTGGATTTCTACTTATTTTATTAAATATCATCTCCACCAAACAGGACAAGCTTGCATCTGTTATAGTTTTGGAGAAAAATGTGTTCATTTCATGTATGCGCGAAATGCCTTAAAAATGGCTTTAAAATGGATTTGGAGCATGGAGACGATTATCTCGGGATTGCAAGATAACCAAACAAAACTTTTAGTGGATTTCTACTTATTTTATTAAATATCATCTCCACCAAACAGGACAAGCTTGCATCTGTTATAGTTTTGGAGAAAAATGTGTTCATTTCATGTATGCGCGAAATGCCTTAAAAATGGCTTTAAAATGGATTTGGAGCATGGAGACGATTATCTCGGGATTGCAATATAACCAAACAAAACTTTTAGTGGATTTCTACTTATTTTATTAAATATCATCTCCACCAAACAGGACAAGCTTGCATCTGTTATAGTTTTGGAGAAAAATGTGTTCATTTCATGTATGCGCGAAATGCCTTAAAAATGGCTTTAAAATGGATTTGGAGCATGGAGACGATTATCTCGGGATTGCAAGATAACCAAACAAAACTTTTAGTGGATTTCTACTTATTTTATTAAATATCATCTCCACCAAACAGGACAAGCTTGCATCTGTTATAGTTTTGGAGAAAAATTTGTTCATTTCATGTATGCGCGAAATGCCTTAAAAATGGCTTTAAAATGGATTTGGAGCATGGAGACGATTATCTCGGGATTGCAAGATAACCAAACAAAACTTTTAGTGGATTTCTACTTATTTTATTAAATATCATCTCCACCAAACAGGACAAGCTTGCATCTGTTATAGTTTTGGAGAAAAATGTGTTCATTTCATGTATGCGCGAAATGCCTTAAAAATGGCTTTAAAATGGATTTGGAGCATGGAGACGATTATCTCGGGATTGCAAGATAACCAAACAAAACTTTTAGTGGATTTCTACTTATTTTATTAAATATCATCTCCACCAAACAGGACAAGCTTGCATGTGTTATAGTTTTGGAGAAAAATGTGTTCATTTCATGTATGCGCAAAATGCCTTTGAAATGGCTTTAAAATGGATTTGGAGCATGGAGACGATTATCTCGGGATTGCAAGATAACCAAACAAAACTTTTAGTGGATTTCTACTTATTTTATTAAATATCATCTCCACCAAACAGGACAAGCTTGCATCTGTTATAGTTTTGGAGAAAAATGTGTTCATTTCATGTATGCGCGAAATGCCTTAAAAATGACTTTAAAATGGATTTGGAGCATGGAGACGATTATCTCGGGATTGCAAGATAACCAAACAAAACTTTTAGTGGATTTCTACTTATTTTATTAAATATCATCTCCACCAAACAGGACAAGCATGCATCTGTTATAGTTTTGGAGAAAAATGTGTTCATTTCATGTATGCGCGAAATGCCTTAAAAATGGCTTTAAAATGGATTTGGAGCATGGAGACGATTATCTCGGGATTGCAAGATAACCAAACAAAACTTTTAGTGGATTTCTACTTATTTTATTAAATATCATCTCCACCAAACAGGACAAGCTTGCATCTGTTATAGTTTTGGAGAAAAATGTGTTCATTTCATGTATGCGCGAAATGCCTTAAAAATGGCTTTAAAATGGATTTGGAGCATGGAGACGATTATCTCGGGATTGCAAGATAACCAAACAAAACTTTTAGTGGATTTCTACTTATTTTATTAAATATCATCTCCACCAAACAGGACAAGCTTGCATGTGTTATAGTTTTGGAGAAAAATGTGTTCATTTCATGTATGCGCAAAATGCCTTTGAAATGGCTTTAAAATGGATTTGGAGCATGGAGACGATTATCTCAGGATGGCAATATAAACAAACGAAACTTTTAGTAGATTTCTACTTATTTTATTAAATATTATCTCCACCAAACGGGACAAGCTTGCATCTGTTATAGTTTTGGAGAAAAATGTGTTCATTTCATGTATGCGCGAAATGCCTTAAAAATGGCTTTAAAATGGATTTGGAGCATGGAGACGATTATCTCGGGATTGCAAGATAACCAAACAAAACTTTTAGTGGATTTCTACTTATTTTATTAAATATCATCTCCACCAAACAGGACAAGCTTGCATGTGTTATAGTTTTGGAGAAAAATGTGTTCATTTCATGTATGCGCAAAATGCCTTTGAAATGGCTTTAAAATGGATTTGGAGCATGGAGACGATTATCTCGGGATTGCAAGATAACCAAACAAAACTTTTAGTGGATTTCTACTTATTTTATTAAATATCATCTCCACCAAACAGGACAAGCTTGCATCTGTTATAGTTTTGGAGAAAAATGTGTTCATTTCATGTATGCGCGAAATGCCTTAAAAATGGCTTTAAAATGGATTTGGAGCATGGAGACGATTATCTCGGGATTGCAAGATAACCAAACAAAACTTTTAGTGGATTTCTACTTATTTTATTAAATATCATCTCCACCGAACAGGACAAGCTTGCATCTATTATAGTTTTGGAGAAAAATGTGTTCATTTCATGTATGCGCGAAATGCCTTAAAAATGGCTTTAAAATGGATTTGGAGCATGGAGACGATTATCTCGGGATTGCAAGATAACCAAACAAAACTTTTAGTGGATTTCTACTTATTTTATTAAATATCATCTCCACCAAACAGGACAAGCTTGCATCTGTTATAGTTTTGGAGAAAAATGTGTTCATTTCATGTATGCGCGAAATGCCTTAAAAATGGCTTTAAAATAGATTTGGAGCATGGAGACGATTATCTCGGGATTGCAAGATAACCAAACAAAACTTTTAGTGGATTTCTACTTATTTTATTAAATATCATCTCCACCAAACAGGACAAGCTTGCATGTGTTATAGTTTTGGAGAAAAATGTGTTCATTTCATGTATGCGCAAAATGCCTTTGAAATGGTTTTAAAATGGATTTGGAGCATGGAGACGATTATCTCAGGATGGCAATATAAACAAACGAAACTTTTAGTAGATTTCTACTTATTTTATTAAATATTATCTCCACCAAACAGGACAAGCTTGCATCTGTTATAGTTTTGGAGAAAAATGTGTTCATTTCATGTATGCGCGAAATGCCTTAAAAATGGCTTTAAAATGGATTTGGAGCATGGAGACGATTATCTCGGGATTGCAAGATAACCAAACAAAACTTTTAGTGGATTTCTACTTATTTTATTAAATATCATCTCCACCAAACAGGACAAGCTTGCATCTGTTATAGTTTTGGAGAAAAATGTGTTCATTTCATGTATGCGCGAAATGCCTTAAAAATGGCTTTAAAATGGATTTGGAGCATGGAGACGATTATCTCGGGATTGCAAGATAACCAAACAAAACTTTTAGTGGATTTCTACTTATTTTATTAAATATCATCTCCACCAAACAGGACAAGCTTGCATCTGTTATAGTTTTGGAGAAAAATGTGTTCATTTCATGTATGCGCGAAATGCCTTAAAAATGGCTTTAAAATGGATTTGGAGCATGGAGACGATTATCTCGGGATTGCAAGATAACCAAACAAAACTTTTAGTGGATTTCTACTTATTTTATTAAATATCATCTCCACCAAACAGGACAAGCTTGCATCTGTTATAGTTTTGGAGAAAAATGTGTTCATTTCATGTATGCGCGAAATGCCTTAAAAATGGCTTTAAAATGGATTTGGAGCATGGAGACGATTATCTCGGGATTGCAATATAACCAAACAAAACTTTTAGTGGATTTCTACTTATTTTATTAAATATCATCTCCACCAAACAGGACAAGCTTGCATCTGTTATAGTTTTGGAGAAAAATGTGTTCATTTCATGTATGCGCGAAATGCCTTAAAAATGGCTTTAAAATGGATTTGGAGCATGGAGACGATTATCTCGGGATTGCAAGATAACCAAACAAAACTTTTAGTGGATTTCTACTTATTTTATTAAATATCATCTCCACCAAACAGGACAAGCTTGCATCTGTTATAGTTTTGGAGAAAAATGTGTTCATTTCATGTATGCGCGAAATGCCTTAAAAATGGCTTTAAAATGGATTTGGAGCATGGAGACGATTATCTCGGGATTGCAAGATAACCAAACAAAACTTTTAGTGGATTTCTACTTATTTTATTAAATATCATCTCCACCAAACAGGACAAGCTTGCATCTGTTATAGTTTTGGAGAAAAATGTGTTCATTTCATGTATGCGCGAAATGCCTTAAAAATGGCTTTAAAATGGATTTGGAGCATGGAGACGATTATCTCGGGATTGCAAGATAACCAAACAAAACTTTTAGTGGATTTCTACTTATTTTATTAAATATCATCTCCACCAAACAGGACAAGCTTGCATGTGTTATAGTTTTGGAGAAAAATGTGTTCATTTCATGTATGCGCAAAATGCCTTTGAAATGGCTTTAAAATGGATTTGGAGCATGGAGACGATTATCTCGGGATTGCAAGATAACCAAACAAAACTTTTAGTGGATTTCTACTTATTTTATTAAATATCATCTCCACCAAACAGGACAAGCTTGCATCTGTTATAGTTTTGGAGAAAAATGTGTTCATTTCATGTATGCGCGAAATGCCTTAAAAATGGCTTTAAAATGGATTTGGAGCATGGAGACGATTATCTCGGGATTGCAAGATAACCAAACAAAACTTTTAGTGGATTTCTACTTATTTTATTAAATATCATCTCCACCAAACAGGACAAGCTTGCATCTGTTATAGTTTTGGAGAAAAATGTGTTCATTTCATGTATGCGCGAAATGCCTTAAAAATGGCTTTAAAATGGATTTGGAGCATGGAGACGATTATCTCGGGATTGCAAGATAACCAAACAAAACTTTTAGTGGATTTCTACTTATTTTATTAAATATCATCTCCACCAAACAGGACAAGCTTGCATCTGTTATAGTTTTGGAGAAAAATGTGTTCATTTCATGTATGCGCGAAATGCCTTAAAAATGGCTTTAAAATGGATTTGGAGCATGGAGACGATTATCTCGGGATTGCAAGATAACCAAACAAAACTTTTAGTGGATTTCTATTTATTTTATTAAATATCATCTCCACCAAACAGGACAAGCTTGCATCTGTTATAGTTTTGGAGAAAAATGTGTTCATTTCATGTATGCGCGAAATGCCTTAAAAATGGCTTTAAAATGGATTTGGAGCATGGAGACGATTATCTCGGGATTGCAAGATAACCAAACAAAACTTTTAGTGGATTTCTACTTATTTTATTAAATATCATCTCCACCAAACAGGACAAGCTTGCATCTGTTATAGTTTTGGAGAAAAATGTGTTCATTTCATGTATGCGCGAAATGCCTTAAAAATGGCTTTAAAATGGATTTGGAGCATGGAGACGATTATCTCGGGATTGCAATATAACCAAACAAAACTTTTAGTGGATTTCTACTTATTTTATTAAATATCATCTCCACCAAACAGGACAAGCTTGCATCTGTTATAGTTTTGGAGAAAAATGTGTTCATTTCATGTATGCGCGAAATGCCTTAAAAATGGCTTTAAAATGGATTTGGAGCATGGAGACGATTATCTCGGGATTGCAAGATAACCAAACAAAACTTTTAGTGGATTTCTACTTATTTTATTAAATATCATCTCCACCAAACAGGACAAGCTTGCATCTGTTATAGTTTTGGAGAAAAATGTGTTCATTTCATGTATGCGCGAAATGCCTTAAAAATGGCTTTAAAATGGATTTGGAGCATGGAGACGATTATCTCGGGATTGCAAGATAACCAAACAAAACTTTTAGTGGATTTCTACTTATTTTATTAAATATCATCTCCACCAAACAGGACAAGCTTGCATCTGTTATAGTTTTGGAGAAAAATGTGTTCATTTCATGTATGCGCGAAATGCCTTAAAAATGGCTTTAAAATGGATTTGGAGCATGGAGACGATTATCTCGGGATTGCAAGATAACCAAACAAAACTTTTAGTGGATTTCTACTTATTTTATTAAATATCATCTCCACCAAACAGGACAAGCTTGCATCTGTTATAGTTTTGGAGAAAAATGTGTTCATTTCATGTATGCGCGAAATGCCTTAAAAATGGCTTTAAAATGGATTTGGAGCATGGAGACGATTATCTCGGGATTGCAAGATAACCAAACAAAACTTTTAGTGGATTTCTACTTATTTTATTAAATATCATCTCCACCAAACAGGACAAGCTTGCATCTGTTATAGTTTTGGAGAAAAATGTGTTCATTTCATGTATGCGCGAAATGCCTTAAAAATGGCTTTAAAATGGATTTGGAGCATGGAGACGATTATCTCGGGATTGCAAGATAACCAAACAAAACTTTTAGTGGATTTCTACTTATTTTATTAAATATCATCTCCACCAAACAGGACAAGCTTGCATCTGTTATAGTTTTGGAGAAAAATGTGTTCATTTCATGTATGCGCGAAATGCCTTAAAAATGGCTTTAAAATGGATTTGGAGCATGGAGACGATTATCTCGGGATTGCAAGATAACCAAACAAAACTTTTAGTGGATTTCTACTTATTTTATTACATATCATCTCCACCAAACAGGACAAGCTTGCATCTGTTATAGTTTTGGAGAAAAATGTGTTCATTTCATGTATGCGCGAAATGCCTTAAAAATGGCTTTAAAATGGATTTGGAGCATGGAGACGATTATCTCGGGATTGCAAGATAACCAAACAAAACTTTTAGTGGATTTCTACTTATTTTATTAAATATCATCTCCACCAAACAGGACAAGCTTGCATCTGTTATAGTTTTGGAGAAAAATGTGTTCATTTCATGTATGCGCGAAATGCCTTAAAAATGGCTTTAAAATGGATTTGGAGCATGGAGACGATTATCTCGGGATTGCAAGATAACCAAACAAAACTTTTAGTGGATTTCTACTTATTTTATTAAATATCATCTCCACCAAACAGGACAAGCTTGCATCTGTTATAGTTTTGGAGAAAAATGTGTTCATTTCATGTATGCGCGAAATGCCTTAAAAATGGCTTTAAAATGGATTTGGAGCATGGAGACGATTATCTCGGGATTGCAAGATAACCAAACAAAACTTTTAGTGGATTTCTACTTATTTTATTAAATATCATCTCCACCAAACAGGACAAGCTTGCATGTGTTATAGTTTTGGAGAAAAATGTGTTCATTTCATGTATGCGCTAAATGCCTTAAAAATGGCTTTAAAATGGATTTGGAGCATGGAGACGATTATCTCAGGATGGCAATATAAACAAACGAAACTTTTAGTAGATTTCTACTTATTTTATTAAATATTATCTCCACCAAACAGGACAAGCTTGCATCTGTTATAGTTTTGGAGAAAAATGTGTTCATTTCATGTATGCGCGAAATGCCTTAAAAATGGCTTTAAAATGGATTTGGAGCATGGAGACGATTATCTCGGGATTGCAAGATAACCAAACAAAACTTTTAGTGGATTTCTACTTATTTTATTAAATATCATCTCCACCAAACAGGACAAGCTTGCATCTGTTATAGTTTTGGAGAAAAATGTGTTCATTTCATGTATGCGCGAAATGCCTTAAAAATGGCTTTAAAATGGATTTGGAGCATGGAGACGATTATCTCGGGATTGCAAGATAACCAAACAAAACTTTTAGTGGATTTCTACTTATTTTATTAAATATCATCTCCACCAAACAGGACAAGCTTGCATCTGTTATAGTTTTGGAGAAAAATGTGTTCATTTCATGTATGCGCGAAATGCCTTAAAAATGGCTTTAAAATGGATTTGGAGCATGGAGACGATTATCTCGGGATTGCAAGATAACCAAACAAAACTTTTAGTGGATTTCTATTTATTTTATTAAATATCATCTCCACCAAACAGGACAAGCTTGCATCTGTTATAGTTTTGGAGAAAAATGTGTTCATTTCATGTATGCGCGAAATGCCTTAAAAATGGCTTTAAAATGGATTTGGAGCATGGAGACGATTATCTCGGGATTGCAAGATAACCAAACAAAACTTTTAGTGGATTTCTACTTATTTTATTAAATATCATCTCCACCAAACAGGACAAGCTTGCATCTGTTATAGTTTTGGAGAAAAATGTGTTCATTTCATGTATGCGCGAAATGCCTTAAAAATGGCTTTAAAATGGATTTGGAGCATGGAGACGATTATCTCGGGATTGCAAGATAACCAAACAAAACTTTTAGTGGATTTCTACTTATTTTATTAAATATCATCTCCACCAAACAGGACAAGCTTGCATCTGTTATAGTTTTGGAGAAAAATGTGTTCATTTCATGTATGCGCGAAATGCCTTAAAAATGGCTTTAAAATGGATTTGGAGCATGGAGACGATTATCTCGGGATTGCAAGATAACCAAACAAAACTTTTAGTGGATTTCTACTTATTTTATTAAATATCATCTCCACCAAACAGGACAAGCTTGCATCTGTTATAGTTTTGGAGAAAAATGTGTTCATTTCATGTATGCGCGAAATGCCTTAAAAATGGCTTTAAAATGGATTTGGAGCATGGAGACGATTATCTCGGGATTGCAAGATAACCAAACAAAACTTTTAGTGGATTTCTACTTATTTTATTAAATATCATCTCCACCAAACAGGACAAGCTTGCAACTGTTATAGTTTTGGAGAAAAATGTGTTCATTTCATGTATGCGCGAAATGCCTTAAAAATGGCTTTAAAATGGATTTGGAGCATGGAGACGATTATCTCGGGATTGCAAGATAACCAAACAAAACTTTTAGTGGATTTCTACTTATTTTATTAAATATCATCTCCACCAAACAGGACAAGCTTGCATCTGTTATAGTTTTGGAGAAAAATGTGTTCATTTCATGTATGCGCGAAATGCCTTAAAAATGGCTTTAAAATGGATTTGGAGCATGGAGACGATTATCTCGGGATTGCAAGATAACCAAACAAAACTTTTAGTGGATTTCTACTTATTTTATTAAATATCATCTCCACCAAACAGGACAAGCTTGCATCTGTTATAGTTTTGGAGAAAAATGTGTTCATTTCATGTATGCGCGAAATGCCTTAAAAATGGCTTTAAAATGGATTTGGAGCATGGAGACGATTATCTCGGGATTGCAATATAACCAAACAAAACTTTTAGTGGATTTCTACTTATTTTATTACATATCATCTCCACCAAACAGGACAAGCTTGCATCTGTTATAGTTTTGGAGAAAAATGTGTTCATTTCATGTATGCGCGAAATGCCTTAAAAATGGCTTTAAAATGGATTTGGAGCATGGAGACGATTATCTCGGGATTGCAAGATAACCAAACAAAACTTTTAGTGGATTTCTACTTATTTTATTAAATATCATCTCCACCAAACAGGACAAGCTTGCATCTGTTATAGTTTTGGAGAAAAATGTGTTCATTTCATGTATGCGCGAAATGCCTTAAAAATGGCTTTAAAATGGATTTGGAGCATGGAGACGATTATCTCGGGATTGCAAGATAACCAAACAAAACTTTTAGTGGATTTCTACTTATTTTATTAAATATCATCTCCACCAAACAGGACAAGCTTGCATCTGTTATAGTTTTGGAGAAAAATGTGTTCATTTCATGTATGCGCGAAATGCCTTAAAAATGGCTTTAAAATGGATTTGGAGCATGGAGACGATTATCTCGGGATTGCAAGATAACCAAACAAAACTTTTAGTGGATTTCTACTTATTTTATTAAATATCATCTCCACCAAACAGGACAAGCTTGCATGTGTTATAGTTTTGGAGAAAAATGTGTTCATTTCATGTATGCGCTAAATGCCTTAAAAATGGCTTTAAAATGGATTTGGAGCATGGAGACGATTATCTCAGGATGGCAATATAAACAAACGAAACTTTTAGTAGATTTCTACTTATTTTATTAAATATTATCTCCACCAAACAGGACAAGCTTGCATCTGTTATAGTTTTGGAGAAAAATGTGTTCATTTCATGTATGCGCGAAATGCCTTAAAAATGGCTTTAAAATGGATTTGGAGCATGGAGACGATTATCTCGGGATTGCAAGATAACCAAACAAAACTTTTAGTGGATTTCTACTTATTTTATTAAATATCATCTCCACCAAACAGGACAAGCTTGCATCTGTTATAGTTTTGGAGAAAAATGTGTTCATTTCATGTATGCGCGAAATGCCTTAAAAATGGCTTTAAAATGGATTTGGAGCATGGAGACGATTATCTCGGGATTGCAAGATAACCAAACAAAACTTTTAGTGGATTTCTACTTATTTTATTAAATATCATCTCCACCAAACAGGACAAGCTTGCATCTGTTATAGTTTTGGAGAAAAATGTGTTCATTTCATGTATGCGCGAAATGCCTTAAAAATGGCTTTAAAATGGATTTGGAGCATGGAGACGATTATCTCGGGATTGCAATATAACCAAACAAAACTTTTAGTGGATTTCTACTTATTTTATTAAATATCATCTCCACCAAACAGGACAAGCTTGCATCTGTTATAGTTTTGGAGAAAAATGTGTTTATTTCATGTATGCGCGAAATGCCTTAAAAATGGCTTTAAAATGGATTTGGAGCATGGAGACGATTATCTCGGGATTGCAAGATAACCAAACAAAACTTTTAGTGGATTTCTACTTATTTTATTAAATATCATCTCCACCAAACAGGACAAGCTTGCATCTGTTATAGTTTTGGAGAAAAATGTGTTCATTTCATGTATGCGCGAAATGCTTTAAAAATGGCTTTAAAATGGATTTGGAGCATGGAGACGATTATCTCGGGATTGCAAGATAACCAAACAAAACTTTTAGTGGATTTCTACTTATTTTATTAAATATCATCTCCACCAAACAGGACAAGCTTGCATCTGTTATAGTTTTGGAGAAAAATGTGTTCATTTCATGTATGCGCGAAATGCCTTAAAATGGCTTTAAAATGGATTTGGAGCATGGAGACGATTATCTCGGGATTGCAATATAACCAAACAAAACTTTTAGTGGATTTCTACTTATTTTATTAAATATCATCTCCACCAAACAGGACAAGCTTGCATCTGTTATAGTTTTGGAGAAAAATGTGTTCATTTCATGTATGCGCGAAATGCCTTAAAAATGGCTTTAAAATGGATTTGGAGCATGGAGACGATTATCTCGGGATTGCAAGATAACCAAACAAAACGTTTAGTGGATTTCTACTTATTTTATTAAATATCATCTCCACCAAACAGGACAAGCTTGCATCTGTTATAGTTTTGGAGAAAAATGTGTTCATTTCATGTATGCGCGAAATGCCTTAAAAATAGTTTTAAAATGGATTTGGAGCATGGAGACGATTATCTCGGGATTGCAAGATAACCAAACAAAACTTTTAGTGGATTTCTACTTATTTTATTAAATATCATCTCCACCAAACAGGACAAGCTTGCATCTGTTATAGTTTTGGAGAAAAATGTGTTCATTTCATGTATGCGCGAAATGCCTTAAAAATGACTTTAAAATGGATTTGGAGCATGGAGACGATTATCTCGGGATTGCAAGATAACCAAACAAAACTTTTAGTGGATTTCTACTTATTTTATTAAATATCATCTCCACCAAACAGGACAAGCTTGCATGTGTTATAGTTTTGGAGAAAAATGTGTTAATTTCATGTATGCGCAAAATGCCTTTGAAATGGCTTTAAAATGGATTTGGAGCATGGAGACGATTATCTCGGGATTGCAAGATAACCAAACAAAACTTTTAGTGGATTTCTACTTATTTTATTAAATATCATCTCCACCAAACAGGACAAGCTTGCATCTGTTATAGTTTTGGAGAAAAATGTGTTCATTTCATGTATGCGCGAAATGCCTTAAAAATGGCTTTAAAATGGATTTGGAGCATGGAGACGATTATCTCGGGATTGCAAGATAACCAAACAAAACTTTTAGTGGATTTCTACTTATTTTATTAAATATCATCTCCACCAAACAGGACAAGCTTGCATCTGTTATAGTTTTGGAGAAAAATGTGTTCATTTCATGTATGCGCGAAATGCCTTAAAAATGGCTTTAAAATGGATTTGGAGCATGGAGACGATTATCTCGGGATTGCAAGATAACCAAACAAAACTTTTAGTGGATTTCTACTTATTTTATTAAATATCATCTCCACCAAACAGGACAAGCTTGCATCTGTTATAGTTTTGGAGAAAAATGTGTTCATTTCATGTATGCGCGAAATGCCTTAAAAATGGCTTTAAAATGGATTTGGAGCATGGAGACGATTATCTCGGGATTGCAAGATAACCAAACAAAACTTTTAGTGGATTTCTACTTATTTTATTAAATATCATCTCCACCAAACAGGACAAGCTTGCAACTGTTATAGTTTTGGAGAAAAATGTGTTCATTTCATGTATGCGCGAAATGCCTTAAAAATGGCTTTAAAATGGATTTGGAGCATGGAGACGATTATCTCGGGATTGCAAGATAACCAAACAAAACTTTTAGTGGATTTCTACTTATTTTATTAAATATCATCTCCACCAAACAGGACAAGCTTGCATCTGTTATAGTTTTGGAGAAAAATGTGTTCATTTCATGTATGCGCGAAATGCCTTAAAAATGGCTTTAAAATGGATTTGGAGCATGGAGACGATTATCTCGGGATTGCAAGATAACCAAACAAAACTTTTAGTGGATTTCTACTTATTTTATTAAATATCATCTCCACCAAACAGGACAAGCTTGCATCTGTTATAGTTTTGGAGAAAAATGTGTTCATTTCATGTATGCGCGAAATGCCTTAAAAATGGCTTTAAAATGGATTTGGAGCATGGAGACGATTATCTCGGGATTGCAATATAACCAAACAAAACTTTTAGTGGATTTCTACTTATTTTATTACATATCATCTCCACCAAACAGGACAAGCTTGCATCTGTTATAGTTTTGGAGAAAAATGTGTTCATTTCATGTATGCGCGAAATGCCTTAAAAATGGCTTTAAAATGGATTTGGAGCATGGAGACGATTATCTCGGATTGCAAGATAACCAAACAAAACTTTTAGTGGATTTCTACTTATTTTATTAAATATCATCTCCACCAAACAGGACAAGCTTGCATCTGTTATAGTTTTGGAGAAAAATGTGTTCATTTCATGTATGCGCGAAATGCCTTAAAAATGGCTTTAAAATGGATTTGGAGCATGGAGACGATTATCTCGGGATTGCAAGATAACCAAACAAAACTTTTAGTGGATTTCTACTTATTTTATTAAATATCATCTCCACCAAACAGGACAAGCTTGCATCTGTTATAGTTTTGGAGAAAAATGTGTTCATTTCATGTATGCGCGAAATGCCTTAAAAATGGCTTTAAAATGGATTTGGAGCATGGAGACGATTATCTCGGGATTGCAAGATAACCAAACAAAACTTTTAGTGGATTTCTACTTATTTTATTAAATATCATCTCCACCAAACAGGACAAGCTTGCATGTGTTATAGTTTTGGAGAAAAATGTGTTCATTTCATGTATGCGCTAAATGCCTTAAAAATGGCTTTAAAATGGATTTGGAGCATGGAGACGATTATCTCAGGATGGCAATATAAACAAACGAAACTTTTAGTAGATTTCTACTTATTTTATTAAATATTATCTCCACCAAACAGGACAAGCTTGCATCTGTTATAGTTTTGGAGAAAAATGTGTTCATTTCATGTATGCGCGAAATGCCTTAAAAATGGCTTTAAAATGGATTTGGAGCATGGAGACGATTATCTCGGGATTGCAAGATAACCAAACAAAACTTTTAGTGGATTTCTACTTATTTTATTAAATATCATCTCCACCAAACAGGACAAGCTTGCATCTGTTATAGTTTTGGAGAAAAATGTGTTCATTTCATGTATGCGCGAAATGCCTTAAAAATGGCTTTAAAATGGATTTGGAGCATGGAGACGATTATCTCGGGATTGCAAGATAACCAAACAAAACTTTTAGTGGATTTCTACTTATTTTATTAAATATCATCTCCACCAAACAGGACAAGCTTGCATCTGTTATAGTTTTGGAGAAAAATGTGTTCATTTCATGTATGCGCGAAATGCCTTAAAAATGGCTTTAAAATGGATTTGGAGCATGGAGACGATTATCTCGGGATTGCAATATAACCAAACAAAACTTTTAGTGGATTTCTACTTATTTTATTAAATATCATCTCCACCAAACAGGACAAGCTTGCATCTGTTATAGTTTTGGAGAAAAATGTGTTTATTTCATGTATGCGCGAAATGCCTTAAAAATGGCTTTAAAATGGATTTGGAGCATGGAGACGATTATCTCGGGATTGCAAGATAACCAAACAAAACTTTTAGTGGATTTCTACTTATTTTATTAAATATCATCTCCACCAAACAGGACAAGCTTGCATCTGTTATAGTTTTGGAGAAAAATGTGTTCATTTCATGTATGCGCGAAATGCTTTAAAAATGGCTTTAAAATGGATTTGGAGCATGGAGACGATTATCTCGGGATTGCAAGATAACCAAACAAAACTTTTAGTGGATTTCTACTTATTTTATTAAATATCATCTCCACCAAACAGGACAAGCTTGCATCTGTTATAGTTTTGGAGAAAAATGTGTTCATTTCATGTATGCGCGAAATGCCTTAAAATGGCTTTTAAAATGGATTTGGAGCATGGAGACGATTATCTCGGGATTGCAATATAACCAAACAAAACTTTTAGTGGATTTCTACTTATTTTATTAAATATCATCTCCACCAAACAGGACAAGCTTGCATCTGTTATAGTTTTGGAGAAAAATGTGTTCATTTCATGTATGCGCGAAATGCCTTAAAAATGGCTTTAAAATGGATTTGGAGCATGGAGACGATTATCTCGGGATTGCAAGATAACCAAACAAAACGTTTAGTGGATTTCTACTTATTTTATTAAATATCATCTCCACCAAACAGGACAAGCTTGCATCTGTTATAGTTTTGGAGAAAAATGTGTTCATTTCATGTATGCGCGAAATGCCTTAAAAATAGTTTTAAAATGGGATTTGGAGCATGGAGACGATTATCTCGGGATTGCAAGATAACCAAACAAAACTTTTAGTGGATTTCTACTTATTTTATTAAATATCATCTCCACCAAACAGGACAAGCTTGCATCTGTTATAGTTTTGGAGAAAAATGTGTTCATTTCATGTATGCGCGAAATGCCTTAAAAATGACTTTAAAATGGATTTGGAGCATGGAGACGATTATCTCGGGATTGCAAGATAACCAAACAAAACTTTTAGTGGATTTCTACTTATTTTATTAAATATCATCTCCACCAAACAGGACAAGCTTGCATGTGTTATAGTTTTGGAGAAAAATGTGTTAATTTCATGTATGCGCAAAATGCCTTTGAAATGGCTTTAAAATGGATTTGGAGCATGGAGACGATTTATCTCGGGATTGCAAGATAACCAAACAAAACTTTTAGTGGATTTCTACTTATTTTATTAAATATCATCTCCACCAAACAGGACAAGCTTGCATCTGTTATAGTTTTGGAGAAAAATGTGTTCATTTCATGTATGCGCGAAATGCCTTAAAAATGGCTTTAAAATGGATTTGGAGCATGGAGACGATTATCTCGGGATTGCAAGATAACCAAACAAAACTTTTAGTGGATTTCTACTTATTTTATTAATATCATCTCCACCAAACAGGACAAGCTTGCATCTGTTATAGTTTTTGGAG
This sequence comes from Anomaloglossus baeobatrachus, assembly GCF_048569485.1. NCBI lineage: Eukaryota > Metazoa > Chordata > Amphibia > Anura > Aromobatidae > Anomaloglossus > Anomaloglossus baeobatrachus. The sequence continues at coordinate 247,899 of NW_027443038.1, read as the reverse complement.
AAAAATGTGTTCATTTCATGTATGCGCGAAATGCCTTAAAAATGGCTTTAAAATGGATTTGGAGCATGGAGACGATTATCTCGGGATTGCAAGATAACCAAACAAAACTTTTAGTGGATTTCTACTTATTTTATTAAATATCATCTCCACCAAACAGGACAAGCTTGCATCTGTTATAGTTTTGGAGAAAAATGTGTTCATTTCATGTATGCGCGAAATGCCTTAAAAATGGCTTTAAAATGGATTTGGAGCATGGAGACGATTATCTCGGGATTGCGAGATAACCAAACAAAACTTTTAGTGGATTTCTACTTATTTTATTAAATATCATCTCCACCAAACAGGACAAGCTTGCATCTGTTATAGTTTTGGAGAAAAATGTGTTCATTTCATGTATGCGCGAAATGCCTTAAAAATGGCTTTAAAATGGATTTGGAGCATGAGACGATTATCTCGGGATTGCAATATAACCAAACAAAACTTTCAGTGGATTTCTACTTATTTTATTAAATATCATCTCCACCAAACAGGACAAGCTTGCATCTGTTATAGTTTTGGAGAAAAATGTGTTCATTTCATGTATGCGCGAAATGCCTTAAAAATGGCTTTAAAATGGATTTGGAGCATGGAGACGATTATCTCGGGATTGCAAGATAACCAAACAAAACTTTTAGTGGATTTCTACTTATTTTATTAAATATCATCTCCACCAAACAGGACAAGCTTGCATCTGTTATAGTTTTGGAGAAAAATGTGTTCATTTCATGTATGCGCGAAATGCCTTAAAAATGGCTTTAAAATGGATTTGGAGCATGGAGACGATTATCTCGGGATTGCAAGATAACCAAACAAAACTTTTAGTGGGATTTCTACTTATTTTATTAAATATCATCTCCACCAAACAGGACAAGCTTGCATCTGTTATAGTTTTGGAGAAAAATGTGTTCATTTCATGTATGCGCGAAATGCCTTAAAAATGGCTTTAAAATGGATTTGGAGCATGGAGACGATTATCTCGGGATTGCAAGATAACCAAACAAAACTTTTAGTGGATTTTCTACTTATTTTATTAAATATCATCTCCACCAAACAGGACAAGCTTGCATCTGTTATAGTTTTGGAGAAAAATGTGTTCATTTCATGTATGCGCGAAATGCCTTAAAAATGGCTTTAAAATGGATTTGGAGCATGGAGACGATTATCTCGGGATTGCAAGATAACCAAACAAAACTTTTAGTGGATTTCTACTTATTTTATTAAATATCATCTCCACCAAACAGGACAAGCTTGCATCTGTTATAGTTTTGGAGAAAAATGTGTTCATTTCATGTATGCGCGAAATGCCTTAAAAATGGCTTTAAAATGGATTTGGAGCATGGAGACGATTATCTCGGGATTGCAAGATAACCAAACAAAACTTTTAGTGGATTTCTACTTATTTTATTAAATATCATCTCCACCAAACAGGACAAGCTTGCATCTGTTATAGTTTTGGAGAAAAATGTGTTCATTTCATGTATGCGCGAAATGCCTTAAAAATGGCTTTAAAATGGATTTGGAGCATGGAGACGATTATCTCGGGATTGCAAGATAACCAAACAAAACTTTTAGTGGATTTCTACTTATTTTATTAAATATCATCTCCACCAAACAGGACAAGCTTGCATCTGTTATAGTTTTGGAGAAAAATGTGTTCATTTCATGTATGCGCGAAATGCCTTAAAAATGGCTTTAAAATGGATTTGGAGCATGGAGACGATTATCTCGGGATTGCAATATAACCAAACAAAACTTTTAGTGGATTTCTACTTATTTTATTAAATATCATCTCCACCAAACAGGACAAGCTTGCATCTGTTATAGTTTTGGAGAAAAATGTGTTCATTTCATGTATGCGCGAAATGCCTTAAAAATGGCTTTAAAATGGATTTGGAGCATGGAGACGATTATCTCGGGATTGCAAGATAACCAAACAAAACTTTTAGTGGATTTCTACTTATTTTATTAAATATCATCTCCACCAAACAGGACAAGCTTGCATCTGTTATAGTTTTGGAGAAAAATGTGTTCATTTCATGTATGCGCGAAATGCCTTAAAAATGGCTTTAAAATGGATTTGGAGCATGGAGACGATTATCTCGGGATTGCAAGATAACCAAACAAAACTTTTAGTGGATTTCTACTTATTTTATTAAATATCATCTCCACCAAACAGGACAAGCTTGCATCTGTTATAGTTTTGGAGAAAAATGTGTTCATTTCATGTATGCGCAAAATGCCTTAAAAATGGCTTTAAAATGGATTTGGAGCATGGAGACGATTATCTCAGGATGGCAATATAAACAAACGAAACTTTTAGTAGATTTCTACTTATTTTATTAAATATTATCTCCACCAAACAGGACAAGCTTGCATCTGTTATAGTTTTGGAGAAAAATGTGTTCATTTCATGTATGCGCGAAATGCCTTAAAAATGGCTTTAAAATGGATTTGGAGCATGGAGACGATTATCTCGGGATTGCAAGATAACCAAACAAAACTTTTAGTGGATTTCTACTTATTTTATTAAATATCATCTCCACCAAACAGGACAAGCTTGCATCTGTTATAGTTTTGGAGAAAAATGTGTTCATTTCATGTATGCGCGAAATGCCTTAAAAATGGCTTTAAAATGGATTTGGAGCATGGAGACGATTATCTCGGGATTGCAAGATAACCAAACAAAACTTTTAGTGGATTTCTACTTATTTTATTAAATATCATCTCCACCAAACAGGACAAGCTTGCATCTGTTATAGTTTTGGAGAAAAATGTGTTCATTTCATGTATGCGCGAAATGCCTTAAAAATGGCTTTAAAATGGATTTGGAGCATGGAGACGATTATCTCGGGATTGCAAGATAACCAAACAAAACTTTTAGTGGATTTCTACTTATTTTATTAAATATCATCTCCACCAAACAGGACAAGCTTGCATCTGTTAAAGTTTTGGAGAAAAATGTGTTCATTTCATGTATGCGCGAAATGCCTTAAAAATGGCTTTAAAATGGATTTGGAGCATGGAGACGATTATCTCGGGATTGCAAGATAACCAAACAAAACTTTTAGTGGATTTCTACTTATTTTATTAAATATCATCTCCACCAAACAGGACAAGCTTGCATCTGTTATAGTTTTGGAGAAAAATGTGTTCATTTCATGTATGCGCGAAATGCCTTAAAAATGGCTTTAAAATGGATTTGGAGCATGGAGACGATTATCTCGGGATTGCAAGATAACCAAACAAAACTTTTAGTGGATTTCTACTTATTTTATTAAATATCATCTCCACCAAACAGGACAAGCTTGCATCTGTTATAGTTTTGGAGAAAAATGTGTTCATTTCATGTATGCGCGAAATGCCTTAAAAATGGCTTTAAAATGGATTTGGAGCATGGAGACGATTATCTCGGGATTGCAAGATAACCAAACAAAACTTTTAGTGGATTTCTACTTATTTTATTAAATATCATCTCCACCAAACAGGACAAGCTTGCATCTGTTATAGTTTTGGAGAAAAATGTGTTCATTTCATGTATGCGCGAAATGCCTTAAAAATGGCTTTAAAATGGATTTGGAGCATGGAGACGATTATCTCGGGATTGCAAGATAACCAAACAAAACTTTTAGTGGATTTCTACTTATTTTATTAAATATCATCTCCACCAAACAGGACAAGCTTGCATCTGTTATAGTTTTGATAAAAATGTGTTCATTTCATGTATGCGCGAAATGCCTTAAAAATGGCTTTAAAATGGATTTGGAGCATGGAGACGATTATCTCGGGATTGCAATATAACCAAACAAAACTTTTAGTGGATTTCTACTTATTTTATTAAATATCATCTCCACCAAACAGGACAAGCTTGCATCTGTTATAGTTTTGGAGAAAAATGTGTTCATTTCATGTATGCGCAAAATGCCTTTGAAATGGCTTTAAAATGGATTTGGAGCATGGAGACGATTATCTCGGGATTGCAAGATAACCAAACAAAACTTTTAGTGGATTTCTACTTATTTTATTAAATATCATCTCCACCAAACAGGACAAGCTTGCATCTGTTATAGTTTTGGAGAAAAATGTGTTCATTTCATGTATGCGCGAAATGCCTTAAAAATGGCTTTAAAATGGATTTGGAGCATGGAGACGATTATCTCGGGATTGCAAGATAACCAAACAAAACTTTTAGTGGATTTCTACTTATTTTATTAAATATCATCTCCACCAAACAGGACAAGCTTGCATCTGTTATAGTTTTGGAGAAAAATGTGTTCATTTCATGTATGCGCGAAATGCCTTAAAAATGGCTTTAAAATGGATTTGGAGCATGGAGACGATTATCTCGGGATTGCAATATAACCAAACAAAACTTTTAGTGGATTTCTACTTAATTTATTAAATATCATCTCCACCAAACAGGACAAGCTTGCATCTGTTATAGTTTTGGAGAAAAATGTGTTCATTTCATGTATGCGCAAAATGCCTTTGAAATGGCTTTAAAATGGATTTGGAGCATGGAGACGATTATCTCGGGATTGCAAGATAACCAAACAAAACTTTTAGTGGATTTCTACTTATTTTATTAAATATCATCTCCACCAAACAGGACAAGCTTGCATCTGTTATAGTTTTGGAGAAAAATGTGTTCATTTCATGTATGCGCGAAATGCCTTAAAAATGGCTTTAAAATGGATTTGGAGCATGGAGACGATTATCTCGGGATTGCAAGATAACCAAACAAAACTTTTAGTGGATTTCTACTTATTTTATTAAATATCATCTCCACCAAACAGGACAAGCTTGCATCTGTTATAGTTTTGGAGAAAAATGTGTTCATTTCATGTATGCGCGAAATGCCTTAAAAATGGCTTTAAAATGGATTTGGAGCATGGAGACGATTATCTCGGGATTGCAAGATAACCAAACAAAACTTTTAGTGGATTTCTACTTATTTTATTAAATATCATCTCCACCAAACAGGACAAGCTTGCATCTGTTATAGTTTTGGAGAAAAATGTGTTCATTTCATGTATGCGCGAAATGCCTTAAAAATGGCTTTAAAATGGATTTGGAGCATGGAGACGATTATCTCGGGATTGCAAGATAACCAAACAAAACTTTTAGTGGATTTCTACTTATTTTATTAAATATCATCTCCACCAAACAGGACAAGCTTGCATCTGTTATAGTTTTGGAGAAAAATGTGTTCATTTCATGTATGCGCGAAATGCCTTAAAAATGGCTTTAAAATGGATTTGGAGCATGGAGACGATTATCTCGGGATTGCAAGATAACCAAACAAAACTTTTAGTGGATTTCTACTTATTTTATTAAATATCATCTCCACCAAACAGGACAAGCTTGCATCTGTTATAGTTTTGGAGAAAAATGTGTTCATTTCATGTATGCGCGAAATGCCTTAAAAATGGCTTTAAAATGGATTTGGAGCATGGAGACGATTATCTCGGGATTGCAAGATAACCAAACAAAACTTTTAGTGGATTTCTACTTATTTTATTAAATATCATCTCCACCAAACAGGACAAGCTTGCATCTGTTAAAGTTTTGGAGAAAAATGTGTTCATTTCATGTATGCGCGAAATGCCTTAAAAATGGCTTTAAAATGGATTTGGAGCATGGAGACGATTATCTCGGGATTGCAAGATAACCAAACAAAACTTTTAGTGGATTTCTACTTATTTTATTAAATATCATCTCCACCAAACAGGACAAGCTTGCATCTGTTATAGTTTTGGAGAAAAATGTGTTCATTTCATGTATGCGCGAAATGCCTTAAAAATGGCTTTAAAATGGATTTGGAGCATGGAGACGATTATCTCGGGATTGCAAGATAACCAAACAAAACTTTTAGTGGATTTCTACTTATTTTATTAAATATCATCTCCACCAAACAGGACAAGCTTGCATCTGTTATAGTTTTGGAGAAAAATGTGTTCATTTCATGTATGCGCGAAATGCCTTAAAAATGGCTTTAAAATGGATTTGGAGCATGGAGACGATTATCTCGGGATTGCAATATAACCAAACAAAACTTTTAGTGGATTTCTACTTATTTTATTAAATATCATCTCCACCAAACAGGACAAGCTTGCATCTGTTATAGTTTTGGAGAAAAATGTGTTCATTTCATGTATGCGCGAAATGCCTTAAAAATGGCTTTAAAATGGATTTGGAGCATGGAGACGATTATCTCGGGATTGCAAGATAACCAAACAAAACTTTTAGTGGATTTCTACTTATTTTATTAAATATCATCTCCACCAAACAGGACAAGCTTGCATCTGTTATAGTTTTGGAGAAAAATGTGTTCATTTCATGTATGCGCGAAATGCCTTAAAAATGGCTTTAAAATGGATTTGGAGCATGGAGACGATTATCTCGGGATTGCAATATAACCAAACAAAACTTTTAGTGGATTTCTACTTATTTTATTAAATATCATCTCCACCAAACAGGACAAGCTTGCATCTGTTATAGTTTTGGAGAAAAATGTGTTCATTTCATGTATGCGCGAAATGCCTTAAAAATGGCTTTAAAATGGATTTGGAGCATGGAGACGATTATCTCGGGATTGCAAGATAACCAAACAAAACGTTTAGTGGATTTCTACTTATTTTATTAAATATCATCTCCACCAAACAGGACAAGCTTGCATCTGTTATAGTTTTGGAGAAAAATGTGTTCATTTCATGTATGCGCGAAATGCCTTAAAAATGGCGTTAAAATGGATTTGGAGCATGGAGACGATTATCTCGGGATTGCAAGATAACCAAACAAAACTTTTAGTGGATTTCTACTTATTTTATTAAATATCATCTCCACCAAACAGGACAAGCTTGCATCTGTTATAGTTTTGGAGAAAAATGTGTTCATTTCATGTATGCGCGAAATGCCTTAAAAATGGCTTTAAAATGGATTTGGAGCATGGAGACGATTATCTCGGGATTGCAAGATAACCAAACAAAACTTTTAGTGGATTTCTACTTATTTTATTAAATATCATCTCCACCAAACAGGACAAGCTTGCATGTGTTATAGTTTTGGAGAAAAATGTGTTAATTTTATGTATGCGCAAAATGCCTTTGAAATGGCTTTAAAATGGATTTGGAGCATGGAGACGATTATCTCGGGATTGCAAGATAACCAAACAAAACATTTAGTGGATTTCTACTTATTTTATTAAATATCATCTCCACCAAACAGGACAAGCTTGCATCTGTTATAGTTTTGGAGAAAAATGTGTTCATTTCATGTATGCGCGAAATGCCTTAAAAATGGCTTTAAAATGGATTTGGAGCATGGAGACGATTATCTCGGGATTGCAATATAACCAAACAAAACTTTTAGTGGATTTCTACTTATTTTATTAAATATCATCTCCACCAAACAGGACAAGCTTGCATCTGTTATAGTTTTGGAGAAAAATGTGTTCATTTCATGTATGCGCGAAATGCCTTAAAAATGGCTTTAAAATGGATTTGGAGCATGGAGACGATTATCTCGGGATTGCAAGATAACCAAACAAAACTTTTAGTGGATTTCTACTTATTTTATTAAATATCATCTCCACCAAACAGGACAAGCTTGCATCTGTTATAGTTTTGGAGAAAAATGTGTTCATTTCATGTATGCGCGAAATGCCTTAAAAATGGCTTTAAAATGGATTTGGAGCATGGAGACGATTATCTCGGGATTGCAATATAACCAAACAAAACTTTTAGTGGATTTCTACTTATTTTATTAAATATCATCTCCACCAAACAGGACAAGCTTGCATCTGTTATAGTTTTGGAGAAAAATGTGTTCATTTCATGTATGCGCGAAATGCCTTAAAAATGGCTTTAAAATGGATTTGGAGCATGGAGACGATTATCTCGGGATTGCAAGATAACCAAACAAAACTTTTAGTGGATTTCTACTTATTTTATTAAATATCATCTCCACCAAACAGGACAAGCTTGCATCTGTTATAGTTTTGGAGAAAAATGTGTTCATTTCATGTATGCGCGAAATGCCTTAAAAATGGCTTTAAAATGGATTTGGAGCATGGAGACGATTATCTCGGGATTGCAATATAACCAAACAAAACTTTTAGTGGATTTCTACTTATTTTATTAAATATCATCTCCACCAAACAGGACAAGCTTGCATCTGTTATAGTTTTGGAGAAAAATGTGTTCATTTCATGTATGCGCGAAATGCCTTAAAATGGCTTTAAAATGGATTTGGAGCATGGAGACGATTATCTCGGGATTGCAAGATAACCAAACAAAACGTTTAGTGGATTTCTACTTATTTTATTAAATATCATCTCCACCAAACAGGACAAGCTTGCATCTGTTATAGTTTTGGAGAAAAATGTGTTCATTTCATGTATGCGCGAAATGCCTTAAAAATGGCTTTAAAATGGATTTGGAGCATGGAGACGATTATCTCAGGATTGCAAGATAACCAAACAAAACTTTTAGTGGATTTCTACTTATTTTATTAAATATCATCTCCACCAAACAGGACAAGCTTGCATGTGTTATAGTTTTGGAGAAAAATGTGTTAATTTCATGTATGCGCAAAATGCCTTTGAAATGGCTTTAAAATGGATTTGGAGCATGGAGACGATTATCTCGGGATTGCAAGATAACCAAACAAAACTTTTAGTGGATTTCTACTTATTTTATTAAATATCATCTCCACCAAACAGGACAAGCTTGCATCTGTTATAGTTTTGGAGAAAAATGTGTTCATTTCATGTATGCGCGAAATGCCTTAAAAATGGCTTTAAAATGGATTTGGAGCATGGAGACGATTATCTCGGGATTGCAAGATAACCAAACAAAACTTTTAGTGGATTTCTACTTATTTTATTAAATATCATCTCCACCAAACAGGACAAGCTTGCATCTGTTATAGTTTTGGAGAAAAATGTGTTCATTTCATGTATGCGCGAAATGCCTTAAAAATGGCTTTAAAATGGATTTGGAGCATGGAGACGATTATGTCGGGATTGCAAGATAACCAAACAAAACTTTTAGTGGATTTCTACTTATTTTATTAAATATCATCTCCACCAAACAGGACAAGCTTGCATCTGTTATAGTTTTGGAGAAAAATGTGTTCATTTCATGTATGCGCGAAATGCCTTAAAAATGGCTTTAAAATGGATTTGGAGCATGGAGACGATTATCTCGGGATTGCAATATAACCAAACAAAACTTTTAGTGGATTTCTACTTATTTTATTAAATATCATCTCCACCAAACAGGACAAGCTTGCATCTGTTATAGTTTTGGAGAAAAATGTGTTCATTTCATGTATGCGCGAAATGCCTTAAAATGGCTTTAAAATGGATTTGGAGCATGGAGACGATTATCTCGGGATTGCAAGATAACCAAACAAAACGTTTAGTGGATTTCTACTTATTTTATTAAATATCATCTCCACCAAACAGGACAAGCTTGCATCTGTTATAGTTTTGGAGAAAAATGTGTTCATTTCATGTATGCGCGAAATGCCTTAAAAATGGCTTTAAAATGGATTTGGAGCATGGAGACGATTATCTCAGGATTGCAAGATAACCAAACAAAACTTTTAGTGGATTTCTACTTATTTTATTAAATATCATCTCCACCAAACAGGACAAGCTTGCATGTGTTATAGTTTTGGAGAAAAATGTGTTAATTTCATGTATGCGCAAAATGCCTTTGAAATGGCTTTAAAATGGATTTGGAGCATGGAGACGATTATCTCGGGATTGCAAGATAACCAAACAAAACTTTTAGTGGATTTCTACTTATTTTATTAAATATCATCTCCACCAAACAGGACAAGCTTGCATCTGTTATAGTTTTGGAGAAAAATGTGTTCATTTCATGTATGCGCGAAATGCCTTAAAAATGGCTTTAAAATGGATTTGGAGCATGGAGACGATTATCTCGGGATTGCAAGATAACCAAACAAAACTTTTAGTGGATTTCTACTTATTTTATTAAATATCATCTCCACCAAACAGGACAAGCTTGCATCTGTTATAGTTTTGGAGAAAAATGTGTTCATTTCATGTATGCGCGAAATGCCTTAAAAATGGCTTTAAAATGGATTTGGAGCATGGAGACGATTATGTCGGGATTGCAAGATAACCAAACAAAACTTTTAGTGGATTTCTACTTATTTTATTAAATATCATCTCCACCAAACAGGACAAGCTTGCATCTATTATAGTTTTGGAGAAAAATGTGTTCATTTCATGTATGCGCGAAATGCCTTAAAAATGGCTTTAAAATGGATTTGGAGCATGGAGACGATTATCTCGGGATTGCAAGATAACCAAACAAAACTTTTAGTGGATTTCTACTTATTTTATTAAATATCATCTCCACCAAACAGGACAAGCTTGCATCTGTTATAGTTTTGGAGAAAAATGTGTTCATTTCATGTATGCGCGAAATGCCTTAAAAATGGCTTTAAAATGGATTTGGAGCATGGAGACGATTATCTCGGGATTGCAAGATAACCAAACAAAACTTTTAGTGGATTTCTACTTATTTTATTAAATATCATCTCCACCAAACAGGACAAGCTTGCATCTGTTATAGTTTTGGAGAAAAATGTGTTCATTTCATGTATGCGCGAAATGCCTTAAAAATGGCTTTAAAATGGATTTGGAGCATGGAGACGATTATCTCGGGATTGCAATATAACCAAACAAAACTTTTAGTGGATTTCTACTTATTTTATTAAATATCATCTCCATCAAACAGGACAAGCTTGCATCTGTTATAGTTTTGGAGAAAAATGTGTTCATTTCATGTATGCGCGAAATGCCTTAAAAATGGCTTTAAAATGGATTTGGAGCATGGAGACGATTATCTCGGGATTGCAAGATAACCAAACAAAACTTTTAGTGGATTTCTACTTATTTTATTAAATATCATCTCCACCAAACAGGACAAGCTTGCATCTGTTATAGTTTTGGAGAAAAATGTGTTCATTTCATGTATGCGCGAAATGCCTTAAAAATGGCTTTAAAATGGATTTGGAGCATGGAGACGATTATCTCGGGATTGCAAGATAACCAAACAAAACTTTTAGTGGATTTCTACTTATTTTATTAAATATCATCTCCACCAAACAGGACAAGCTTGCATCTGTTATAGTTTTGGAGAAAAATGTGTTCATTTCATGTATGCGCGAAATGCCTTAAAAATGGCTTTAAAATGGAATTGGAGCATGGAGACGATTATCTCGGCATTGCAAGATAACCAAACAAAACTTTTAGTGGATTTCTACTTATTTTATTAAATATCATCTCCACCAAACAGGACAAGCTTGCATGTGTTATAGTTTTGGAGAAAAATGTGTTCATTTCATGTATGCGCAAAATGCCTTTGAAATGGCTTTAAAATGGATTTGGAGCATGGAGACGATTATCTCAGGATGGCAATATAAACAAACGAAACTTTTAGTAGATTTCTACTTATTTTATTAAATATTATCTCCACCAAACAGGACAAGCTTGCATCTGTTATAGTTTTGGAGAAAAATGTGTTCATTTCATGTATGCGCGAAATGCCTTAAAAATGGCTTTAAAATGGATTTGGAGCATGGAGACGATTATCTCGGGATTGCAAGATAACCAAACAAAACTTTTAGTGGATTTCTACTTATTTTATTAAATATCATCTCCACCTAACAGGACAAGCTTGCATCTGTTATAGTTTTGGAGAAAAATGTGTTCATTTCATGTATGCGCGAAATGCCTTAAAAATGGCTTTAAAATGGATTTGGAGCATGGAGACGATTATCTCGGGATTGCAAGATAACCAAACAAAACTTTTAGTGGATTTCTACTTATTTTATTAAATATCATCTCCACCAAACAGGACAAGCTTGCATGTGTTATAGTTTTGGAGAAAAATGTGTTCATTTCATGTATGCGCAAAATGCCTTTGAAATGGCTTTAAAATGGATTTGGAGCATGGAGACGATTGTCTCGGGATTGCAATATAACCAAACAAAACTTTTAGTGGATTTCTACTTATTTTATTAAATATCATCTCCACCAAACAGGACAAGCTTGCATCTGTTATAGTTTTGGAGAAAAATGTGTTCATTTCATGTATGCGCGAAATGCCTTAAAAATGGCTTTAAAATGGATTTGGAGCATGGAGACGATTATCTCGGGATTGCAAGATAACCAAACAAAACTTTTAGTGGATTTCTACTTATTTTATTAAATATCATCTCCACCAAACAGGACAAGCTTGCATGTGTTATAGTTTTGGAGAAAAATGTGTTCATTTCATGTATGCGCAAAATGCCTTTGAAATGGCTTTAAAATGGATTTGGAGCATGGAGACGATTATCTCGGGATTGCAAGATAACCAAACAAAACTTTTAGTGGATTTCTACTTATTTTATTAAATATCATCTCCACCAAACAGGACAAGCTTGCATCTGTTATAGTTTTGGAGAAAAATGTGTTCATTTCATGTATGCGCGAAATGCCTTAAAAATGACTTTAAAATGGATTTGGAGCATGGAGACGATTATCTCGGGATTGCAAGATAACCAAACAAAACTTTTAGTGGATTTCTACTTATTTTATTAAATATCATCTCCACCAAACAGGACAAGCTTGCATCTGTTATAGTTTTGGAGAAAAATGTGTTCATTTCATGTATGCGCGAAATGCCTTAAAAATGGCTTTAAAATGGATTTGGAGCATGGAGACGATTATCTCGGGATTGCAAGATAACCAAACAAAACTTTTAGTGGATTTCTACTTATTTTATTAAATATCATCTCCACCAAACAGGACAAGCTTGCATCTGTTATAGTTTTGGAGAAAAATGTGTTCATTTCATGTATGCGCGAAATGCCTTAAAAATGGCTTTAAAATGGATTTGGAGCATGGAGACGATTATCTCGGGATTGCAAGATAACCAAACAAAACTTTTAGTGGATTTCTACTTATTTTATTAAATATCATCTCCACCAAACAGGACAAGCTTGCATGTGTTATAGTTTTGGAGAAAAATGTGTTCATTTCATGTATGCGCAAAATGCCTTTGAAATGGCTTTAAAATGGATTTGGAGCATGGAGACGATTATCTCAGGATGGCAATATAAACAAACGAAACTTTTAGTAGATTTCTACTTATTTTATTAAATATTATCTCCACCCATCAGGACAAGCTTGCATCTGTTATAGTTTTGGAGAAAAATGTGTTCATTTCATGTATGCGCGAAATGCCTTAAAAATGGCTTTAAAATGGATTTGGAGCATGGAGACGATTATCTCGGGATTGCAAGATAACCAAACAAAACTTTTAGTGGATTTCTACTTATTTTATTAAATATCATCTCCACCAAACAGGACAAGCTTGCATGTGTTATAGTTTTGGAGAAAAATGTGTTCATTTCATGTATGCGCAAAATGCCTTTGAAATGGCTTTAAAATGGATTTGGAGCATGGAGACGATTATCTCGGGATTGCAAGATAACCAAACAAAACTTTTAGTGGATTTCTACTTATTTTATTAAATATCATCTCCACCAAACAGGACAAGCTTGCATCTGTTATAGTTTTGGAGAAAAATGTGTTCATTTCATGTATGCGCGAAATGCCTTAAAAATGGCTTTAAAATGGATTTGGAGCATGGAGACGATTATCTCGGGATTGCAAGATAACCAAACAAAACTTTTAGTGGATTTCTACTTATTTTATTAAATATCATCTCCACCAAACAGGACAAGCTTGCATCTGTTATAGTTTTGGAGAAAAATGTGTTCATTTCATGTATGCGCGAAATGCCTTAAAAATGGCTTTAAAATGGATTTGGAGCATGGAGACGATTATCTCGGGATTGCAAGATAACCAAACAAAACTTTTAATGGATTTCTACTTATTTTATTAAATATCATCTCCACCAAACAGGACAAGCTTGCATCTGTTATAGTTTTGGAGAAAAATGTGTTCATTTCATGTATGCGCGAAATGCCTTAAAAATGGCTTTAAAATGGATTTGGAGCATGGAGACGATTATCTCGGGATTGCAAGATAACCAAACAAAACTTTTAGTGGATTTCTACTTATTTTATTAAATATCATCTCCACCAAACAGGACAATCTTGCATGTGTTATAGTTTTGGAGAAAAATGTGTTCATTTCATGTATGCGCAAAATGCCTTTGAAATGGCTTTAAAATGGATTTGGAGCATGGAGACGATTATCTCAGGATGGCAATATAAACAAACGAAACTTTTAGTAGATTTCTACTTATTTTATTAAATATTATCTCCACCAAACAGGACAAGCTTGCATCTGTTATAGTTTTGGAGAAAAATGTGTTCATTTCATGTATGCGCGAAATGCCTTAAAAATGGCTTTAAAATGGATTTGGAGCATGGAGACGATTATCTCGGGATTGCAAGATAACCAAACAAAACTTTTAGTGGATTTCTACTTATTTTATTAAATATCATCTCCACCAAACAGGACAAGCTTGCATCTGTTATAGTTTTGGAGAAAAATGTGTTCATTTCATGTATGCGCGAAATGCCTTAAAAATGGCTTTAAAATGGATTTGGAGCATGGAGACGATTATCTCGGGATTGCAAGATAACCAAACAAAACTTTTAGTGGATTTCTACTTATTTTAATTCCGCGACCTGATGGCGGCAGCTGTCCCACGTTACTCGGTCCCCAGCCGCCACTATTTCTCCCAGTGTCCCGTCCCCGCGTTGCATAACCACGTGTCACAAAACATCACACGTGCCCTGAACAACGCTGTTTCACCCAAAGTCCACCTAACCACAGACACGTGGACAAGTGCTTGTGGGCAAGGCCGCTACATCTCGTTGACGGCACACTGGGTTAATATTGTGGAAGCTGGGACCCAGTCTGAGCGAGGGACGGAACACGTCCTTCCCACACCAAGGTTTGCAGGCCCTACCTCAGTCAGTGTTTCACCCACACTCTACAGCTCCAGAATGTCATGCTCTTCAGCCTCCTCCTCCTCCTGCGCATCCTCATCCACTGTACCCTCCACACCAGTCCCAAGCTGGAAGCACTGCAGCACTGCCTCGGCGAAGCGGCAACAGGCTGTGCTGAAGCTAATCTGCATAGGTGACAAACCCCACAATGCAGAAGAGCTGTGGACAGCTCTGAAACAGCAGGCAGATCACTGGCTCACACCTCTGAACCTAAAGCCAGGAAAGGTCGTGTGTGACAATGGCCGGAACCTGGTGGCGGCTTTGAGGCGAGGCCAGCTGACACATGTTCCATGCGTGGCCCATGTGCTCAACCTCGTGGTTCAGCGGTTTCTAAAGTCATACCCAGAGCTGTCTGATCTGCTGGTAAAAGTTCGCCGCCTGTCTGCACATTTTCGAAAGTCACCTACTGCTTCAGCCGGCCTTGCCGGCTTTCAGCGCAGTTTGCATCTTCCGGCTCACAGACTGGTGTGTGATGTCCCCACGCGTTGGAATTCAACTCTGCACATGTTGGTCAGGATATGTGAGCAGAAGAGGGCAGTTGTTGAGTACCTGCATCACCTAAGCCGTCGGGAAATGGGTCAAACTCCACACATAACACCTGAGGAGTGGAGATGGATGTCCGACCTATGTACCATCCTCCAAAACTTTGAGGACTCCACCAAGATGGTGAGTGGTGATGACGCCATTATTAGCGTCACCATACCGCTACTCTGCCTTCTAAAACGGTCTCTGCTCAAAACCAAACATGATGCATTGCAGGCGGAGCGCGATGAGTTGCAGCAAGAAACAGTAGTGGGTGTGGGTGATAACACACAGCCCAGCCTCGTCTCATCACAACGTGCAGTGGAGGACTATGACGAGGAGGAGGATGAAGACATGGAGCAAATCTCCGGCCAAATTGAGGATATGACATGCACACCAGTCATATCCTCGGTTCAGCGTGGCTGGCCAGAGGACAGGGTAGATGAGGAGGAGGAGGAGGAGGAGGAGGACAGCATGTTCAGTCAACGTGTTGGTCAGGCTACTGAAGTCCTGGCTGTTAAGAGTCTGGCGCACATGGCTGACTTTATGGTAAGCTGCCTGTCTCGTGACCCTCGCGTTAAGAACATCTTGGCCGACAATCATTACTGGTTGGTAACACTGTTAGACCCACGCTACAAGGAGAACTTTATGTCTCTTATTCCCGAGGCGGAGAGGTCAACCAAAATGCAGCAGTTCCGGAAGGCCATAGTCACGGAAGTAGGCAAAGCATTCCCCTCACAAAACGCTAGCGGCATAGGTCAGGAATCAGTGGACAACCAAGGCGTACAGCCGAGAGAGGCACAAGTCCAATCCGCCAGAGGTAGGGGAACAGTCTTTAAGATGTGGGACAGTTTTCTCAGCCCCTCACGTACCACAGCCCCTGAGGTGCGGGGTAGTGCCACAAGAAATCCTAAGTTTGCCCAGATGCTCAAGGAGTACCTTGCAGATCGAACAACTGTACTCCGACATTCCTCTGTGCCTTACAATTATTGGGTATCCAAGGTGGACACGTGGCATGAATTGGCTCTCTACGCCTTGGAAGTCCTGGCCTGCCCTGCCGCTAGCGTTTTGTCAGAGCGTGTTTTTAGTGCCGCAGGTGGAATCATTACAGATAAACGCACCCGCCTGTCAACTGAAAATGCTGACAGGCTGACTCTGATCAAGATGAACAAGGGTTGGATTGGGCCAGACTTCACCACACCACCAGCAAATGAGAGCGGAATTTAAAATTTGTAACGGGAATTTGCCATGTACCTCCAGTCACCCATGGGTACACACTTCTGGACTTTGGATAATCGCTGGACTGCTCCTCCTTCTCCTCATGCGCCACCATGATGACCGTTAGAAGAGTTAGGCCTTTGTTTCAGGTATACCCCCAGTGGTAAATTTTTTCGCCCATTCTTTGCAGAATGGACATTACAACGACAGGAGACCCGCTCCTTTGCAATGGGAACAATGTTTTGAGGCCCTCATGCACGTCTCTATGCAGGGACAACGTGGAGCCTCCCAATTTTTGGCTGCCCTGCCAAAGGGCTATACTATAATACACCCACTTCCTGACAATGGACACTTAATGTTTTGAGGCCCTCATGCACGTCTCTATCCAGGGACAACGTGGAGCCTCCCAATTTTTGGCTGACCTGCCAAAGGGCTATACTACAAAAGACCCACTTCCTGACAATGGACACTTAATGTTTTGAGGCCCTCATGCACGTCTCTATCCAGGGACAACGTGGAGCCTCCCAATTTTTGGCTGCCCTGCCTAAGGGCTATACTATAATACACCCACTTCCTGACAATGGACACTTAATGTTTTGAGGCCCTCATGCACGTCTCTATCCAGGGACAACGTGGAGCCTCCCAATTTTTGGCTGCCCTGCCAAAGGGCTATACTACAAAAGACCCACTTCCTGACAATGGACACTTAATGTTTTGAGGCCCTCATGCACGTCTCTATCCAGGGACAACGTGGAGCCTCCCAATTTTTGGCTGCCCTGCCAAAGGGCTATACTACAAAAGACCCACTTCCTGACAATGGACACTTAATGTTTTGAGGCCCTTATGCACGTCTCTATCCAGGGACAACGTGGAGCCTCCCAATTTTTGGCTGCCCTGCCTAAGGGCTATACTATAATACACCCACTTCCTGACAATGGACACTTAATGTTTTGAGGCCCTCATGCACGTCTCTATCTAGGGACAACGTGGAGCCTCCCAATTTTTGGCTGCCCTGCCAAAGGGCTATACTATAATACACCCACTTCCTGACAATGGACACTTAATGTTTTGAGGCCCTCATGCACGTCTCTATCCAGGGACAACGTGGAGCCTCCCAATTTTTGGCTGCCCTGCCAAAGGGCTATACTACAAAAGACCCACTTCCTTCCAATGGGCACTTCAGGTTTACAGGCCCTCATGCACGTCTCTATCCAGGGACAACGTGGAGCCTCCCAATTTTTGGCTGCCCTGCCTAAGGGCTATACTATAATACACCCACTTCCTGACAATGGACACTTAATGTTTTGAGGCCCTCATGCATGTCTCTATCCAGGGACAACGTGGAGCCTCCCAATTTTTGGCTGCCCTGCCAAAGGGCTATACTACAAAAGACCCACTTCCTTCCAATGGGCACTTCAGGTTTACAAGCCCTCATGCACGTCTCTATCCAGGGACAACGTGGAGCCTCCCAATTTTTGGCTGCCCTGCCAAAGGGCTATACTACAAAAGACCCACTTCCTTCCAATGGGCACTTCAGGTTTACAGGCCCTCATGCACGTCTCTATCCAGGGACAACGTGGAGCCTCCCAATTTTTGGCTGCCCTGCCTAAGGGCTATACTATAATACACCCACTTCCTGACACTGGACACTTAATGTTTTGAGGCCCTCATGCACGTCTCTATCCAGGGACAACGTGGAGCCTCCCAATTTTTGGCTGCCCTGCCTAAGGGCTATACTACAATAGACCCACTTCCTTACAATGGGCACTTCAGGTTTACAGGCCATCATGCACGTCTGTATGCAGGGGCATTGGTGAACCTCACAATTTTGGACTGCCCTGGCAAAGGAAAATACTACAAAGACTCAGTTCCTCAAAATGGGCACATTAGACTCAGAGGCCTTTATGTACGTCTCTTCTCAGGGACATCGGAGTGCCACACAATGTTTTACGTAAAATCTTTCATGTATTGATCTCAAAAAGTAACATACATTAGCTCTATCTCACTATTGGGTATGTGCCCTTAACATTTCCGCTATGAAAAATCATTTTGGTGTCATTTTGGAAGGTTTTCTGGTGAGTCCGTAAAAATGGCGTAAAACGCGGACAAAATTATTCACAGCTGTGACTTTTGAGTGATAAATGCTTCAAGGGGTCTTCCCCATGCTGTTGCCAGGTCATTTGAGCACTCTTCGGAGACTTTTGTGCCATTTTTAGGGTTTCTACATGCTGCCGGTGGTCATTTCACAAAAATACTCGGGTCTCCCATAGGATAACATTGGGCTCGGTGCTCGGGCCGAGTACACGAGTATCTTGGGAGGCTCGGCCCGAGCTTCGAGCACCCGAGCTTTTTAGTACTCGCTCATCACTACTAATAAACCTAAAAAATAAAAATAAATTGAATAAAAATCATGAATGTTGTGTTATAACAGGAAATTCGGTGTAAGAATGAATATCCGGGATGAGAGTTCAGCGAATGAGTTATAGAAATTGTTACAAAAAGGAGTGTGTACGGTTTATGCGTAAATTTTCAGAATGCGTACATGAAAATTATATGTATGTGAGAATGTCCCCCATGCTTTGTAAAAAGTTATTTATGAAAATGTAAATAAAATATATAAAAATGCCTAATTATTTATAATTTATGAGAAAGATATATATGTATGGAAGAATGTTATAAGGTGTCCAAGAACCATAAAGAAAAAGGGTGCATATATAATGTTAGAGGTCTAGAGTTCCACCAGGCTATATCACCCCTAAAGAAATAGAAAGAAGACCTTACTACCTGTGTACCCCAAAAAAAGCTATATTTCTTAGCCAGGATTATGGTGGAGATATGCACAAGTGAAATAAGAATATAAAGTAATACAATAAGATTATAAAACCAATATGTGTGCATTCATGCACCACCCGGTACGCTACCCTTGCCAAATTGCTCACTCTAGATCCCCACACGATCCATGAAGCCGTTCCCCCGGTCACACCGCCTGCTGCCGGTTCCCACTCATCCCTGGGGGAGTTAGGCGAGTGGTATCGAGAGATACATGTCGGCACTGATGATACCCCCATACACCACAAGGAAGGGGTATACCGGGTGGTACAGGAGTATGAGCGGGTTTTTAGCAAGCACCCTCTAGATTTTGGGCAGATTAAAGGGGTTCAACACCACATCCCTACCGGTACACACTCCCCTATTAAAGAGAGATACAGGCCTATTCCCCCTGCGCACTACCAATGCGCCAAAGACATGTTGAGGAACATGAAGGAGGCAGGGGTTATTAGGGACAGCTGTAGTCCCTGGGCCGCTCCGTTGGTGCTGGTTAAGAAGAAGGATGGCACCATGCGGATGTGTGTGGATTACCGGAAGATTAACCAGATAACGCATAAGGATGCTTACCCTCTGCCCCACATCAAAGAGTCCCTGGCCTCGCTGAGAACCGCTAACTACTTCTCCACCCTTGACCTCACCAGCGGGTACTGGCAGGTGGCCGTGGCACCGGAAGACCGAGAGAAGACTGCCTATGGGACCGTTTTGCTGTACTTGGATGATGTGATTGTGTACTCACAGACGTATGAAGCCCACCTGGAGCACCTAGCCGAGGTGTTCGCGTCCCTTGCCAAGTATGGGATGAAGTTGAAGCCCTCAAAGTGTCATCTGCTGAAACCCAGAGTGCAGTACCTAGGACATGTGGTTGGTGCGGAAGGTGTCGCCCCCAACCCCGAGAAGATCACCGCCATCCAAGACTACATAAGGTACATAAAAGGTACATAAAATGAGAATAATGGGGATAGGGGAAAATATGTGTAACTGGGTTAAAAACTGGCTCAGTGATAGGAAACAAAGGGTGGTTATTAATGGTACGTACTCGGACTGGGTCTCAGTTCATAGTGGGGTACCACAGGGGTCAGTATTGGGCCCGCTTCTTTTCAACATATTTATAAATGACCTTGTTGGGGGCATGCGGAGTAGAATTTCAATATTTGCAGATGATACTAAACTCTGCAGGGTAATCAATACAGAGGAGGATAATTTTATATTACAGGGAGATTTATGTAAATTGGAGGATTGGGCTGAGAAGTGGCAATTGAAGTTTAATGTAGATAAATGTAAGGTCATGCACTTGGGTAGAGGAAATAACATTTATGATTATGTACTTAATTGTAGAACACTGGGTAAAACAGACACAGAAAAAGACTTGGGTGTATGGGTGGATGGTAAACTTCACTTTAGTGGACAGTGTCAGGCAGCTGCTGCCAGGGCTAATAAAATAATGGGATGTATTAAAAGAGGTATAAGTGTTCATGAAAAAAATATAGTTCTACCTCTGTACAAGTCACTAGTGCGACCGCACGTAGAATACTGTGTACAATTCTGGTCACCGATATATAAGAAGGACATAGCTGAACTGGAGAGGGTGCAAAGAAGAGCGAACAAGATTATTAGAGGAATGGGGGGGATGCAATACGAAGACAGGTTATTAAACTTGGGGTTATTTAGTCTGGAAAAACGAAGGCTTAGGGGAGATCTAATCACAATGTATAAATATATGAGGGGACAGTACAGAGACCTTTCCAAAGATCTATTTACACCTAGGCCTGCGACTGGAACACGGGGGCATCCGCTACGTCTTGAGGAAAGAAGGTTTAATCATAATCACAGACGAGGATTCTTTACTGTACGAGCAGTGAGACTATGGAATTCTCTGCCGCATGATGTTGTAATGAGTGATTCACTACTAACATTTAAGCAGAGCCTGGATGCCTTTCTTGAAAAATTTAATATAACCAGTTATGTATATTAGATTTTATGACAGGGTATTGATCCAGGGAACTAGTCTGATTGCTGGATGTGGAGTCAGGAAGGAAATTTTTTCCCCATTGGAACTTGTTTGCCACATTGGGGTTTTTTGCCTTCCTCTGGATCAACATGTTAGGCTACGGGTTGAACTAGATGGACTTAGAGTCTCCCTTCAACCTTAAAACTATGATACTATGATGACTGGCCGAGACCGACCACAGTGAGGGAAGTGAGGCAGTTTCTGGGCCTGGTGGGATATTACCGTCGCTTCATTAAGGGGTACACAAAGATGGCTGCCCCCATGCAAGACCTCCTCGTAGGACAGACCAAGGGTGGTAGATCCCTAGTAGCCCCATTGGTGTGGGAAGAAAAGCATGAGGAATCCTTCCGCCAGCTGAGAACAGCCCTGACCGGAGAGGAAATCCTAGCGTACCCTGACTACAGCCGCCCATTCATCCTCTACACCGACGCCAGCAATGTGGGCTTGGGGGCTGTTCTATCCCAGGTCCAAGACAGAAGGGAAAAGGTAATAGCTTATGCTAGCCGAAAACTCCGACCGACTGAGAGGAACCCTGAGAACTACATCTCCTTCAAGCTTGAGCTCTTGGCACTGGTGTGGGCTATCACCGAGCGGTTCCGCCATTACCTGGCAGCAGCCAAGTTCACCGCGTACACAGACAATAACCTGCTGACCCATCTAGATACGGCCAAGCTGGGCGCGTTGGAGCAGCGGTGGGTGACCAGGTTAGCCAACTACGATTTCACCATCAAGTACCGGGCCGGCCGTACCAACGTCAATGCCAATGCACTCTCCCGGATGCCCCACCTGTCGGAAGAGGGGCCAGAGGATGATGACCTCGAAGAGATCGAGTTGCCTGCATTTCACCGGCCATTCACTGAGAAGGTGCACGTCTACCAACAACGGGTGAACCTGGATCCGCTGCCCCGACAGGACTGGCAGGAAGCTCAGGACCAGGCACCTGCTGTCCTCCTGGTCAAGACTCTAGTGGAACAGGGTTCTGCTGGGATAGACCCTGCTGCCCCTGCCGAAGCCCAACGTCTGTGGCAAGAACGGACCCGGCTATACCTACACCAGGGGAAGTTGTATCGCGAGCTGATTAATCCAAAGACTCACGAGAAGATCCGCCAGCTGGTGATTCCCCAGGCTAACGTGCCCACCGTCCTGCAAGCATACCATGATGGTGCAGTGCACTTCGGGTGGAAGAAGCTAGAGATGTTGTTAAGAGAGCGGTTCTATTGGAGTGGAATGCGGGAATCTGTGGAGGCCTGGTGCCGAGAATGTGGCCCTTGCGCATTGAGAAGGAAGGACGAGGCCAGCCAGAAGGCACCCCTACACCCGATCATTACACACCAACCGCTGGAGCTGGTTGCCCTTGACCATGTAAAGCTCACCCCCAGCCGAAGTGGGTACACCTACGCTCTGACCATCGTAGACCACTACTCGAGGTTCCTGGTGGTTGTCCCAGTTAAGGACTTAACCGGCCGCACCGCTGCTAAGGCTTTCCAGGCTTATTTCTGTTGACCGCATTGGTACCCGGAGAGGGTGCTTACCGACCAGGGTCCGGCCTTTGAAGCAGAGGTATTCCAGGAATTCTGCCAGTTGTACGGCTGCAAGAAAATCCGGACCACGCCTTACCACGCCCAAACCAATGGCATTTGTGAAAAGATGAACCACTTGGTCCTGGGCCTCCTCAAGACGTTACCACTGGAAGAGCGGAACCTGTGGCTGGAGAAGCTACCTGACCTGGTCGATATGTACAACAACATCCCTTCCAGCTCTACGAAATGCACTCCAGCATACCTGATGAGAGCTCGTCCCGGCCGGCTACCAGTGGATCTGGAAATGGGCTTGGAAGCTTCAGAAGCACTCCTGTCGACAGCTGAATGGGACACTCGGCGGAGGACACAGTACCGACAGGTCCAGGAGTATGTTGAAAAGAACTTGTGCCGGAGTCGGGGACAACAGGAGCAGTGCTTCAACAAGAAGGCGCCTGCCGGTTCCTTCCAACCTGGGGATGTAGTGCTGAAGCGGAAAAGAAGGGCCCACAAGCTGGATGATCAATGGGAAAAAACCCCGTATGTAGTCCAGCCCACAGGATGGGAGAATGGGAAGGCCTACCAGATCAGCCGTGACCAGGGGGGGACTTTGGCCACGGTTTCCCGAGACCACCTGAAGAAGTGCCCACCAGCATTGAGAGTAGCGGATGAGGCTCCAGTTCCCAGTCCAGTGGAGAAGGAAGACAAGAAAAAAAAAAAAAAAATGGCGATCGCCATTATAGAAACAGCAGTGATCTGAAGGCGCTGTTCACGCACACTATACACTGAAATGTGATAATAGTTTGATTCACAGAGTGACTTACACTATTACAGCAGAAACCAAGCTATGATTTAGCTGTTTTTTGGCTGCTAGAACCGTTCTCGAACGTTTCTAGAACTATCGAGCTTTTGCAAAAAGCTCGAGTTCTAGTTCGATCTAGAACATGCCCCAAAATCACTCGAGCCTAGAACTGGAGAACCACGAACCACGAACCGCGCTCAACTCTATCCAGGAGCTTTGGTTCCCTGAGTTTCCAATAGCAAATGTCTAGAAAAAACTCTGTCCATTGGCACAACTCAGCAAGAAAACGAGAAGACCGAGAAGATATATTTCATTTATCTTAATGCCACCTTATTAACAGCACTAAACCCTTCTATTATGTCCCTTAGCCTTTTGAGCTTATCCTCTGGTAAGCGGAAGACCATGCCTCTGGTATCGATCTCAGTGCCTAAAAACTGTATTATAGTAGCCAATCAGAATACAAAAGGATGCATAGGAAGCGTGACTTTATTTCAATATTTTAAAACAATCCAATAAAATGAAGAAAAGTCACTCATACAAGATCCACAGAAGTTGTATAATACATACATAAATCAAAACTCTATAAGGCCTGTTTCACACGTCAGTGATTCTGGTACGTTTGTGCTTTTTTTTAAACATAACAGAATCACTGAGATACGCAGATCCATTATAATGAATGGGTCTGCTCACACATCAGTGATTTTTCACTGCACGTGTCTCCGTGCGGCGTACCCGCGTGTCCGTGATTGCTGCACGGAGACATGTCCATTTTTTTCTGGCATCACTGATAGGATGTCCATAAGGTGGCAGCAGAGCATAACAGAAAAAGGTGCCTATTGTGCACTGAAAAGACCCAATGTGATGCACCAGACATATAGAGCCCTAATGGATTCACAAATATAAGATATATCATGAATGACTACTGCATAATGAACGCCAGCATGAAAAAAGAAAGGAATCCATAAAAATAAATAATAAATGGTGCACATATGTTAGAGCCCCACCGAAGGACAAAAAAAGTCTGATGGAAATAGAGAGCATATAGGAACAATAAGAATGTGCAACAGAGAGGAAGGTGAGAATGCAGGATCAATCACTGCCTGTCAGATATTAATAATCAGGGAAATAACTCTGGAGCAGACGCACAAATTAGGGTCTTACCTGGTAAGGTAACAAATAATTAATAGTAGTTGCACTCACCTATTAAGGTTGTGCCAGTCACAACCCCTAAATGCACGTTACAAATGGCGACAGCCGCAGCCCCTAGTAGAAGAGCAATAACGTATAGGAGGAAAATCGGGTGCGTGCCGCGCTGTCACCAAAGGAAACTGATGTTAATTATTTCATCTCTTTATTCTTTTTTCCGGTCAATGTGTTTCAGAGATCACTGTCTCCTTCATCAGGGCAAAAAAAGAACAGTATGCAATCAAAGGAGGAAGAACCTCTATATATACACATATGGAGCTACGTCAGAGGACTGACTGCTGTATTTCAAATACTGCCGGGATGGTCAACTGTTACAATACCGGCCATAAAAGTTCTCAAGTGATATATTGAGAAACATTTATAAAATCACTGGGGTATAGTGTTTCAAATTTCATCAGCTTTTTGAGACAAAAATCAGAAAAAGAAGAAGAAGAAGAAGGACAAAATGAAAAAAAGAAAAAAAAGAAGAAAAAAAAAACAAAAAGGGAGCATTGAGCTCCAGACCCTGTATTGAGTCTTAGAAGTGTAGTGACAAGTGCATCTGTCCACAACCCTGTAAGGGTGAACGGGATGACGGACAAGAAAAATTATGTTCGTGGCAAAAAATGGTGGTGTTGCTATATAAAATTGCATTAAGAATAAAGAAAGGAAAAATTTCTTTATAAAAGTAGTGAAGAAAAAAGTGGAAAAAAGGGGAGTGTAAGCCATTTTACTAATAAATAGTGATGAGCGAGCATGCTTGTTACTACTCGGTACTCGCACGAGTATCACTGTACTCGGTCTACTCGACGGGGACCGAGTAATCTCGCGATACTCGTGCTGTACTCGTGGTCTTCATCCCTGCATGTTGGCGCTCTTTTGAGAGCCAGCCCTCATGCAGGGATTGGCTGGCAGACCACTGCAATGCCACAGCCCTGTTAGTTGTGGAATTGCAGTGATTGGCCGGCCTGCACAGCGTGACCGAGCCTTTATACCGGCGGGCGCGCTGTGCTCTGCTCACAGCTATCCAGACAGTCAGTGCAGGGAGAGGGTCGCTGCTTCAGGGAAAGGTTTGCGGCCCTTTATAGCTATTTCCGTAGCAGGGCTGCAAACAGTGTGACCAAAAGTCCTTCTCAGGACTATTCTAGTTGTATACAGGCAGGCAGGGTATAGCCAGGTCGGAGTACAGTAGCAGAGTCCTTCTCAGGACTATTGTTGCTGTATACAGGCAGGGTATAGCCAGGTTGGAATACAGGCTAGTGACCAAAAGAGTCCTTGTCAGGACTATTGTAGCAGTATACAGGCAGGCAGGCAGGCAGGGTATATAGCCATTCCTAGCGGTGACCGTATACCAGCCTTCATCATATCTGGGGCTGGTGTACACAGTCTAAAACAGTCCTGATAGTGTCAGACTTCTCAGCAATTGTCGCTCCTAAAACCTGTTAGGTTCTTAGTGCGTCCGTGCTTGCATTTAAAAACCGCACGTGTGTGCCTGTCGGTGGCAGCGTACAGGTGCACTTGTGTGCGTTTTTACCAAACTATTATATAACGCACAAGTGTAGTGTATAATACACGTCAGTCAGCAGTGGCTGATAGTGTCAGAGTTCTCGTCATTAATTTTTGCTCCTAAAACCTGTGTTAGGTTCTTAGTGCGTCCGTGCTTGCATTTAAAAACCGCACGTGTGTGCCTGTCGGTGGCAGCGTACAGGTGCACTTGTGTGCGTTTTTACCAAACTATTATATAACGCACAAGTGTAGTGTATAATACACGTCAGTCAGCAGTGGCTGATAGTGTCAGAGTTCTCGTCATTAATTTTTGCTCCTAAAACCTGTGTTAGGTTCTTAGTGCGTCCGTGCTTGCATTTAAAAACCGCACGTGTGTGCCTGTCGGTGGCAGCGTACAGGTGCACTTGTGTGCGTTTTTACCAAACTATTATATAACGCACAAGTGTAGTGTATAATACACGTCAGTCAGCAGTGGCTGATAGTGTCAGAGTTCTCGTCATTAATTTTTGCTCCTAAAACCTGTGTTAGGTTCTTAGTGCGTCCGTGCTTGCATTTAAAAACCGCACGTGTGTGCCTGTCGGTGGCAGCGTACAGGTGCACTTGTGTGCGTTTTTACCAAACTATTATATAACGCACAAGTGTAGTGTATAATACACGTCAGTCAGCAGTGGCTGATAGTGTCAGAGTTCTCGTCATTAATTTTTGCTCCTAAAACCTGTTAGGTTCTTAGTGCGTCCGTGCTTGCATTTAAAAACCGCACGTGTGTGCCTGTCGGTGGCAGCGTACAGGTGCACAATTTGCACAAACTTTGATATAACGCCCAAGTCTAGTGAATACACGTCAGCACAGCATTGCAAAATGCGCAAGGGCGTTGGCAAGGAACAAGGAAGTGGACGTGATGGTGGTGCAGGCAGAGGCCGAGGTCGTGGGCAAGCTCTAATTTTGCCACAACAAAGGGCCACATCTAGTCGCTCGCACGTCCTGTCCCAAATTCTTGGGGACCGCAGCAGTACACCGCTCTTGAACCAAGACCAGTGTCAACAGGTTGTTAGTTGGATAGCGGATAATGCTTCCAGTCAGATTGGCACCACCACAAACACTCTGTCTTCCACACGGTCAAGTGTCAGTAGCCGTGATACTGCACCGCACATTTCAGAACCTGATCCTCCTTCCTACCACAAGGCTGAGTACACGTCCTCGGACATTAATGATCCCACACTTGGACACTCGGAAGAGCTGTTCACATTTCCATTCGCACATTCTGGCCTCTCGCCAGCTCATGTTGAAGTGGGTCATGAGGAGATCGTATGTACAGATGGCCAAATATTTGAGCAGCCACGTTCTCACGAAGTTGGCAACGTGTCTCAACAAGGGGTGGACGATGATGAGACACAATTGTCAGGAAGTCAGGAGGAGGAGCAGGGTGCGGAAGAGGAAGACGACGTGGTGGATGATCCAGTAACTGACCCAACCTGGCAGGAGGATATGCAGAGCGAGGACAGCAGTGCACAGAGGGAGGGAGGCGTAGCATCCCAACAGGCAGTAAGAAGCAGGGTGGTGGCTCCAGGCAGAAGTCAGGCAACCGTTCCCCGGAACAACAACACGACACAAGGTGCCTGTACAAATGTTAGGTCTTCCCGAGTCTGGCAGTTTTTTAAGTTGGATCCAGATGATTCTAAAAAGGCCATTTGCAACACCTGCCGTGCCAGCATCAGCAGGGGTACCAAAACTAGCAGCCTGACCACCACCAGCATGATCAGGCACATGTCAGCCAAGCACCCGACTTTGTGGGAAGTACAACAGAGTCGAGGAGCAGTGCTTGCTAATGTCACTGCTACGTCTTCGCTGGTTGTGCATGCGAGCCAATCCCCTGTCCATGCTGCCTGCGAACAAGCCTCCTCCGGTCCTGCACCTGCAGTTGCCTACTCAGAAATAACACCATCATCAAGCACGTCCTTGTCCCAGCGCAGCGTTCAGTTATCCATTCAGCAAACCTTTGAACGCAGGCGCAAATACAATGCCAACACCCCACATGCCACAGTTCTAAATGCTAACATTTCGCGACTGCTTGCGCTGGAAATGTTGCCTTTTAGGCTGGTGGAGACAGAAGCATTCCGCGACCTGATGGCGGCAGCTGTCCCACGTTACTCGGTCCCCAGCCGCCACTATTTCTCCCGGTGTGCCGTCCCCGCGTTGCATAACCACGTGTCACAAAACATCACACGTGCCCTGAACAACGCTGTTTCACCCAAAGTCCACCTAACCACAGACACGTGGACAAGTGCTTGTGGGCAAGGCCGCTACATCTCGTTGACGGCACACTGGGTTAATATTGTGGAAGCTGGGACCCAGTCTGAGCGAGGGACGGAACACGTCCTTCCCACACCAAGGTTTGCAGGCCCTACCTCAGTCAGTGTTTCACCCACACTCTACAGCTCCGGAATGTCATGCTCTTCAGCCTCCTCCTCCTCCTGCGCATCCTCATCCACTGTACCCTCCACACCAGTCCCAAGCTGGAAGCACTGCAGCACTGCCTCGGCGAAGCGGCAACAGGCTGTGCTGAAGCTAATCTGCATAGGTGACAAACCCCACAATGCAGAAGAGCTGTGGACAGCTCTGAAACAGCAGGCAGATCACTGGCTCACACCTCTGAACCTAAAGCCAGGAAAGGTCGTGTGTGACAATGGCCGGAACCTGGTGGCGGCTTTGAGGCGAGGCCAGCTGACACATGTTCCATGCGTGGCCCATGTGCTCAACCTCGTGGTTCAGCGGTTTCTAAAGTCATACCCAGAGCTGTCTGATCTGCTGGTAAAAGTTCGCCGCCTGTCTGCACATTTTCGAAAGTCACCTACTGCTTCAGCCGGCCTTGCCGGCTTTCAGCGCAGTTTGCATCTTCCGGCTCACAGACTGGTGTGTGATGTCCCCACGCGTTGGAATTCAACTCTGCACATGTTGGTCAGGATATGTGAGCAGAAGAGGGCAGTTGTTGAGTACCTGCATCACCTAAGCCGTCGGGAAATGGGTCAAACTCCACACATAACACCTGAGGAGTGGAGATGGATGTCCGACCTATGTACCATCCTCCAAAACTTTGAGGACTCCACCAAGATGGTGAATGGTGATGACGCCATTATTAGCGTCACCATACCGCTACTCTGCCTTCTAAAACGGTCTCTGCTCAAAACCAAACATGATGCATTGCAGGCGGAGCGCGATGAGTTGCAGCAAGAAACAGTAGTGGGTGTGGGTGATAACACACAGCCCAGCCTCGTCTCATCACAACGTGCAGTGGAGGACTATGACGAGGAGGAGGATGAAGACATGGAGCAAATCTCCGGCCAAATTGAGGATATGACATGCACACCAGTCATATCCTCGGTTCAGCGTGGCTGGCCAGAGGACAGGGTAGATGAGGAGGAGGAGGAGGAGGAGGAGGAGGACAGCATGTTCAGTCAACGTGTTGGTCAGGCTACTGAAGTCCTGGCTGTTAAGAGTCTGGCGCACATGGCTGACTTTATGGTAAGCTGCCTGTCTCGTGACCCTCGCGTTAAGAACATCTTGGCCGACAATCATTACTGGTTGGTAACACTGTTAGACCCACGCTACAAGGAGAACTTTATGTCTCTTATTCCCGAGGCGGAGAGGTCAACCAAAATGCAGCAGTTCCGGAAGGCCATAGTCACGGAAGTAGGCAAAGCATTCCCCTCACAAAACGCTAGCGGCATAGGTCAGGAATCAGTGGACAACCAAGGCGTACAGCCGAGAGAGGCACAAGTCCAATCCGCCAGAGGTAGGGGAACAGTCTTTAAGATGTGGGACAGTTTTCTCAGCCCCTCACGTACCACAGCCCCTGAGGTGCGGGGTAGTGCCACAAGAAATCCTAAGTTTGCCCAGATGCTCAAGGAGTACCTTGCAGATCGAACAACTGTACTCCGACATTCCTCTGTGCCTTACAATTATTGGGTATCCAAGGTGGACACGTGGCATAAATTGGCTCTCTACGCCTTGGAAGTCTTGGCCTGCCCTGCCGCTAGCGTTTTGTCAGAGCGTGTTTTTAGTGCCGCAGGTGGAATCATTACAGATAAACGCACCCGCCTGTCAACTGAAAATGCTGACAGGCTGACTCTGATCAAGATGAACAAGGGTTGGATTGGGCCAGACTTCACCACACCACCAGCAAATGAGAGCGGAATTTAAAGTTTGTAACGGGAATTTGCCATGTACCTCCAGTCACCCATGGGTACACACTTCTGGACTTTGGATAATCGCTGGACTGCTCCTCCTTCTCCTCATGCGCCACCATGATGACCGTTACAAGAGTTAGGCCTTTGTTTCAGGTATACCCCCAGTGGTAAATTTTTTCACCCATTCTTTGCAGAATGGACATTACAACGACAGGAGACCCGCTCCTTTGCAATGGGAACAATGTTTTGAGGCCCTCATGCACGTCTCTATGCAGGGACAACGTGGAGCCTCCCAATTTTTGGCTGCCCTGCCAAAGGGCTATACTATAATACACCCACTTCCTGACAATGGACACTTAATGTTTTGAGGCCCTCATGCACGTCTCTATCCAGGGACAACGTGGAGCCTCCCAATTTTTGGCTGCCCTGCCAAAGGGCTATACTACAAAAGACCCACTTCCTGACAATGGACACTTAATGTTTTGAGGCCCTCATGCACGTCTCTATCCAGGGACAACGTGGAGCCTCCCAATTTTTGGCTGCCCTGCCTAAGGGCTATACTATAATACACCCACTTCCTGACAATGGACACTTAATGTTTTGAGGCCCTCATGCACGTCTCTATCCAGGGACAACGTGGAGCCTCCCAATTTTTGGCTGCCCTGCCAAAGGGCTATACTACAAAAGACCCACTTCCTGACAATGGACACTTAATGTTTTGAGGCCCTCATGCACGTCTCTATCCAGGGACAACGTGGAGCCTCCCAATTTTTGGCTGCCCTGCCAAAGGGCTATACTACAAAAGACCCACTTCCTGACAATGGACACTTAATGTTTTGAGGCCCTCATGCACGTCTCTATCCAGGGACAACGTGGAGCCTCCCAATTTTTGGCTGCACTGCCTAAGGGCTATACTATAATACACCCACTTCCTGACAATGGACACTTAATGTTTTGAGGCCCTCATGCACGTCTCTATCCAGGGACAACGTGGAGCCTCCCAATTTTTGGCTGCCCTGCCAAAGGGCTATACTATAATACACCCACTTCCTGACAATGGACACTTAATGTTTTGAGGCCCTCATGCACGTCTCTATCCAGGGACAACGTGGAGCCTCCCAATTTTTGGCTGCCCTGCCAAAGGGCTATACTACAAAAGACCCACTTCCTTCCAATGGGCACTTCAGGTTTACAGGCCCTCATGCACGTCTCTATCCAGGGACAACGTGGAGCCTCCCAATTTTTGGCTGCCCTGCCTAAGGGCTATACTATAATACACCCACTTCCTGACAATGGACACTTAATGTTTTGAGGCCCTCATGCATGTCTCTATCCAGGGACAACGTGGAGCCTCCCAATTTTTGGCTGCCCTGCCAAAGGGCTATACTACAAAAGACCCACTTCCTTCCAATGGGCACTTCAGGTTTACAGGCCCTCATGCACGTCTCTATCCAGGGACAACGTGGAGCCTCCCAATTTTTGGCTGCCCTGCCAAAGGGCTATACTACAAAAGACCCACTTCCTTCCAATGGGCACTTCAGGTTTACAGGCCCTCATGCACGTCTCTATCCAGGGACAACGTGGAGCCTCCCAATTTTTGGCTGCCCTGCCTAAGGGCTATACTATAATACACCCACTTCCTGACACTGGACACTTAATGTTTTGAGGCCCTCATGCACGTCTCTATCCAGGGACAACGTGGAGCCTCCCAATTTTTGGCTGCCCTGCCTAAGGGCTATACTACAATAGACCCACTTCCTTACAATGGGCACTTCAGGTTTACAGGCCATCATGCACGTCTGTATGCAGGGGCATTGGTGAACCTCACAATTTTGGACTGCCCTGGCAAAGGAAAATACTACAAAGACTCAGTTCCTCAAAATGGGCACATTAGACTCAGAGGCCTTTATGTACGTCTCTTCTCAGGGACATCGGAGTGCCACACAATGTTTTACGTAAAATCTTTCATGTATTGATCTCAAAAAGTAACATACATTAGCTCTATCTCACTATTGGGTATGTGCCCTTAACATTTCCGCTATGAAAAATCATTTTGGTGTCATTTTGGAAGGTTTTCTGGTGAGTCCGTAAAAATGGCGTAAAACGCGGACAAAATTATTCACAGCTGTGACTTTTGAGTGATAAATGCTTCAAGGGGTCTTCCCCATGCTGTTGCCATGTCATTTGAGCACTCTTCGGAGACTTTTGTGCCATTTTTAGGGTTTCTACATGCTGCCGGTGGTCATTTCACAAAAATACTCGGGTCTCCCATAGGATAACATTGGGCTCGGTGCTCGGGCCGAGTACACGAGTATCTTGGGAGGCTCGGCCCGAGCTTCGAGCACCCGAGCTTTTTAGTACTCGCTCATCACTACTAATAAACCTAAAAAATAAAAATAAATTGAATAAAAATCATGCATGTTGTGTTATAACAGGAAATTCGGTGTAAGAATGAATATCCGGGATGAGAGTTCAGCGAATGAGTTATAGAAATTGTTACAAAAAGGAGTGTGTACGGTTTATGCGTAAATTTTCAGAATGCGTACATGAAAATTATATGTATGTGAGAATGTCCCCCATGCTTTGTAAAAAGTTATTTATGAAAATGTAAATAAAATATATAAAAATGCCTAATTATTTATAATTTATGAGAAAGATATATATGTATGGAAGAATGTTATAAGGTGTCCAAGAACAATAAAGAAAAAGGGTGCATATATAATGTTAGAGGTCTAGAGTTCCACCAGGCTATATCACCCCTAAAGAAATAGAAAGAAGACCTTACTACCTGTGTACCCCAAAAAAAGCTATATTTCTTAGCCAGGATTATGGTGGAGATATGCACAAGTGAAATAAGAATATAAAGTAATACAATAAGATTATAAAACCAATATGTGTGCATTCATGCACCACCCGGTACGCTACCCTTGCCAAATTGCTCACTCTAGATCCCCACACGATCCATGAAGCCGTTCCCCCGGTCACACCGCCTGCTGCCGGTTCCCACTCATCCCTGGGGGAGTTAGGCGAGTGGTATCGAGAGCTACATGTCGGCACTGATGATACCCCCATACACCACAAGGAAGGGGTATACCGGGTGGTACAGGAGTATGAGCGGGTTTTTAGCAAGCACCCTCTAGATTTTGGGCAGATTAAAGGGGTTCAACACCACATCCCTACCGGTACACACTCCCCTATTAAAGAGAGATACAGGCCTATTCCCCCTGCGCACTACCAATGCGCCAAAGACATGTTGAGGAACATGAAGGAGGCAGGGGTTATTAGGGACAGCTGTAGTCCCTGGGCCGCTCCGTTGGTGCTGGTTAAGAAGAAGGATGGCACCATGCGGATGTGTGTGGATTACCGGAAGATTAACCAGATAACGCATAAGGATGCTTACCCTCTGCCCCGCATCAAAGAGTCCCTGGCCTCGCTGAGAACCGCTAACTACTTCTCCACCCTTGACCTCACCAGCGGGTACTGGCAGGTGGCCGTGGCACCGGAAGACCGAGAGAAGACTGCCTATGGGACCGTTTTGCTGTACTTGGATGATGTGATTGTGTACTCACAGACGTATGAAGCCCACCTGGAGCACCTAGCCGAGGTGTTCGCGTCCCTTGCCAAGTATGGGATGAAGTTGAAGCCCTCAAAGTGTCATCTGCTGAAACCCAGAGTGCAGTACCTAGGACATGTGGTTGGTGCGGAAGGTGTCGCCCCCAACCCCGAGAAGATCACCGCCATCCAAGACTGGCCGAGACAGACCACAGTGAGGGAAGTGAGGCAGTTTCTGGGCCTGGTGGGATATTACCGTCGCTTCATTAAGGGGTACACAAAGATGGCTGCCCCCATGCAAGACCTCCTCGTAGGACAGACCAAGGGTGGTAGATCCCTAGTAGCCCCATTGGTGTGGGAAGAAAAGCATGAGGAATCCTTCCGCCAGCTGAGAACAGCCCTGACCGGAGAGGAAATCCTAGCGTACCCTGACTACAGCCGCCCATTCATCCTCTACACCGACGCCAGCAATGTGGGCTTGGGGGCTGTTCTATCCCAGGTCCAAGACAGAAGGGAAAAGGTAATAGCTTATGCTAGCCGAAAACTCCGACCGACTGAGAGGAACCCTGAGAACTACATCTCCTTCAAGCTTGAGCTCTTGGCACTGGTGTGGGCTATCACCGAGCGGTTCCGCCATTACCTGGCAGCAGCCAAGTTCACCGCGTACATAGACAATAACCTGCTGACCCATCTAGATACGGCCAAGCTGGGCGCGTTGGAGCAGCGGTGGGTGACCAGGTTAGCCAACTACGATTTCACCATCAAGTACCGGGCCGGCCGTACCAACGTCAATGCCAATGCACTCTCCCGGATGCCCCACCTGTCGGAAGAGGGGCCAGAGGATGATGACCTCGAAGAGATCGAGTTGCCTGCATTTCACTGGCCATTCACTGAGAAGGTGCACGTCTACCAACAACGGGGCCTCCCATATGATGACAAGTTGAAAAAGTTATTAAGTGATTATTGGCTGCAATGGGGCTTTCTGGCTGGTGCCAGCCTCTCTTCTTAGCACACAGGAACCACAATCCCTACACCATGCTTCAATGGATTCTCTCATCCCAGCCCAGTAAAACTACATATTTTACACAGTCATAAGCAGCCAA
This sequence comes from Anomaloglossus baeobatrachus, assembly GCF_048569485.1. Classification (NCBI taxonomy): domain Eukaryota; kingdom Metazoa; phylum Chordata; class Amphibia; order Anura; family Aromobatidae; genus Anomaloglossus; species Anomaloglossus baeobatrachus. The sequence goes on along the minus strand of NW_027443038.1, from coordinate 212,422 downwards.
AAGGGATCTATTCTATTCAATTGCAAATGATCTAGATAAGACTGAGAATAAGATACTGCTTGGGACATAGCAGAGTTGGTCAAGTTGAGTGGAGATGAGTTTGCTATTTGGCACAGCTTTTTGCATCAATAAAGCAAGTAAAATGTGTGAAAGATAAAAAAAAGGGTGAAAGTGTGAAAAGTGAATTGGCCAAATTGAGGTGCATATAAAGTTTTTGCTTTCTTTCAATTCACTAATGGGGCTCATTTGAATCAGGTGAATTGAGTTCTGCTTTTGGAAACTGGGTTAAGAAGGGGTGCACCGGTCCTGGAGGTACTGCAATACCAGGTCAATGCGTGCAGTGGACAGAGCAAGATTTTTCCATCTCCTTGTTCTAAAAATCCATTTAATATATGGTCCCCAGAGAGGGGACGTATCAGATATTAAACTGATAAGAACAGATTTAATTTTTTTTTTTTTTCTGTTTATCAGTAGGACTTCAAAATAACAAAGGTGATCGCCTCCCGTTGCCTGGGAACCGTCCAGGCACAAGAGGGCTATGTGTCACCAGAAGGCGCACACACTTCCTCAAGGCCGGCAGACGTGCAATCCCAGGCACCTTCCAGTACCGACCAAGGTAGCGTCCTCCGAAACTACACTTGATCTTAGCCAAAAGGCCGAGAAGCTATAACCCGAATTGGTTACGGCCTTGAGTGGCACCCTGGCCTATACCGGACACATCTTAGGGAGAGGGAGACAAACCCACGCCTACAGAAGACATTTTGTCACCAAGCCAACCCTTGAAAAGGCTGTTTTGCAGAGCAAAAACAAGAAGAATGGTGCTTTTTGCAGCCGCCGCCCACTGCAATGAATCTGAATAACTCCTCCTTTTGGACACAAGCACCTCCCCTCCCCCTTGCAGTCTTTCCAATTCATGATACAAAAAGACGGACGGACAGGACAGGACAGGACAGGCTGCCTGACTTTCCGTCACTGCCACCCTTTGCCATCCTTGCCCGTAGAAAGCCCTTTCATCATCCCCAAACCCTAATCTTTTCCCTTCCCTTCCCAGATGCGTCTCACTCCCTTTCATTAGGAAGTGAGCGCAGCCTTTTCTCCGTTCTGCACATGCGCGACGTTAAACACAAATGCGCAGGCGTGCGTTCCATTACCCTCACTGCATTCCACTCCCATACAGGAAGTGGGCGCAGCTATTACTACGGTCGCACATAAAAGAACCCACGGCCACCACTGCACATAGCTGACTCCACCACAGGACACCCACTTCTACACCAACGCAGGTAAGACAGGATCGGCACCTCTATGCTCCCGTTACAATCAGGCTCAGTCACCATGTGATAACGCTCTCAACTCTTTAGTTGCAGGCTCCCCTTGCTTCACCTCCACTGGCTGTGCTGCCATTTCCTCTCCCACCTGGAAGGTATACTTTATTCCACTATTTTCCTGTTTCTCTCTTCCCCCTTTTCCCATAACCTACTTTTATCTGCATTTGTGGGGTATCTATATGCTATTTACATCATAGTTTTATTCATTAATATGGAAGGGAAGAGTGCCCATGAGAGTGTTGAACTGCGGAGAGCAAGAGATTAAGCTGCTCCGATTTGCCACCATTGATAAGCTGTTCTCAGTAGATACACATGCTATCCAAACAGCAGCATCCACCATTGCTTCAGCCCACCCATTCAGTGACAGCTCACCAAGTCAGCCAGAGGAGTGGTGTAAGGAATTACACGTAGGCACTGACTCCACACCATCACATCACAAGAAGGGGGTCTACAGGCTAGTGCAAGAATACGAGCAAGTCTTCAGCAAACATCCGCTAGACTTTTGAAGAATAAAAGGGGTCAAACACTACATCCCCACAAGTGCACACCCACCCATCAAAGATAGATATAAGCCAAAACTACCTGCACATTACCAGTGTACCAAGGACATGTTGAGCAACATGAAGGAGGCTGGGGTTATCCGTGACAGTTGTAGCCTCTGGGCAGCTCCGTTGGTCCTGTTAAAGAAGAAGGACAGCACCACTCCCCTGTATTGAGGAATAGCTAGCTGCATTGAGAACTGCAAATTATTTTTCTACCCTTGATCTCACTAGTCGCTATTGGCAAGTGTCCGTTGCTGAGGCAGACCGGGAGAAGACCGCCTTTGCCACCCCGATGGGTCTCTGCGAGTTCAAAAGCATGCCCTTCGAGCTGTGCAATTTGCCAGGAACCTTCCAGAGGCTGATGGAATGCTGCTTGGGACACCGAAACTTTGAAACGGTACTGCTATACCTTTATGATGTTATTGTTTATTCTAAAGCAAACAAGATTTTAGGGTGTATAAAAAGGGAGATTAGATCCGGTGATCCCAACGTATTGTTACCCCTCTATAAATCACTTGTAAGGCCACATCTGGAATATGGGGTAAAGTCCTGAGCAGGTTGATAACCATTGGTTTGAGCATGGTAGGGTGTAGTGCGCATCTTCCTGCATCGGTAAAAGCTGCAGAAGTCCTTGAAGATTTCCGCTTCAAAGGCTGTGCCTTGATCTGTGAGGACTCTCTCTGAGTAGCCATGAGGTCTGCATAAGTGTGCTTGGAAGACCTTCGCTGCAGTATGGGCCATTAGATCTTTGACTTGTACCACAACCATAAATCTCGAGTAGTTGTCTACCATCGTAAGTGCATACGTGAGCTCGCCTCGATATTCTGCAACAAAACTCCCTTTTTCGATTTCAGTTTCAGCAAACACTCCTCTTCCTGTAGAAAATATTTATCATTACCTAAGACAGTCATTCTAATGCATGACAATATTAAGGCAATTTAGTTAAAACTTGTTTTAACTCACCTTTAAGGGGATTGATGTATTTCATGGTCAATCCAGGTTTGTCAGTGATGGCACTGACATAATGTATGGCGTCTTTTTCGGGCGTTATCCTTTGCCTTTTCATTGTGAAAATCCAGTTGCCTATATCAAAGCAAATTCTACTACTTGTAAAGTATGCAGAAAATGAAATGTAGAACATATAACATCAACTGCTTAGGAACGCATCATAGGTTAGTACTTAAAAGGATATTGTCATGTTCTAGTCATAATGCAAGCTGGACATTTTTCATGTTACCCTGTAATCGCCGGCCTGTTCTAATGCTCACAAGCCAAGATATAGGCTCAGCTGCTAAGGCTTCCCTCTGCCTTCTGAATGAAACTTGAATATGTCTGGGTCACTGTGTATATAGCAGGTGCTCAGAAAAAATAAGAGTCAATTCAATAGAAATAGCTCTGGCACACTATAGTGATCAATAACGTAAGAAAAGAACTCTTGGAATGCTGAAAATTCTTTATTTGTGCAAAAGGATAATTCATCCAACGTTTCGACCTTGTTTTTAGGTCTTTATCAAGGATAAAGTTATCTAAGATCATAAAGGGTTACAAAACCATATAAACACGTAATTAGTACATAGTACAACATAACAGTACAATATATTGCTACTTGAGAGTACAATGGGTCAAATGACCATGATGCACATACAAAAAATGTTTCCAAAGCCATAGTGAAAACATTTGTACTGAGGAAAGAAAATTTCCACATGACCTATCTGGAGAAACATTCTGGATCAAACAACCAAAAATAGTCAAGCAGGTAAATACACACCTATATGGATAACAGGATGATATGTGTTCAATTGTATAGCGTCATTGCCATTAAGGTACAAATGGAAAACTTGCAATCCTATATAGTGAAGGAAATGAACACATATCATATCAAAGAACACAGGAACATGGGTGTGAGAAAAACCTCAATGTTTATACTTTGTTCTTTATAATGGTGTGAACATGTATATGTCTCAGTACCTTATGCACTTGAGAATTCTAGTGAGTAGATCATGAAAGCCTATTTCAGAACTGGAATCGGTAAATAATTGTAGGTGGAATCTAAATGAAAAGATGGTACAAGTGTTATCATGACACGTGGGCTATAACACAATGGACCGTGTGACAAAGAAGAAAGGAGAGAAAGAAGAGGAAGAAAATGCAACTACCTGTAACATTACGTGATAGTCACTGGTAAGTATCACTTGACAATTCAAGTGAAAAAGGATTCCTTTATTAAAGGGTTCTCAGTCGCCTCAGGATCATGAAATACTAGGGTAAATGATATGAGAATGGGTAAGAAGCACCACTAAAGGAAATATGAGATGCAGGACATATATCTATAAACCCCTGAACTACATGATAGAAATAAAAAGAAGAAAAAAGAAAAAAAAGAAGAAAGAAGAAGAACACATAGAATGCGGAAAGAGAATGGGTACAACTACCTGAGTTACTGCAGGGAGGCCCCTGGTTGGTATTGTGAGGGTTAGTGGAATTCCTTCACTGAAGGGTTCTCAGTTGCCTCAGGTTCGTGAAAAATGCTATAGACAAATAATGCCCGGAGAAAAGGGGTTCATATACAGCGAATAATGGTAATACAAGGTACATGTGTCACATGTAATAGTATATATATATATATTGTACTGTCAGGGCCAGGCGGTCGGGCAGACCCAGGAGGTGGATCCACTGGGCCGAACTCTAAGATGGTGGTAAGGAGTCCGGTAGCTGAAGCACTATGGGCAGCAGAACAGTCCGTGCAAGTGGGTGTAACGGAGAAGTCCCTGGGACCACGGAGTCACAGATGGTAGTCCGGGTGACGTAGCTCAGGTTCGGAAGCCGAGATGATGTCAGGCGGGGTCCGGAACCTTTGGAGCGAGATGACGGGTCACCGCAGGGATCCGAGATGGTACGGACTGTCAGATGGCAGACGGACAGCGTGCGGGGTTCGGGATTCAGCAGGACCGGATGGCGAGGCAGGATCAGCTCTAGAAGAGAGATACGTGAGTATGGCAAGAAGACACAAGGAGACCTGACTCCTAGCTTGGAAAACACGAAGATCAGGCCCCGCCCCCTTGGACAACAAACCCCTTTATACCCTGTACCTGTTTAGCCTCATTTCCTGTTAATGGACGCTGGCCCTTTAAGAAAGGGTCAGTGACCGCGCGCGCGCCCTAATGCGCATGCGCGCAGCCCGGGTGCCAGAAGCCAGGGAAGGAAGCTGAGAGGAGGACGCAGGGGAGCCGGCCAGGGCCTGGGAAGCCGTCGGGCGCCGGGATCGGAGACCAGGGGACCTGGGAAGGACGGGCACCGGAGGCTGGAGAGCGGGGAGCGTGGCAGGTGAGCCGGGGAGCGGGGATGAGGACCCGGGGAGCGGGGCAGAGGACCCGGGGAGGGGAGCCGAGGACCCGGGGAGCGTGACATGTACTAAGCTCTACACCAGAAATAGAAAGTAGTCCCTCTGCCTTCTGTCTAGGTGCCCTGAGTTATGTCCTGTAAACTGTCACAGGGACCCAGACACACATGTGTAGTAGGGGAATATCCCTGCTGAGATGCCAGTGCTAGAGCACTCGTTTGCTGTGGAGTTGAACGCTATGTGAGCAGTTCTTACCTTCAATGAGCAGAAGTCTCTTTTTTCAGATTTCAATATCTCTGTGGGTATCTGGCAGAAATATGGAATACTCTTTACTGCTAAGACCCTGTACACCACTCCCACTAAAGGGGGCTTTACACGCTGCGACATCGCTAATGCGGAGTCGTTGGGGTCACGGAATTTGTGACGCACATCCGGCCGCATTAGCGATGTTGCTGCGTGTGACACCGATGAGCGATTTTGCATCGCTGCAAAAACGTGCAAAATCGCTCATCGGTGACATGGGTCTCCATTCTCGATTATCGTTACTGCAGCAGTAACGATGTAGTTCGTCGCTCCTGCGGCAGCACACATCGCTCCGTGTGACACCGCAGAAACGAGGAACCTCTCCTTACCTGCCTCCCAGCCGCTATGAGGAAGGAAGGAGGTGGGCGGGATGTTCCGGCCACTCATCTCCGCCCCTCCGCTGCTATTGGGCGGTCGCTCAGTGACGTCGCTGTGACGCCGCACGGACCGCCCCCTTAGAAAGGAGGCGGTTCGCCGGTCACAGCGACGTCGCCGGGCAGGTAAGTATGTGTGACGGGTCTGGTCGGTGTTGTGCAGCATGGGCAGCGATTTGCCCGTGTCGCGCAACAGATGGGGGCGGGTATCCACACTAGCGATATCGGGACCGATATCGCAGTGTGTAAAGTAGCCTTTAATAAACTGTGTAAAGGATTTTAAGTAAAAATCCACAATAAACCAGCGCTAGATGGGTTTTTATAATTTTATTAATAGACCACAAATAAAACATTTTTTGCTATCCTTGTTTCAAGACAGAGTATTTGATAATATACAATACACTGATTATTACTAAAACCAAGGACCACATAAAACAAGGACCACATAAAGTAAAAAATGAAAGTAATGAGAATAAAATTCTTTTGTATAACCAATTAACTTCGAGGTGATACAATATTCACATTGATTTAGTTTTACCAGTCTAATGTAATGCCCCGGCCGGTGGCATATATTTTGTTTGGTTAATAATTTAGACTTATACAATGAAAGATGTACTATACCACCCCTGGCTAACTTACAAGTTTTAAGTTGTACAATATAAGTTTGCGACGTTATATTCGCCCCCAGGGCCTGGGGGAATAAACCTCACAACAACTTGACCGCAAAAAACACCCCGGATTTCTCCGTTGATTAGGCTGGAACCGCTATGTACAGGATTGACCTGTTAGACTTCCAGAGCGGACGTTTTGAGGCCAGTGGCCGCGACTAGTGCTGGCTCTGGGGGAGATGTATGGTTACCGACATCCCTCTTTACAGAGCCTTTATAACACTTCACAAGGCCACAAACCAGCCGGTCCCGTATTCTCCCAAATGTACTTTCGAAATCAAGCAGTACGAAGCCACTGAAAGCACCAAGATGTTGGCTGCGGACAACAATAAGATCAGCGGTAACTACTCAGCCTCTCCAGCGGGCAGTCCAGACCGTATCCAGTGTCAGCTGACTGATTCCACACAGGAGGAAGTTGCTTGGCAGGTTAGCACCACACAAGGCTCCGATCCGCTTCCAAACGAGCAATGCAGAACCGCTGGAGGTACCAATGTATCCTGGTTGCAGACAAAGGAAATGTCAGCGGTAACCTCTCAACCTCTCCAGCAGGCAATCCGTACCGTGTCCAGTGGAAGCCGGTTGATTCCACACGAGGGAGAGATTACTTGGCAGGTTATCACCGCACAGGTGAGGTAGGCAAAAACAGAGTCCTGATCCGACGCGCGTTTCGGGGGCGTGTAACGGCCCCCTTCCTCAAGGATAACTCAGCTGTTGCCTAGAGCACTATTTATGCATATATTTAATTGGTTATAATTTGCATAAAATTAAACAATGTTTAAATTCAACCAACATTCAATGACCACTACATATATCAATTTGTGAAATTATATCAATTTGTGACCGTTCATAATAGCCATATAATATAATTATGTGCAAAGGTTTTTCTAAAGGTTTTTCTAAAAAGACCTATATATAGCCTTGCTTGTATCATCATATACTGGGAAGACAATGTGTATATATGCATATGCTTTTTTTCAACAATAAATTTAACAAAAGGACATCATAAAGGTGTAATATAAATTTGCTATAATATGAAAAGCCCCCTATATCTACATCAACCTTGGGCAAGTGAAGCACCAATTTTAATATATATTATGCATATATACACATATATCTCCATGACAATCGCTTTTTTTTTTTTTTTTTTTTTCCTTCTCTCCGTATTATTATCAGTACCTATTACTCCTCTACCTATAAAAATATAAATTAATTAAAAGGAAACAGTTCTATATCATTATTGAGTCCATATGGTTTCAAGGTGTTCAATTCAAAAATCCATTGGCTTTCTGCTCGTGACATTTTTTTAATGAAATCGCCACCTCTCCAATCCTTAGTTATTTTTTGTACGCCCCATACTTGGGATCCTTTAAAGGACCCTCCATGTTTTAACACATAATGTCTGGATAGGGGGTGCTTAGTACATTTATTTTTAACACTTCTAATGTGCTCACCCACCCTTTTCCATAGGGGTCTAATAGTTCTCTCAATGTATTTTTTCTGACAGGGACATTGAATTCAATATACTACTCCCTTTGATTGACATGTAATAAATTCTCTAATCATGACTTCTGACTGCCCCTGTAAGAAGGATTTCCGTGAAATATTTTTTGTATTCTTACATACTATACAGCTTTTGCATGGAAAAAAACCTTTCAGGCCAAATAATCCTCCCTTATTAGGTGCTGTAAGATTACGTATGGTGGGTGCCACTAAATTGCCAATATTGTTTGCCTTCCTATATATGAATATAACGTCGCAAACTTGTACATAAATATTGTACAACTTAAAACTTGTAAGTTAGCCAGGGGTGGTATAGTACATCTTTCATTGTATAAGTCTAAATTATTAACCAAACAAAATATATGCCACCGGCCGGGGCATTACATTAGACTGGTAAAACTAAATCAATGTGAATATTGTATCACCTCGAAGTTAATTGGTTATACAAAAGAATTTTATTCTCATTACTTTCATTTTTTATTTTATGTGGTCCTTGTTTTATGTGGTCCTTGGTTTTAGTAATAATCAGTGTATTGTATATTATCAAATACTCTGTCTTGAAACAAGGATAGCAAAAAAATTTTTATTTGTGGTCTATTAATAAAATTATAAAAACCCATCTAGCGCTGGTTTATTGTGGATTTTTACTTAAAATCCTTTACACAGTTTATTAAAGGCTACTTTACACACTGCGATATCGGTCCCGATATCGCTAGTGTGGATACCCGCCCCCATCTGTTGCGCGACACGGGCAAATCGCTGCCCATGCTGCACAACACCGACCAGACCCGTCACACATACTTACCTGCCCGGCGACGTCGCTGTGACCGGCGAACCGCCTCCTTTCTAAGGGGGCGGTCCGTGCGGCGTCACAGCGACGTCACTGAGCGACCGCCCAATAGCAGCGGAGGGGCGGAGATGAGTGGCCGGAACATCCCGCCCACCTCCTTCCTTCCTCATAGCGGCTGGGAGGCAGGTAAGGAGAGGTTCCTCGTTTCTGCGGTGTCACACGGAGCGATGTGTGCTGCCGCAGGAGCGACGAACTACATCGTTACTGCTGCAGTAACGATAATCGAGAATGGAGACCCATGTCACCGATGAGCGATTTTGCACGTTTTTGCAGCGATGCAAAATCGCTCATCGGTGTCACACGCAGCAACATCGCTAATGCGGCCGGATGTGCGTCACAAATTCCGTGACCCCAACGACTCCGCATTAGCGATGTCGCAGCGTGTAAAGCCCCCTTTAGTGGGAGTGGTGTACAGGGTCTTAGCAGTAAAGAGTATTCCATATTTCTGCCAGATACCCACAGAGATATTGAAATCTGAAAAAAGAGACTTCTGCTCATTGAAGGTAAGAACTGCTCACATAGCGTTCAACTCCACAGCAAACGAGTGCTCTAGCACTGGCATCTCAGCAGGGATATTCCCCTACTACACATGTGTGTCTGGGTCCCTGTGACAGTTTACAGGACATAACTCAGGGCACCTAGACAGAAGGCAGAGGGACTACTTTCTATTTCTGGTGTAGAGCTTAGTACAATATATATATATATATACTATTACATGTGACACATGTACCTTGTATTACCATTATTCGCTGTATATGAACCCCTTTTCTCCGGGCATTATTTGTCTATAGCATTTTTCACGAACCTGAGGCAACTGAGAACCCTTCAGTGAAGGAATTCCACTAACCCTCACAATACCAACCAGGGGCCTCCCTGCAGTAACTCAGGTAGTTGTACCCATTCTCTTTCCGCATTCTATGTGTTCTTCTTCTTTCTTCTTTTTTTTCTTTTTTCTTCTTTTTATTTCTATCATGTAGTTCAGGGGTTTATAGATATATGTCCTGCATCTCATATTTCCTTTAGTGGTGCTTCTTACCCATTCTCATATCATTTACCCTAGTATTTCATGATCCTGAGGCGACTGAGAACCCTTTAATAAAGGAATCCTTTTTCATTTGAATTGTCAAGTGATACTTACCAGTGACTATCACGTAATGTTACAGGTAGTTGCATTTTCTTCCTCTTCTTTCTCTCCTTTCTTCTTTGTCACACGGTCCATTGTGTTATAGCCCACGTGTCATGATAACACTTGTACCATCTTTTCATTTAGATTCCACCTACAATTATTTACCGATTCCAGTTCTGAAATAGGCTTTCATGTTCTACTCACTAGAATTCTCAAGTGCATAAGGTACTGAGACATATACATGTTCACACCATTATAAAGAACAAAGTATAAACATTGAGGTTTTTCTCACACCCATGTTCCTGTGTTCTTTGATATGATATGTGTTCATTTCCTTCACTATATAGGATTGCAAGTTTTCCATTTGTACCTTAATGGCAATGACGCTATACAATTGAACACATATCATCCTGTTATCCATATAGGTGTGTATTTACCTGCTTGACTATTTTTGGTTGTTTGATCCAGAATGTTTCTCCAGATAGGTCATGTGGAAATTTTCTTTCCTCAGTACAAATGTTTTCACTATGGCTTTGGAAAAATTTTTTGTATGTGCATCATGGTCATTTGACCCATTGTACTCTCAAGTAGCAATATATTGTACTGTTATGTTGTACTATGTACTAATTACGTGTTTATATGGTTTTGTAACCCTTTATGATCTTAGATAACTTTATCCTTGATAAAGACCTAAAAACAAGGTCGAAACGTTGGATGAATTATCCTTTTGCACAAATAAAGAATTTTCAGCATTCCAAGAGTTCTTTTCTTACGTTATTGATCACTATAGTGTGCCAGAGCTATTTCTATTGAATTGACTCTTATTTTTTCTGAGCACCTGCTATATACACAGTGACCCAGACATATTCAAGTTTCATTCAGAAGGCAGAGGGAAGCCTTAGCAGCTGAGCCTATATCTTGGCTTGTGAGCATTAGAACAGGCCGGCGATTACAGGGTAACATGAAAAATGTCCAGCTTGCATTATGACTAGAACATGACAATATCCTTTTAAGTACTAACCTATGATGCGTTCCTAAGCAGTTGATGTTATATGTTCTACATTTCATTTTCTGCATACTTTACAAGTAGTAGAATTTGCTTTGATATAGGCAACTGGATTTTCACAATGAAAAGGCAAAGGATAACGCCCGAAAAAGACGCCATACATTATGTCAGTGCCATCACTGACAAACCTGGATTGACCATGAAATACATCAATCCCCTTAAAGGTGAGTTAAAACAAGTTTTAACTAAATTGCCTTAATATTGTCATGCATTAGAATGACTGTCTTAGGTAATGATAAATATTTTCTACAGGAAGAGGAGTGTTTGCTGAAACTGAAATCGAAAAAGGGAGTTTTGTTGCAGAATATCGAGGCGAGCTCACGTATGCACTTACGATGGTAGACAACTACTCGAGATTTATGGTTGTGGTACAAGTCAAAGATCTAATGGCCCATACTGCAGCGAAGGTCTTCCAAGCACACTTATGCAGACCTCATGGCTACTCAGAGAGAGTCCTCACAGATCAAGGCACAGCCTTTGAAGCGGAAATCTTCAAGGACTTCTGCAGCTTTTACCGATGCAGGAAGATGCGCACTACACCCTACCATGCTCAAACCAATGGTTATCAACCTGCTCAGGACTTTACCCCATATTCCAGATGTGGCCTTACAAGTGATTTATAGAGGGGTAACAATACGTTGGGCTCACCGGATCTAATCTCCCTTTTTATACACCCTAAAATCTTGTTTGCTTTAGAATAAACAATAACATCATAAAGGTATAGCAGTACCGTTTCAAAGTTTCGGTGTCCCAAGCAGCATTCCATCAGCCTCTGGAAGGTTCCTGGCAAATTGCACAGCTCGAAGGGCATGCTTTTGAACTCGCAGAGACCCATCGGGGTGGCAAAGGCGGTCTTCTCCCGGTCTGCCTCAGCAACGGACACTTGCCAATAGCGACTAGTGAGATCAAGGGTAGAAAAATAATTTGCAGTTCTCAATGCAGCTAGCTATTCCTCAATACAGGGGAGTGGTGCTGTCCTTCTTCTTTAACAGGACCAACGGAGCTGCCCAGAGGCTACAACTGTCACGGATAACCCCAGCCTCCTTCATGTTGCTCAACATGTCCTTGGTACACTGGTAATGTGCAGGTAGTTTTGGCTTATATCTCTCTTTGATGGGTGGGTGTGCACTTGTGGGGATGTAGTGTTTGACCCCTTTTATTCTTCAAAAGTCTAGCGGATGTTTGCTGAAGACTTGCTCGTATTCTTGCACTAGCCTGTAGACCCCCTTCTTGTGATGTGAAGGTGTGGAGTCAGTGCCTACGTGTAATTCCTTACACCACTCCTCTGGCTGACTTGGTGAGCTGTCACTGAATGGGTGGGCTGAAGCAATGGTGGATGCTGCTGTTTGGATAGCATGTGTATCTACTGAGAACAGCTTATCAATGGTGGCAAATCGGAGCAGCTTAATCTCTTGCTCTCCGCAGTTCAACACTCTCATGGGCACTCTTCCCTTCCATATTAATGAATAAAACTATGATGTAAATAGCATATAGATACCCCACAAATGCAGATAAAAGTAGGTTATGGGAAAAGGGGGAAGAGAGAAACAGGAAAATAGTGGAATAAAGTATACCTTCCAGGTGGGAGAGGAAATGGCAGCACAGCCAGTGGAGGTGAAGCAAGGGGAGCCTGCAACTAAAGAGTTGAGAGCGTTATCACATGGTGACTGAGCCTGATTGTAACGGGAGCATAGAGGTGCCGATCCTGTCTTACCTGCGTTGGTGTAGAAGTGAGTGTCCTGTGGTGGAGTCAGCTATGTGCAGTGGTGGCCGTGGGTTCTTTTATGTGCGACCGTAGTAATAGCTGCGCCCACTTCCTGTATGGGAGTGGAATGCAGTGAGGGTAATGGAACGCACGCCTGCGCATTTGTGTTTAACGTCGCGCATGTGCAGAACGGAGAAAAGGCTGCGCTCACTTCCTAATGAAAGGGAGTGAGACGCATCTGGGAAGGGAAGGGAAAAGATTAGGGTTTGGGGATGATGAAAGGGCTTTCTACGGGCAAGGATGGCAAAGGGTGGCAGTGACGGAAAGTCAGGCAGCCTGTCCTGTCCTGTCCTGTCCGTCCGTCTTTTTGTATCATGAATTGGAAAGACTGCAAGGGGGAGGGGAGGTGCTTGTGTCCAAAAGGAGGAGTTATTCAGATTCATTGCAGTGGGCGGCGGCTGCAAAAAGCACCATTCTTCTTGTTTTTGCTCTGCAAAACAGCCTTTTCAAGGGTTGGCTTGGGTGACAAAATGTCTTCTGTAGGCGTGGGTTTGTCTCCCTCTCCCTAAGATGTGTCCGGTATAGGCCAGGGTGCCACTCAAGGCCGTAACCAATTCGGGTTATAGCTTCTCGGCCTTTTGGCTAAGATCAAGTGTAGTTTCGGAGGACGCTACCTTGGTCGGTACTGGAAGGTGCCTGGGATTGCACGTCTGCCAGCCTTGAGGAAGTGTGTGCGCCTTCTGGTGACACATAGCCCTCTTGTGCCTGGACGGTTCCCAGGCAACGGGAGGCGATCACCTTTGTTATTTTGAAGTCCTACTGATAAACAGAAAAAAAAAAAAATTAAATCTGTTCTTATCAGTTTAATATCTGATACGTCCCCTCTCTGGGGACCATATATTAAATGGATTTTTAGAACAAGGAGATGGAAAAAATCTTGCTCTGTCCACTCCACGCATTGACCTGGTATTGCAGTACCTCCAGGACCGGTGCACCCCTTCTTAACCCAGTTTCCAAAAGCAGAACTCAATTCACCTGATTCAAATGAGCCCCATTAGTGAATTGAAAGAAAGCAAAAACTTTATATGCACCTCAATTTGGCCAATTCACTTTTCACACTTTCACCCTTTTTTTTATCTTTCACACCTTTTACTTGCTTTATTGATGCAAAAAGCTGTGCCAAATAGCAAACTCATCTCCACTCAACTTGACCAACTCTGCTATGTCCCGTGCAGTATCTTATTCTCAGTCTTATCTAGATCATTTGCAATTGAATAGAATAGATCCCTTTTGGCTGCTTATGACTGTGTAAAATATGTAGTTTTACTGGGCTGGGATGAGAGAATCCATTGAAGCATGGTGTAGGGATTGTGGTTCCTGTGTGCTAAGAAGAGAGGCTGGCACCAGCCAGAAAGCCCCATTGCAGCCAATAATCACTTAATAACTTTTTCAACTTGTCATCATATGGGAGGCCTTCCATTCCTTGTAGTAGTCTAGTTGCCCACCTTTGAACTGACTCTAACTTCTGAATGTCCTTATTAAAATGTGGAGCCCAAAACTGGTTCCCATATTCCAGATGTAGCCTTACAAGTGATTTATAGAGGTGTAACAATACGTTGGGATCACGGGATCTAATCTCCCTTTTTATACACCCTAAAATCTTGTCCCAAGCAGCATTCCATCAGCCTCTGGAAGGTTCCTGGCGCATTGCACAGCTCGAAGGGCATGCTTTTGAACTCGCAGAGACCCATAGGGGTGGCGAAGGCGGTCTTCTCCCGGTCTGCCTCAGCAACGGACACTTGCCAATAGTGACTAGTGAGATCAAGGGTAGAAAAATAATTTGCAGTTCTCAATGCAGCTAGCGATTCCTCAATACGGGGAGTGGTGCCGTCCTTCTTTTTTAACAGGATCAACAGAGCTGCCCAAAGGCTACAACTGTCACGGATAACCCCAGCCGCCTTCATGTTGCTCAACATGTCCTTGGTACACTGGCAATGTGAAGGTGGTATTGGCTTATAGCTCTCTTTGATGGGTGGGTGTGCACCTGTGGGGATGTGGTGTTGGACCCCTTTTATTCCCCCAAAATCTAGCGGGCTTCCCACCGGTAACCCGCTCCCCAGCTTGGATGGATGCTGAGGGAGCCCCTTTTGCCCGCAGGCTCTGGCCCTGGGAACTGTAGCCTTGGCGGTGACTGTGCTTCCCTCTACGGTGTGAGCTGTTGCCTTCAATCGGGTCTTGACTGCTGGGAAACCCTGGAGGTTCCTGTCGCTAACGGATTTGACCGGTTTTACGGCGACTCCTAGCCTGGTCGGGGTCCGTAGGCCCTGCCGGATGGTGCTGGCTTCTCTTCACTCCCCGATCTGGTACCGGCGGGCCACCGCCCATCCCCGGTCCGTACGGTTCACTCCAATCAGCCTCTCCTGCAGAAGGTCACCACCGTCTGCCAACCTTGCTGAGTGCCCGGGCCACACACCCGGACACGGTCAGTCTCCTCTCCTCTTCACTTCTCTAACACCAAAACTGATCTCTAATCTGACTCCTTTTCCCGCCTCCAGGACTGTGAACTCCTCGGTGGGTGGGATCAACCGCCTGGCCCACCCCCTGGTGTGGACATCAGCCCCTGGAGGAAGGCAACTAGGATTTGTGTTTAGCTTCGGTGTGCCTAGCCGGAGTGTAGAGTGTGTTGGTGTAGTACCTGTGACGACCTGGCTTGTCCAGGGCGCCACATTCCCCTATAGTAAAATGCAGACCGTCCGCGGGCTGCCCGTCCATCACCGGTTTTATTTTCACAACTGAAAAAGAATAAAACGGTAAAACATGTAAAAGCATCATAAACATTTTACAACGGTACAGCTTCCGCTCTTCTCCCACCCAAACAACCTGGCCCTGATGCTGCCCCTAAGAAGCGGGCAGCACCCCTTGACCCCAGTCCAGCACCAAGTTGCCCGAGCGGGTTCTGTCTCTTTCAGGGGGCCCACGTCCAAGGGGACCCCTGAACCCCCGGAGGATCGCCACCGGTTACGGTAGTGGCGGGCCTAGGCCATCCCTTTCCTCCAGGCCCATCCTCCCAAATCAGCCTCTCCGGAGGCGGTAACGGTGTCAAGCCAACAAACATTTTTATTTACATTGCACTAAGTTTGTGGTTGCCCTGCAAGTTCTCGGGCTTGTCCGTAAGCAGTTCCTTACGCAATGGTTGCACAGTCCCTACGGGGACAACAGTTGCCGGCAACGGCCGGTTTAATCACGGTTCAATCAGGTAAACTTCTTTGGTTGATCATCTTTACTTATCATTTAAAACTTTCAAACTGGTACACTCAACACATAAAGCCCCCCCCTTTTAAAGAGTAGTTTCCCTGTACCTAAGTGGGGGTCTACCTAGGTTGGGGCGAGTGGACCTTCGGGGTCCGGTGTCAGTGGTGACAGGCAGTGGGGCAGAGGGAACAGTCAGTTCCTCCTCCCTGCTATCATGTGGGGCAGGCGGAGGCGTAGGGGAGCTGGGTACAGGTACATCCCTGGGCACTGGCTCGCGGTTAACCGTTTCCATCATTTCTTCATCCACGGGTTGTGGGAACAGTATCACTGGAAGGATCACCGCACCGTTCTGTGTAGGCCAGTCTGCTGGAAAATCACCCATCATGGTGTGGATTACCTCTTTTTCCTTCTCCACTGGACTGGGAACTGGAGCCTCATCCGCTACTCTCAATGCTGGTGGGCACTTCTTCAGGTGGTCTCGGGAAACCGTGGCCAAAGTCCCCCCCTGGTCACGGCTGATCTGGTAGGCCTTCCCATTCTCCCATCCTGTGGGCTGGACTACATACGGGGTTTTTTCCCATTGATCATCCAGCTTGTGGGCCCTTCTTTTCCGCTTCAGCACTACATCCCCAGGTTGGAAGGAACCGGCAGGCGCCTTCTTGTTGAAGCACTGCTCCTGTTGTCCCCGACTCCGGCACAAGTTCTTTTCAACATACTCCTGGACCTGTCGGTACTGTGTCCTCCGCCGAGTGTCCCATTCAGCTGTCGACAGGAGTGCTTCTGAAGCTTCCAAGCCCATTTCCAGATCCACTGGTAGCCGGCCGGGACGAGCTCTCATCAGGCATGCTGGAGTGCATTTCGTAGAGCTGGAAGGGATGTTGTTGTACATATCGACCAGGTCAGGTAGCTTCTCCAGCCACAGGTTCCGCTCTTCCAGTGGTAACGTCTTGAGGAGGCCCAGGACCAAGTGGTTCATCTTTTCACAAATGCCATTGGTTTGGGCGTGGTAAGGCGTGGTCCGGATTTTCTTGCAGCCGTACAACTGGCAGAATTCCTGGAATACCTCTGCTTCAAAGGCCGGACCCTGGTCGGTAAGCACCCTCTCCGGGTACCAATGCGGTCAACAGAAATAAGCCTGGAAAGCCTTAGCAGCGGTGCGGACGGTTAAGTCCTTAACTGGGACAACCACCAGGAACCTCGAGTAGTGGTCTACGATGGTCAGAGCGTAGGTGTACCCACTTCGGCTGGGGGTGAGCTTTACATGGTCAAGGGCAACCAGCTCCAGCGGTTGGTGTGTAATGATCGGATGTAGGGGTGCCTTCTGGCTGGCCTCGTCCTTCCTTCTCAATGCGCAAGGGCCACATTCTCGGCACCAGGCCTCCACAGATTCCCGCATTCCACTCCAATAGAACCGCTCTCTTAACAACATCCCTAGCTTCTTCCAGCCGAAGTGCACTGCACCATCATGGTATGCTTGCAGGACGGTGGGCACGTTAGCCTGGGGAATCACCAGCTGGCGGATCTTCTCGTGAGTCTTTGGATTAATCAGCTCGCGATACAACTTCCCCTGGTGTAGGTATAGCCGGGTCCGTTCTTGCCACAGACGTTGGGCTTCGGCAGGGGCAGCAGGGTCTATCCCAGCAGAACCCTGTTCCACTAGAGTCTTGACCAGGCAGACAGCAGGTGCCTGGTCCTGAGCTTCCTGCCAGTCCTGTCGGGGCAGCGGATCCAGGTTCACCCGTTGTTGGTAGACGTGCACCTTCTCAGTGAATGGCCGGTGAAATGCAGGCAACTCGATCTCTTCGAGGTCATCATCCTCTGGCCCCTCTTCCGACAGGTGGGGCATCCGGGAGAGTGCATTGGCATTGACGTTGGTACGGCCGGCCCGGTACTTGATGGTGAAATCGTAGTTGGCTAACCTGGTCACCCACCGCTGCTCCAACGCGCCCAGCTTGGCCGTATCTAGATGGGTCAGCAGGTTATTGTCTGTGTACGCGGTGAACTTGGCTGCTGCCAGGTAATGGCGGAACCGCTTGGTGATAGCCCACACCAGTGCCAAGAGCTCAAGCTTGAAGGAGATGTAGTTCTCAGGGTTCCTCTCAGTCGGTCGGAGTTTTCGGCTAGCATAAGCTATTACCTTTTCCCTTCTGTCTTGGACCTGGGATAGAACAGCCCCCAAGCCCACATTGCTGGCGTCGGTGTAGAGGATGAATGGGCGGCTGTAGTCAGGGTACGCTAGGATTTCCTCTCCGGTCAGGGCTGTTCTCAGCTGGCGGAAGGATTCCTCATGCTTTTCTTCCCACACCAATGGGGCTACTAGGGATCTACCACCCTTGGTCTGTCCTACGAGGAGGTCTTGCATGGGGGCAGCCATCTTTGTGTACCCCTTAATGAAGCGACGGTAATATCCCACCAGGCCCAGAAACTGCCTCACTTCCCTCACTGTGGTCGGTCTCGGCCAGTCATCATAGTATCATAGTTTTAAGGTTGAAGGGAGACTCTAAGTCCATCTAGTTCAACCCGTAGCCTAACATGTTGATCCAGAGGAAGGCAAAAAACCCCAATGTGGCAAACAAGTTCCAATGGGGAAAAAATTTCCTTCCTGACTCGACATCCAGCAATCAGACTAGTTCCCTGGATCAATACCCTGTCATAAAATCTAATATACATAACTGGTTATATTAAATTTTTCAAGAAAGGCATCCAGGCTCTGCTTAAATGTTAGTAGTGAATCACTCATTACAACATCATGCGGCAGAGAATTCCATAGTCTCACTGCTCGTACAGTAAAGAATCCTCGTCTGTGATTATGATTAAACCTTCTTTCCTCAAGACGTAGCGGATGCCCCCGTGTTCCAGTCGCAGGCCTAGGTGTAAATAGATCTTTGGAAAGGTCTCTGTACTGTCCCCTCATATATTTATACATTGTGATTAGATCTCCCCTAAGCCTTCGTTTTTCCAGACTAAATAACCCCAAGTTTAATAACCTGTCTTCGTATTGCATCCCCCCCATTCCTCTAATAATCTTGGTCGCTCTTCTTTGCACCCTCTCCAGTTCAGCTATGTCCTTCTTATATATCGGTGACCAGAATTGTACACAGTATTCTACGTGCGGTCGCACTAGTGACTTGTACAGAGGTAGAACAATATTTTTTTCATGAACACTTATACCTCTTTTAATACATCCCATTATTTTATTAGCCCTGGCAGCAGCTGCCTGACACTGTCCACTAAAGTGAAGTTTACCATCCACCCATACACCCAAGTCTTTTTCTGTGCCTGTTTTACCCAGGGTTCTACAATTAAGTACATAATCATAAATGTTATTTCCTCTACCCAAGTGCATGACCTTACATTTATCTACATTAAACTTCAATTGCCACTTCTCAGCCCAATCCTCCAATTTACATAAATCTCCCTGTAATATAAAATTATCCTCCTCTGTATTGATTACCCTGCAGAGTTTAGTATCATCTGCAAATATTGAAATTCTACTCCGCATGCCCCCAACAAGGTCATTTATAAATATGTTGAAAAGAAGCGGGCCCAATACTGACCCCTGTGGTACCCCACTATGAACTGAGACCCAGTCCGAGTACGTACCATTAATAACCACCCTTTGTTTCCTATCACTGAGCCAGTTTTTAACCCAGTTACACATATTTTCCCCTATCCCCATTATTCTCATTTTATGTACCTTTTATGTACCTTATGTAGTCTTGGATGGCGGTGATCTTCTCGGGGTTGGGGGCGACACCTTCCGCACCAACCACATGTCCTAGGTACTGCACTCTGGGTTTCAGCAGATGACACTTTGAGGGCTTCAACTTCATCCCATACTTGGCAAGGGACGCGAACACCTCGGCTAGGTGCTCCAGGTGGGCTTCATACGTCTGTGAGTACACAATCACATCATCCAAGTACAGCAAAACGGTCCCATAGGCAGTCTTCTCTCGGTCTTCCGGTGCCACGGCCACCTGCCAGTACCCGCTGGTGAGGTCAAGGGTGGAGAAGTAGTTAGCGGTTCTCAGCGAGGCCAGGGACTCTTTGATGTGGGGCAGAGGGTAAGCATCCTTATGCGTTATCTGGTTAATCTTCCGGTAATCCACACACATCCGCATGGTGCCATCCTTCTTCTTAACCAGCACCAACGGAGCGGCCCAGGGACTACAGCTGTCCCTAATAACCCCTGCCTCCTTCATGTTCCTCAACATGTCTTTGGCGCATTGGTAGTGCGCAGGGGGAATAGGCCTGTATCTCTCTTTAATAGGGGAGTGTGTACCGGTAGGGATGTGGTGTTGAACCCCTTTAATCTGCCCAAAATCTAGAGGGTGCTTGCTAAAAACCCGCTCATACTCCTGTACCACCCGGTATACCCCTTCCTTGTGGTGTATGGGGGTATCATCAGTGCCGACATGTATCTCTCGATACCACTCGCCTAACTCCCCCAGGGATGAGTGGGAACCGGCAGCAGGCGGTGTGACCGGGGGAACGGCTTCATGGATCGTGTGGGGATCTAGAGTGAGCAATTTGGCAAGGGTAGCGTACCGGGTGGTGCATGAATGCACACATATTGGTTTTATAATCTTATTGTATTACTTTATATTCTTATTTCACTTGTGCATATCTCCACCATAATCCTGGCTAAGAAATATAGCTTTTTTTGGGGTACACAGGTAGTAAGGTCTTCTTTCTATTTCTTTAGGGGTGATATAGCCTGGTGGAACTCTAGACCTCTAACATTATATATGCACCCTTTTTCTTTATGGTTCTTGGACACCTTATAACATTCTTCCATACATATATATCTTTCTCATAAATTATAAATAATTAGGCATTTTTATATATTTTATTTACATTTTCATAAATAACTTTTTACAAAGCATGGGGGACATTCTCACATACATATAATTTTCATGTACGCATTCTGAAAATTTACGCATAAACCGTACACACTCCTTTTTGTAACAATTTCTATAACTCATTCGCTGAACTCTCATCCCGGATATTCATTCTTACACCGAATTTCCTGTTATAACACAACATTCATGATTTTTATTCAATTTATTTTTATTTTTTAGGTTTATTAGTAGTGATGAGCGAGTACTAAAAAGCTCGGGTGCTCGAAGCTCGGGCCGAGCCTCCCAAGATACTCGTGTACTCGGCCCGAGCACCGAGCCCAATGTTATCCTATGGGAGACCCGAGTATTTTTGTGAAATGACCACCGGCAGCATGTAGAAACCCTAAAAATGGCACAAAAGTCTCCGAAGAGTGCTCAAATGACATGGCAACAGCATGGGGAAGACCCCTTGAAGCATTTATCACTCAAAAGTCACAGCTGTGAATAATTTTGTCCGCGTTTTACGCCATTTTTACGGACTCACCAGAAAACCTTCCAAAATGACACCAAAATGATTTTTCATAGCGGAAATGTTAAGGGCACATACCCAATAGTGAGATAGAGCTAATGTATGTTACTTTTTGAGATCAATACATGAAAGATTTTACGTAAAACATTGTGTGGCACTCCGATGTCCCTGAGAAGAGACGTACATAAAGGCCTCTGAGTCTAATGTGCCCATTTTGAGGAACTGAGTCTTTGTAGTATTTTCCTTTGCCAGGGCAGTCCAAAATTGTGAGGTTCACCAATGCCCCTGCATACAGACGTGCATGATGGCCTGTAAACCTGAAGTGCCCATTGTAAGGAAGTGGGTCTATTGTAGTATAGCCCTTAGGCAGGGCAGCCAAAAATTGGGAGGCTCCACGTTGTCCCTGGATAGAGACGTGCATGAGGGCCTCAAAACATTAAGTGTCCAGTGTCAGGAAGTGGGTGTATTATAGTATAGCCCTTAGGCAGGGCAGCCAAAAATTGGGAGGCTCCACGTTGTCCCTGGATAGAGACGTGCATGAGGGCCTGTAAACCTGAAGTGCCCATTGGAAGGAAGTGGGTCTTTTGTAGTATAGCCCTTTGGCAGGGCAGCCAAAAATTGGGAGGCTCCACGTTGTCCCTGGATAGAGACGTGCATGAGGGCTTGTAAACATGAAGTGCCCATTGGAAGGAAGTGGGTCTTTTGTAGTATAGCCCTTTGGCAGGGCAGCCAAAAATTGGGAGGCTCCACGTTGTCCCTGGATAGAGACATGCATGAGGGCCTCAAAACATTAAGTGTCCATTGTCAGGAAGTGGGTGTATTATAGTATAGCCCTTAGGCAGGGCAGCCAAAAATTGGGAGGCTCCACGTTGTCCCTGGATAGAGACGTGCATGAGGGCCTGTAAACCTGAAGTGCCCATTGGAAGGAAGTGGGTCTTTTGTAGTATAGCCCTTTGGCAGGGCAGCCAAAAATTGGGAGGCTCCACGTTGTCCCTGGATAGAGACGTGCATGAGGGCCTCAAAACATTAAGTGTCCATTGTCAGGAAGTGGGTGTATTATAGTATAGCCCTTTGGCAGGGCAGCCAAAAATTGGGAGGCTCCACGTTGTCCCTAGATAGAGACGTGCATGAGGGCCTCAAAACATTAAGTGTCCATTGTCAGGAAGTGGGTGTATTATAGTATAGCCCTTAGGCAGGGCAGCCAAAAATTGGGAGGCTCCACGTTGTCCCTGGATAGAGACGTGCATGAGGGCCTCAAAACATTAAGTGTCCATTGTCAGGAAGTGGGTCTTTTGTAGTATAGCCCTTTGGCAGGGCAGCCAAAAATTGGGAGGCTCCACGTTGTCCCTGGATAGAGACGTGCATGAGGGCCTCAAAACATTAAGTGTCCATTGTCAGGAAGTGGGTCTTTTGTAGTATAGCCCTTTGGCAGGGCAGCCAAAAATTGGGAGGCTCCACGTTGTCCCTGGATAGAGACGTGCATGAGGGCCTCAAAACATTAAGTGTCCATTGTCAGGAAGTGGGTGTATTATAGTATAGCCCTTAGGCAGGGCAGCCAAAAATTGGGAGGCTCCACGTTGTCCCTGGATAGAGACGTGCATGAGGGCCTCAAAACATTAAGTGTCCATTGTCAGGAAGTGGGTCTTTTGTAGTATAGCCCTTTGGCAGGTCAGCCAAAAATTGGGAGGCTCCACGTTGTCCCTGGATAGAGACGTGCATGAGGGCCTCAAAACATTAAGTGTCCATTGTCAGCAAGTGGGTGTATTATAGTATAGCCCTTTGGCAGGGCAGCCAAAAATTGGGAGGCTCCACGTTGTCCCTGCATAGAGACGTGCATGAGGGCCTCAAAACATTGTTCCCATTGCAAAGGAGCGGGTCTCCTGTCGTTGTAATGTCCATTCTGCAAAGAATGGGCGAAAAAATTTACCACTGGGGGTATACCTGAAACAAAGGCCTAACTCTTCTAACGGTCATCATGGTGGCGCATGAGGAGAAGGAGGAGCAGTCCAGCGATTATCCAAAGTCCAGAAGTGTGTACCCATGGGTGACTGGAGGTACATGGCAAATTCCCGTTACAAATTTTAAATTCCGCTCTCATTTGCTGGTGGTGTGGTGAAGTCTGGCCCAATCCAACCCTTGTTCATCTTGATCAGAGTCAGCCTGTCAGCATTTTCAGTTGACAGGCGGGTGCGTTTATCTGTAATGATTCCACCTGCGGCACTAAAAACACGCTCTGACAAAACGCTAGCGGCAGGGCAGGCCAGGACTTCCAAGGCGTAGAGAGCCAATTCATGCCACGTGTCCACCTTGGATACCCAATAATTGTAAGGCACAGAGGAATGTCGGAGTACAGTTGTTCGATCTGCAAGGTACTCCTTGAGCATCTGGGCAAACTTAGGATTTCTTGTGGCACTACCCCGCACCTCAGGGGCTGTGGTACGTGAGGGGCTGAGAAAACTGTCCCACATCTTAAAGACTGTTCCCCTACCTCTGGCGGATTGGACTTGTGCCTCTCTCGGCTGTACGCCTTGGTTGTCCACTGATTCCTGACCTATGCCGCTAGCGTTTTGTGAGGGGAATGCTTTGCCTACTTCCGTGACTATGGCCTTCCGGAACTGCTGCATTTTGGTTGACCTCTCCGCCTCGGGAATAAGAGACATAAAGTTCTCCTTGTAGCGTGGGTCTAACAGTGTTACCAACCAGTAATGATTGTCGGCCAAGATGTTCTTAACGCGAGGGTCACGAGACAGGCAGCTTACCATAAAGTCAGCCATGTGCGCCAGACTCTTAACAGCCAGGACTTCAGTAGCCTGACCAACATGTTGACTGAACATGCTGTCCTCCTCCTCCTCCTCCTCCTCCTCCTCATCTACCCTGTCCTCTGGCCAGCCACGCTGAACCGAGGATATGACTGGTGTGCATGTCATATCCTCAATTTGGCCGGAGATTTGCTCCATGTCTTCATCCTCCTCCTCGTCATAGTCCTCCACTGCACGTTGTGATGAGACGAGGCTGGGCTGTGTGTTATCACCCACACCCACTACTGTTTCTTGCTGCAACTCATCGCGCTCCGCCTGCAATGCATCATGTTTGGTTTTGAGCAGAGACCGTTTTAGAAGGCAGAGTAGCGGTATGGTGACGCTAATAATGGCGTCATCACCACTCACCATCTTGGTGGAGTCCTCAAAGTTTTGGAGGATGGTACATAGGTCGGACATCCATCTCCACTCCTCAGGTGTTATGTGTGGAGTTTGACCCATTTCCCGACGGCTTAGGTGATGCAGGTACTCAACAACTGCCCTCTTCTGCTCACATATCCTGACCAACATGTGCAGAGTTGAATTCCAACGCGTGGGGACATCACACACCAGTCTGTGAGCCGGAAGATGCAAACTGCGCTGAAAGCCGGCAAGGCCGGCTGAAGCAGTAGGTGACTTTCGAAAATGTGCAGACAGGCGGCGAACTTTTACCAGCAGATCAGACAGCTCTGGGTATGACTTTAGAAACCGCTGAACCACGAGGTTGAGCACATGCGCCACGCATGGAACATGTGTCAGCTGGCCTCGCCTCAAAGCCGCCACCAGGTTCCGGCCATTGTCACACACGACCTTTCCTGGCTTTAGGTTCAGAGGTGTGAGCCAGTGATCTGCCTGCTGTTTCAGAGCTGTCCACAGCTCTTCTGCATTGTGGGGTTTGTCACCTATGCAGATTAGCTTCAGCACAGCCTGTTGCCGCTTCGCCGAGGCAGTGCTGCAGTGCTTCCAGCTTGGGACTGGTGTGGAGGGTACAGTGGATGAGGATGCGCAGGAGGAGGAGGAGGCTGAAGAGCATGACATTCCGGAGCTGTAGAGTGTGGGTGAAACACTGACTGAGGTAGGGCCTGCAAACCTTGGTGTGGGAAGGACGTGTTCCGTCCCTCGCTCAGACTGGGTCCCAGCTTCCACAATATTAACCCAGTGTGCCGTCAACGAGATGTAGCGGCCTTGCCCACAAGCACTTGTCCACGTGTCTGTGGTTAGGTGGACTTTGGGTGAAACAGCGTTGTTCAGGGCACGTGTGATGTTTTGTGACACGTGGTTATGCAACGCGGGGACGGCACACCGGGAGAAATAGTGGCGGCTGGGGACCGAGTAACGTGGGACAGCTGCCGCCATCAGGTCGCGGAATGCTTCTGTCTCCACCAGCCTAAAAGGCAACATTTCCAGCGCAAGCAGTCGCGAAATGTTAGCATTTAGAACTGTGGCATGTGGGGTGTTGGCAGTGTATTTGCGCCTGCGTTCAAAGGTTTGCTGAATGGATAACTGAACGCTGCGCTGGGACAAGGACGTGCTTGATGATGGTGTTATTTCTGAGTAGGCAACTGCAGGTGCAGGACCGGAGGAGGCTTGTTCGCAGGCAGCATGGACAGGGGATTGGCTCGCATGCACAACCAGCGAAGACGTAGCAGTGACATTAGCAAGCACTGCTCCTCGACTCTGTTGTACTTCCCACAAAGTCGGGTGCTTGGCTGACATGTGCCTGATCATGCTGGTGGTGGTCAGGCTGCTAGTTTTGGTACCCCTGCTGATGCTGGCACGGCAGGTGTTGCAAATGGCCTTTTTAGAATCATCTGGATCCAACTTAAAAAACTGCCAGACTCGGGAAGACCTAACATTTGTACAGGCACCTTGTGTCGTGTTGTTGTTCCGGGGAACGGTTGCCTGACTTCTGCCTGGAGCCACCACCCTGCTTCTTACTGCCTGTTGGGATGCTACGCCTCCCTCCCCCTGTGCACTGCTGTCCTCGCTCTGCATATCCTCCTGCCAGGTTGGGTCAGTTACTGGATCATCCACCACGTCGTCTTCCTTTTCCGCACCCTGCTCCTCCTCCTGACTTCCTGACAATTGTGTCTCATCATCGTCCACCCCTTGTTGAGACACGTTGCCAACTTCGTGAGAACGTGGCTGCTCAAATATTTGGCCATCTGTACATACGATCTCCTCATGACCCACTTCAACATGAGCTGGCGAGAGGCCAGAATGTGCGAATGGAAACGTGAACAGCTCTTCCGAGTGTCCAAGTGTGGGATCATTAATGTCCGAGGACGTGTACTCAGCCTTGTGGTAGGAAGGAGGATCAGGTTCTGAAATGTGCGGTGCAGTATCACGGCTACTGACACTTGACCGTGTGGAAGACAGAGTGTTTGTGGTGGTGCCAATCTGACTGGAAGCATTATCCGCTATCCAACTAACAACCTGTTGACACTGGTCTTGGTTCAAGAGCGGTGTACTGCTGCGGTCCCCAAGAATTTGGGACAGGACGTGCGAGCGACTAGATGTGGCCCTTTGTTGTGGCAAAATTAGAGCTTGCCCACGACCTCGGCCTCTGCCTGCACCACCATCACGTCCACTTCCTTGTTCCTTGCCAACGCCCTTGCGCATTTTGCAATGCTGTGCTGACGTGTATTCACTAGACTTGGGCGTTATATCAAAGTTTGTGCAAATTGTGCACCTGTACGCTGCCACCGACAGGCACACACGTGCGGTTTTTAAATGCAAGCACGGACGCACTAAGAACCTAACAGGTTTTAGGAGCAAAAATTAATGACGAGAACTCTGACACTATCAGCCACTGCTGACTGACGTGTATTATACACTACACTTGTGCGTTATATAATAGTTTGGTAAAAACGCACACAAGTGCACCTGTACGCTGCCACCGACAGGCACACACGTGCGGTTTTTAAATGCAAGCACGGACGCACTAAGAACCTAACACAGGTTTTAGGAGCAAAAATTAATGACGAGAACTCTGACACTATCAGCCACTGCTGACTGACGTGTATTATACACTACACTTGTGCGTTATATAATAGTTTGGTAAAAACGCACACAAGTGCACCTGTACGCTGCCACCGACAGGCACACACGTGCGGTTTTTAAATGCAAGCACGGACGCACTAAGAACCTAACACAGGTTTTAGGAGCAAAAATTAATGACGAGAACTCTGACACTATCAGCCACTGCTGACTGACGTGTATTATACACTACACTTGTGCGTTATATAATAGTTTGGTAAAAACGCACACAAGTGCACCTGTACGCTGCCACCGACAGGCACACACGTGCGGTTTTTAAATGCAAGCACGGACGCACTAAGAACCTAACACAGGTTTTAGGAGCAAAAATTAATGACGAGAACTCTGACACTATCAGCCACTGCTGACTGACGTGTATTATACACTACACTTGTGCATTATATAATAGTTTGGTAAAAACGCACACAAGTGCACCTGTACGCTGCCACCGACAGGCACTCACGTGCGGTTTTTAAATGCAAGCACGGACGCACTAAGAACCTAACAGGTTTTAGGAGCGACAATTGCTGAGAAGTCTGACACTATCAGGACTGTTTTAGACTGTGTACACCAGCCCCAGATATGATGAAGGCTGGTATACGGTCACCGCTAGGAATGGCTATATACCCTGCCTGCCTGCCTGCCTGCCTGTATACTGCTACAATAGTCCTGACAAGGACTCTTTTGGTCACTAGCCTGTATTCCAACCTGGCTATACCCTGCCTGTATACAGCAACAATAGTCCTGAGAAGGACTCTGCTACTGTACTCCGACCTGGCTATACCCTGCCTGCCTGTATACAACTAGAATAGTCCTGAGAAGGACTTTTGGTCACACTGTTTGCAGCCCTGCTACGGAAATAGCTATAAAGGGCCGCAAACCTTTCCCTGAAGCAGCGACCCTCTCCCTGCACTGACTGTCTGGATAGCTGTGAGCAGAGCACAGCGCGCCCGCCGGTATAAAGGCTCGGTCACGCTGTGCAGGCCGGCCAATCACTGCAATTCCACAACTAACAGGGCTGTGGCATTGCAGTGGTCTGCCAGCCAATCCCTGCATGAGGGCTGGCTCTCAAAAGAGCGCCAACATGCAGGGATGAAGACCACGAGTACAGCACGAGTATCGCGAGATTACTCGGTCCCCGTCGAGTAGACCGAGTACAGTGATACTCGTGCGAGTACCGAGTAGTAACAAGCATGCTCGCTCATCACTATTTATTAGTAAAATGGCTTACACTCCCCTTTTTTCCACTTTTTTCTTCACTACTTTTATAAAGAAATGTTTCCTTTCTTTATTCTTAATGCAATTTTATATAGCAACACCACCATTTTTTGCCACGAACATAATTTTTCTTGTCCGTCATCCCGTTCACCCTTACAGGGTTGTGGACAGATGCACTTGTCACTACACTTCTAAGACTCAATACAGGGTCTGGAGCTCAATGCTCCCTTTTTGTTTTTTTTTTCTTCTTTTTTTTCTTTTTTTCATTTTGTCCTTCTTCTTCTTCTTTTTCTGATTTTTGTCTCAAAAAGCTGATGAAATTTGAAACACTATACCCCAGTGATTTTATAAATGTTTCTCAATATATCACTTGAGAACTTTTATGGCCGGTATTGTAACAGTTGATCATCCCGGCAGTATTTGAAATACAGCAGTCAGTCCTCTGACGTAGCTCCATATGTGTATATATAGAGGTTCTTCCTCCTTTGATTGCATACTGTTCTTTTTTTGCCCTGATGAAGGAGACAGTGATCTCTGAAACACATTGACCGGAAAAAAGAATAAAGAGATGAAATAATTAACATCAGTTTCCTTTGGTGACAGCGCGGCACGCACCCAATTTTCCTCCTATACGTTATTGCTCTTCTACTAGGGGCTGCGGCTGTCGCCATTTGTAACGTGCATTTAGGGGTTGTGACTGGCACAACCTTAATAGGTGAGTGCAACTACTATTAATTATTTGTTACCTTACCAGGTAAGACCCTAATTTGTGCGTCTGCTCCAGAGTTATTTCCCTGATTATTAATATCTGACAGGCAGTGATTGATCCTGCATTCTCACCTTCCTCTCTGTTGCACATTCTTATTGTTCCTATATGCTCTCTATTTCCATCAGACTTTTTTTGTCCTTCGGTGGGGCTCTAACATATGTGCACCATTTATTATTTATTTTTATGGATTCCTTTCTTTTTTCATGCTAGCGTTCATTATGCAGTAGTCATTCATGATATATCTTATATTTGTGAATCCATTAGGGCTCTATATGTCTGGTGCATCACATTGGGTCTTTTCAGTGCACAATAGGCACCTTTTTCTGTTATGCTCTGCTGCCACCTTATGGACATCCTATCAGTGATGCCAGAAAAAAATGGACATGTCTCCGTGCAGCAATCACGGACACGCGGGTACGCCGCACGGAGACACGTGCAGTGAAAAATCACTGATGTGTGAGCAGACCCATTCATTATAATGGATCTGCGTATCTCAGTGATTCTGTTATGTTTAAAAAAAAGCACAAACGTACCAGAATCACTGACGTGTGAAACAGGCCTTATAGTGTTTTGATTTATGTATGTATTATACAACTTCTGTGGATCTTGTATGAGTGACTTTTCTTCATTTTATTGGATTGTTTTAAAATATTGAAATAAAGTCACGCTTCCTATGCATCCTTTTGTATTCTGATTGGCTACTATAATACAGTTTTTAGGCACTGAGATCGATACCAGAGGCATGGTCTTCCGCTTACCAGAGGATAAGCTCAAAAGGCTAAGGGACATAATAGAAGGGTTTAGTGCTGTTAATAAGGTGGCATTAAGATAAATGAAATATATCTTCTCGGTCTTCTCGTTTTCTTGCTGAGTTGTGCCAATGGACAGAGTTTTTTCTAGACATTTGCTATTGGAAACTCAGGGAACCAAAGCTCCTGGATAGAGTTGAGCGCGGTTCGTGGTTCGTGGTTCTCCAGTTCTAGGCTCGAGTGATTTTGGGGCATGTTCTAGATCGAACTAGAACTCGAGCTTTTTGCAAAAGCTCGATAGTTCTAGAAACGTTCGAGAACGGTTCTAGCAGCCAAAAAACAGCTAAATCATAGCTTGGTTTCTGCTGTAATAGTGTAAGTCACTCTGTGAATCAAACTATTATCACATTTCAGTGTATAGTGTGCGTGAACAGCGCCTTCAGATCACTGCTGTTTCTATAATGGCGATCGCCATTTTTTTTTTTTTTTTCTTGTCTTCCTTCCCTAAGTGCGCGCGTCTTGTGGGGCGGGCCAGCATGTCAGCCAATCACAGACACACACACAGCTAAGTTGACTTTGAGCCAGAGAAGCAACGGCATGTGTGATAGGATCTGCATGTCACATGTCCCTGCATTATAAAACCGGACATTTTCTTCACGGACGCCATTATCTGCCTTCTGCGTCTTTGGTGTCAGACATCACTGTCACAGCTCCGTCCTCCTGAGTCCTATAGCCGATACAGCTGTATGCGCTGCATACACAGCGTTAGACAGCATAGGGAGAGCACTTTATAGCAGTCCTTTTAAGGGCTCAAACCGGCAGGGTCAGAGAGCCATAGGTGACAGGTCCTGCAAACAGCAACAGCATCTGTGTAGGCAAGGTCAGGGATTTCCTCCCTGCATTTCACCATTAGGAGGGAATAGAAAGGCAGGCTTCCATTCCTCTACCCAGAGCACCACAATCCTGCCACTGTACCCTCCTGTCCTCTGCACACTCCAACTCATTATAACTAAGCCATTATACTAGCAAACACTCAGTGTACCTAGTGGCATCCTATCTGTGGCTATTGGACTTTGCTATAGTCCCACTAGTGCAAAGACATTTGCAGAGCACGTCTGCCTGCATTGCACACTCCAACTTTTTTAAACTAAGCAATTTTACTAGCAAACACTCAGTGTACCTAGTGGCATCCTATACGTGGCTATTGGACTTTGCTATAGTCCCACTAGTGCCAAGACATTTGCAGAGCGCATCTGCCTGCGTTGCACACTCCAACTAATTTTAACTTAGCCATTATACTAGCAAACACTCAGTGTACCTAGTGGCATCCTATACGTGGCTATTGGACTTTGCTATAGTCCCACTAGTGCCAAGACATTTGCAGAGCGCATCTGCCTGCGTTGCACACTCCAACTAATTATAAGTAAGCCATTATACTAGCAAACACTCAGTGTACCTAGTGGCATCCTATCTGTGGCTATTGGACTTTGCTATAGTCCCACTAGTGCAAAGACATTTGCAGAGCACGTCTGCCTGCATTGCACACTCCAACTTTTTTAAACTAAGCAATTTTACTAGCAAACACTCAGTGTACCTAGTGGCATCCTATACGTGGCTATTGGACTTTGCTATAGTCCCACTAGTGCCAAGACATTTGCAGAGCGCATCTGCCTGCGTTGCACACTCCAACTAATTATAAGTAAGCCATTATACTAGCAAACACTCAGTGTACCTAGTGGCATCCTATACGTGGCTATTGGACTTTGCTATAGTCCCACTAGTGCCAAGACATTTGCAGAGCGCATCTGCCTGCGTTGCACACTCCAACTAATTATAAGTAAGCCATTATACTAGCAAACACTCAGTGTACCTAGTGGCATCTTATACGTGGCTATTGGACTTTGCTATAGTCCCACTAGTGCCAAGACATTTGCAGAGCGCATCTGCCTGTGTTGCACACTCCAACTAATTTTAACTTAGCCATTATACTAGCAAACACTCAGTGTACCTAGTGGCATCCTATACGTGGCTATTGGACTTTGCTATAGTCCCACTAGTGCCAAGACATTTGCAGAGCGCATCTGCCTGCGTTGCACACTCCAACTAATTATAAGTAAGCCATTATACTAGCAAACACTCAGTGTACCTAGTGGCATCCTATACGTGGCTATTGGACTTTGCTATAGTCCCACTAGTGCCAAGACATTTGCAGAGCGCATCTGCCTGCGTTGCACACTCCAACTAATTTTAACTTAGCCATTATACTAGCAAACACTCAGTGTACCTAGTGGCATCCTATACGTGGCTATTGGACTTTGCTATAGTCCCACTAGTGCCAAGACATTTGCAGAGCGCATCTGCCTGCGTTGCACACTCCAACTCATTATAACTAAGTTGCATTGTCAGGGATATTTATTCTTTATTATTCTGCTGTTAATAAAGCTAGACCACCACTGCAATCTTCACCACCTCTCAATTTTTACTACCACATTTTCAGTCCACAATCTTGTCGCAATCAACATGAGTGGCAAAATGACAGATGCTGGTGGAAAGGGGAAGAGGCGTGGTGGAAAAGGCAAAAAAGGTTTTGTCTGTGGGGAAAGTGGCAAAGCTCCATTATCATCTGCTGAAGATAGACCATCTACCAGCAAAAGTAAGATGTCTACTACTTACCGTGGACAATCTGATGTGCTCCCTTTTTTACGGACACGAACAACAGGAAGAAAGGTAGATAATGGGCAAAAAAGGAAAATGCTTGAATGGATCTCAAGTGGTCCAACAAGTGCCCTCTCAGCCACTTCAAGTACCGCATCCAAAAAACACCAGTCCTCTGAGTTGTCATCCCAATCACACTTGATTTCTCCCAGCTCTGAAGTCTCCATCAGCCCTGCACAGTATGGTGGAACTGAGATGGCTGAGTCTGCAGAGCTGTTCAGTCACACTATAGCCTGGGAATCAGAGGTCTGCTCCCAAGCTACAGTGAGTACAGAACAGGAAATGGTCTGCAGTGATGCCCAGAACCTTTGTGACTCTGATTCAGGCCGTGAGGACCAAGTTTCTGAGCATAATGTTGACCCTTTGTCACAAACTGTAACACCTGTGGTTATAGACAATGAGGAACATACTGATGAAGATGAGACGCAGATACCCGATTGGGATGACAACTTAAATATTCGGTCAGGGCAAGAAGAGGCTCGGTCTGAGGGGAAGGGGAGTGAAAACACAACAATTGATGATGAAGTTCTAGATCCCACCTACTGTCAACCCCCAGTCAGGCACTCGAGGAGGTCAACAGAGGCGGTGGAGGAGGATGCAACCGACGACGAAGTTACCTTGCGCCTTCCTGGACAGAGTCGGAGCACTGGTAGCACGTCTACAACTGCATCCTCAGCCACCACTCTGCCTATGAGCATTATTCGGGGTGGATCAACAGGTCGCATGGCCTCTAAGCCTTGCCTAGCCTGGTCCTTTTTTGACATAGAAAAAGATCGCCCAAATCATGTGATATGTAAAATTTGTCGTGATTCTCTTAGTAGAGGTCAAAACCTCAGCAGTTTGACAACTTCTTCCATGAATCGTCACATGAATAAATATCATAGGTCCCGGTGGGAAGCTCACTGTGCTGCAATGCTGCAAGAGCGAACCATCCACCGCCCGCCCCTTCCAGTGCATCCGCGCGCTCTTCATCTTCTAGGACTGTGGGGACAGCTGTCACACCTGTTTTTCCACGCCAAACTTCCACCACTGTAACCGCAACAGGCAGTTTGCTTGTAAGGTCGTCAGTTGGTTTGGAAGGGGAAACAAGTGAGTGTGTACAGCTCTCTCAGACATCGATAGCACCAACGTTGGATGAAGGCAACATCATGTCTCCGCCTGCACTTTCCTCACAAACCTGCATTTTTCCAGGGACACCCTACTCAACACCGTCTACACACAGCAGCCAGATCTCTGTCCCTCAGATGTGGTCAAATAAAAGGCCACTTCCTCCGACCCATGACAAAGCTAAGAGGTTGACTCTATCCCTCTGTAAGCTGTTGGCTACCGAAATGCTGCCTTTCCGCCTAGTGGACACACAGGATTTTAGAGACCTTATGTCTGTCGCTGTGCCCCAGTACCAGATGCCTAGTCGCCACTACTTCTCTAAGAAAGGTGTGCCCGCGCTACACCAGCATGTCGCACACAACATCACCGCTTCCTTGAGAAACTCTGTGTGTGAACGGGTGCATTTCACCACCGATACTTGGACCAGTAAGCATGGACAGGGACGTTACATGTCGCTGACTGGGCACTGGGTAACTATGGTGATAGATGGTGAAGGGTCTGCTGCACAAGTCTTGCCGTCCCCACGACTTGTGTGTCAATCCTCTGTCTGTCCAAGTTCCGCCACAGCTTCTGCATCCTCCACCTCATCTGGGTCCTCCACCTCCGCCCCAAGCCTGCCTGGTCAGGCCACCAGCGTTCTCACTGCGCAGAAGGAATCACGCACAAGTGGGCGGGGCCTGTTCTTCGTGTTTCCTAAGCTAGGAGTCAGGTCTCCTTGTGTCTCTGTGATATACTTACCTATCTCTCTTCTAGAGCCGCTCCTGCCTCGCCATCCGGTCCTGCCGATTCCCGAACCCCGAACGCTGACTATCTGCCATCCCGTCAGTCCGTACCATCTCTGATCCCTATGGTGACCCGTCCTCTCGCTCCATCGGTTCCGGACTGTTGATGTGACGATTCATGGAAGAAGTTGTCAAACTGCTGAGGTTTTGACCTCTACTAAGAGAATCATGACAAATTTTACATATCACATGATTTGGGCGATCTTTTTCTATGTCAAAAAAGGACCAGGCTAGGCAAGGCTTAGAGGCCATGCGACCTGTTGATCCACCCCGAATAATGCTCATAGGCAGAGTGGTGGCTGAGGATGCAGTTG
This sequence comes from Anomaloglossus baeobatrachus, assembly GCF_048569485.1. Classification (NCBI taxonomy): domain Eukaryota; kingdom Metazoa; phylum Chordata; class Amphibia; order Anura; family Aromobatidae; genus Anomaloglossus; species Anomaloglossus baeobatrachus. The sequence continues at coordinate 177,510 of NW_027443038.1, read as the reverse complement.
TAGACGTGCTACCAGTGCTCCGACTCTGTCCAGGAAGGCGCAAGGTAACTTCGTCGTCGGTTGCATCCTCCTCCACCGCCTCTGTTGACCTCCTCGAGTGCCTGACTGGGGGTTGACAGTAGGTGGGATCTAGAACTTCATCATCAATTGTTGTGTTTGCACTCCCCTCCCCCTCAGACCGAGCCTCTTCTTGCCCTGACCGAATATTTAAGTTGTCATCCCAATCGGGTATCTGCGTCTCATCTTTATCAGTATGTTCCTCATTGTCTATAACCACAGGTGTTACAGTTTGTGACAAAGGGTCAACATTATGCTCAGAAACTTGGTCCTCATGGCCTGAATCAGAGTCACAAAGGTTCTGGGCATCACTGCAGACCATTTCCTGTTCTGTACTCACTGTAGCTTGGGAGCAGACCTCTGATTCCCAGGCTATAGTGTGACTGAACAGCTCTGCAGACTCAGCCATCTCAGTTCCACCATACTGTGCAGGGCTGATGGAGACTTCAGAGCTGGGAGAAATCAAGTGTGATTGGGATGACAACTCAGAGGACTGGTGTTTTTTGGATGCGGTACTTGAAGTGGCTGAGAGGGCACTTGTTGGACCACTTGAGATCCATTCAAGCATTTTCCTTTTTTGCCCATCATCTACCTTTCTTCCTGTTGTTCGTGTCCGTAAAAAAGGGAGCACATCGGATTGTCCACGGTAAGTAGTAGACATCTTACTTTTGCTGGTAGATGGTCTATCTTCAGCAGATGATAATGGAGCTTTGCCACTTTCCCCACAGACAAAACCTTTTTTGCCTTTTCCACCACGCCTCTTCCCCTTTCCACCAGCATCTGTCATTTTGCCACTCATGTTGATTGCGACAAGATTGTGGACTGAAAATGTGGTAGTAAATGAACTGAGACCCAGTCCGAGTACGTACCATTAATAACCACCCTTTGTTTCCTATCACTGAGCCAGTTTTTAACCCAGTTACACATATTTTCCCCTATCCCCATTATTCTCATTTTATGTACCTTTTATGTACCTTATGTAGTCTTGGATGGCGGTGATCTTCTCGGGGTTGGGGGCGACACCTTCCGCACCAACCACATGTCCTAGGTACTGCACTCTGGGTTTCAGCAGATGACACTTTGAGGGCTTCAACTTCATCCCATACTTGGCAAGGGACGCGAACACCTCGGCTAGGTGCTCCAGGTGGGCTTCATACGTCTGTGAGTACACAATCACATCATCCAAGTACAGCAAAACGGTCCCATAGGCAGTCTTCTCTCGGTCTTCCGGTGCCACGGCCACCTGCCAGTACCCGCTGGTGAGGTCAAGGGTGGAGAAGTAGTTAGCGGTTCTCAGCGAGGCCAGGGACTCTTTGATGTGGGGCAGAGGGTAAGCATCCTTATGCGTTATCTGGTTAATCTTCCGGTAATCCACACACATCCGCATGGTGCCATCCTTCTTCTTAACCAGCACCAACGGAGCGGCCCAGGGACTACAGCTGTCCCTAATAACCCCTGCCTCCTTCATGTTCCTCAACATGTCTTTGGCGCATTGGTAGTGCGCAGGGGGAATAGGCCTGTATCTCTCTTTAATAGGGGAGTGTGTACCGGTAGGGATGTGGTGTTGAACCCCTTTAATCTGCCCAAAATCTAGAGGGTGCTTGCTAAAAACCCGCTCATACTCCTGTACCACCCGGTATACCCCTTCCTTGTGGTGTATGGGGGTATCATCAGTGCCGACATGTAGCTCTCGATACCACTCGCCTAACTCCCCCAGGGATGAGTGGGAACCGGCAGCAGGCGGTGTGACCGGGGGAACGGCTTCATGGATCGTGTGGGGATCTAGAGTGAGCAATTTGGCAAGGGTAGCGTACCGGGTGGTGCATGAATGCACACATATTGGTTTTATAATCTTATTGTATTACTTTATATTCTTATTTCACTTGTGCATATCTCCACCATAATCCTGGCTAAGAAATATAGCTTTTTTTGGGGTACACAGGTAGTAAGGTCTTCTTTCTATTTCTTTAGGGGTGATATAGCCTGGTGGAACTCTAGACCTCTAACATTATATATGCACCCTTTTTCTTTATGGTTCTTGGACACCTTATAACATTCTTCCATACATATATATCTTTCTCATAAATTATAAATAATTAGGCATTTTTATATATTTTATTTACATTTTCATAAATAACTTTTTACAAAGCATGGGGGACATTCTCACATACATATAATTTTCATGTACGCATTCTGAAAATTTACGCATAAACCGTACACACTCCTTTTTGTAACAATTTCTATAACTCATTCGCTGAACTCTCATCCCGGATATTCATTCTTACACCGAATTTCCTGTTATAACACAACATTCATGATTTTTATTCAATTTATTTTTATTTTTTAGGTTTATTAGTAGTGATGAGCGAGTACTAAAAAGCTCGGGTGCTCGAAGCTCGGGCCGAGCCTCCCAAGATACTCGTGTACTCGGCCCGAGCACCGAGCCCAATGTTATCCTATGGGAGACCCGAGTATTTTTGTGAAATGACCACCGGCAGCATGTAGAAACCCTAAAAATGGCACAAAAGTCTCCGAAGAGTGCTCAAATGACATGGCAACAGCATGGGGAAGACCCCTTGAAGCATTTATCACTCAAAAGTCACAGCTGTGAATAATTTTGTCCGCGTTTTACGCCATTTTTACGGACTCACCAGAAAACCTTCCAAAATGACACCAAAATGATTTTTCATAGCGGAAATGTTAAGGGCACATACCCAATAGTGAGATAGAGCTAATGTATGTTACTTTTTGAGATCAATACATGAAAGATTTTACGTAAAACATTGTGTGGCACTCCGATGTCCCTGAGAAGAGACGTACATAAAGGCCTCTGAGTCTAATGTGCCCATTTTGAGGAACTGAGTCTTTGTAGTATTTTCCTTTGCCAGGGCAGTCCAAAATTGTGAGGTTCACCAATGCCCCTGCATACAGACGTGCATGATGGCCTGTAAACCTGAAGTGCCCATTGTAAGGAAGTGGGTCTATTGTAGTATAGCCCTTAGGCAGGGCAGCCAAAAATTGGGAGGCTCCACGTTGTCCCTGGATAGAGACGTGCATGAGGGCCTCAAAACATTAAGTGTCCAGTGTCAGGAAGTGGGTGTATTATAGTATAGCCCTTAGGCAGGGCAGCCAAAAATTGGGAGGCTCCACGTTGTCCCTGGATAGAGACGTGCATGAGGGCCTGTAAACCTGAAGTGCCCATTGGAAGGAAGTGGGTCTTTTGTAGTATATCCCTTTGGCAGGGCAGCCAAAAATTGGGAGGCTCCACGTTGTCCCTGGATAGAGACGTGCATGAGGGCTTGTAAACCTGAAGTGCCCATTGGAAGGAAGTGGGTCTTTTGTAGTATAGCCCTTTGGCAGGGCAGCCAAAAATTGGGAGGCTCCACGTTGTCCCTGGATAGAGACATGCATGAGGGCCTCAAAACATTAAGTGTCCATTGTCAGGAAGTGGGTGTATTATAGTATAGCCCTTAGGCAGGGCAGCCAAAAATTGGGAGGCTCCACGTTGTCCCTGGATAGAGACGTGCATGAGGGCCTGTAAACCTGAAGTGCCCATTGGAAGGAAGTGGGTCTTTTGTAGTATAGCCCTTTGGCAGGGCAGCCAAAAATTGGGAGGCTCCACGTTGTCCCTGGATAGAGACGTGCATGAGGGCCTCAAAACATTAAGTGTCCATTGTCAGGAAGTGGGTGTATTATAGTATAGCCCTTTGGCAGGGCAGCCAAAAATTGGGAGGCTCCACGTTGTCCCTAGATAGAGACGTGCATGAGGGCCTCAAAACATTAAGTGTCCATTGTCAGGAAGTGGGTGTATTTTAGTATAGCCCTTAGGCAGGGCAGCCAAAAATTGGGAGGCTCCACGTTGTCCCTGGATAGAGACGTGCATGAGGGCCTCAAAACATTAAGTGTCCATTTTCAGGAAGTGGGTCTTTTGTAGTATAGCCCTTTGGCAGGGCAGCCAAAAATTGGGAGGCTCCACGTTGTCCCTGGATAGAGACGTGCATGAGGGCCTCAAAACATTAAGTGTCCATTGTCAGGAAGTGGGTCTTTTGTAGTAAAGCCCTTTGGCAGGGCAGCCAAAAATTGGGAGGCTCCACGTTGTCCCTGGATAGAGACGTGCATGAGGGCCTCAAAACATTAAGTGTCCATTGTCAGGAAGTGGGTGTATTATAGTATAGCCCTTAGGCAGGGCAGCCAAAAATTGGGAGGCTCCACGTTGTCCCTGGATAGAGACGTGCATGAGGGCCTCAAAACATTAAGTGTCCATTGTCAGGAAGTGGGTCTTTTGTAGCATAGCCCTTTGGCAGGGCAGCCAAAAATTGGGAGGCTCCACGTTGTCCCTGGATAGAGACGTGCATGAGGGCCTCAAAACATTAAGTGTCCATTGTCAGGAAGTGGGTGTATTATAGTATAGCCCTTTGGCAGGGCAGCCAAAAATTGGGAGGCTCCACGTTGTCCCTGCATAGAGACGTGCATGAGGGCCTCAAAACATTGTTCCCATTGCAAAGGAGCGGGTCTCCTGTCGTTGTAATGTCCATTCTGCAAAGAATGGGCGAAAAAATTTACCACTGGGGGTATACCTGAAACAAAGGCCTAACTCTTGTAACGGTCATCATGGTGGCGCATGAGGAGAAGGAGGAGCAGTCCAGCGATTATCCAAAGTCCAGAAGTGTGTACCCATGGGTGACTGGAGGTACATGGCAAATTCCCGTTACAAACTTTAAATTCCGCTCTCATTTGCTGGTGTTGTGGTGAAGTCTGGCCCAATCCAACCCTTGTTCATCTTGATCAGAGTCAGCCTGTCAGCATTTTCAGTTGACAGGCGGGTGCGTTTATCTGTAATGATTCCACCTGCGGCACTAAAAACACGCTCTGACAAAACGCTAGCGGCAGGGCAGGCCAGGACTTCCAAGGCGTAGAGAGCCAATTTATGCCACGTGTCCACCTTGGATACCCAATAATTGTAAGGCACAGAGGAATGTCGGAGTACAGTTGTTCGATCTGCAAGGTACTCCTTGAGCATCTGGGCAAACTTAGGATTTCTTGTGGCACTACCCCGCACCTCAGGGGCTGTGGTACGTGAGGGGCTGAGAAAACTGTCCCACATCTTAAAGACTGCTCCCCTACCTCTGGCGGATTGGACTTGTGCCTCTCTCGGCTGTACGCCTTGGTTGTCCACTGATTCCTGACCTATGCCGCTAGCGTTTTGTGAGGGGAATGCTTTGCCTACTTCCGTGACTATGGCCTTCCGGAACTGCTGCATTTTGGTTGACCTCTCCGCCTCGGGAATAAGAGACATAAAGTTCTCCTTGTAGCGTGGGTCTAACAGTGTTACCAACCAGTAATGATTGTCGGCCAAGATGTTCTTAACGCGAGGGTCACGAGACAGGCAGCTTACCATAAAGTCAGCCATGTGCGCCAGACTCTTAACAGCCAGGACTTCAGTAGCCTGACCAACACGTTGACTGAACATGCTGTCCTCCTCCTCCTCCTCCTCCTCCTCCTCATCTACCCTGTCCTCTGGCCAGCCACGCTGAACCGAGGATATGACTGGTGTGCATGTCATATCCTCAATTTGGCCGGAGATTTGCTCCATGTCTTCATCCTCCTCCTCGTCATAGTCCTCCACTGCACGTTGTGATGAGACGAGGCTGGGCTGTGTGTTATCACCCACACCCACTACTGTTTCTTGCTGCAACTCATCGCGCTCCGCCTGCAATGCATCATGTTTGGTTTTGAGCAGAGACCGTTTTAGAAGGCAGAGTAGCGATATGGTGATGCTAATAATGGCGTCATCACCACTCACCATCTTGGTGGAGTCCTCAAAGTTTTGGAGGATGGTACATAGGTCGGACATCCATCTCCACTCCTCAGGTGTTATGTGTGGAGTTTGACCCATTTCCCGACGGCTTAGGTGATGCAGGTACTCAACAACTGCCCTCTTCTGCTCACATATCCTGACCAACATGTGCAGAGTTGAATTCCAACGCGTGGGGACATCACACACCAGTCTGTGAGCCGGAAGATGCAAACTGCGCTGAAAGCCGGCAAGGCCGGCTGAAGCAGTAGGTGACTTTCGAAAATGTGCAGACAGGCGGCGAACTTTTACCAGCAGATCAGACAGCTCTGGGTATGACTTTAGAAACCGCTGAACCACGAGGTTGAGCACATGGGCCACGCATGGAACATGTGTCAGCTGGCCTCGCCTCAAAGCCGCCACCAGGTTCCGGCCATTGTCACACACGACCTTTCCTGGCTTTAGGTTCAGAGGTGTGAGCCAGTGATCTGCCTGCTGTTTCAGAGCTGTCCACAGCTCTTCTGCATTGTGGGCTTTGTCACCTATGCAGATTAGCTTCAGCACAGCCTGTTGCCGCTTCGCCGAGGCAGTGCTGCAGTGCTTCCAGCTTGGGACTGGTGTGGAGGGTACAGTGGATGAGGATGCGCAGGAGGAGGAGGAGGCTGAAGAGCATGACATTCCGGAGCTGTAGAGTGTGGGTGAGACACTGACTGAGGTAGGGCCTGCAAACCTTGGTGTGGGAAGGACGTGTTCCGTCCCTCGCTCAGACTGGGTCCCAGCTTCCACAATATTAACCCAGTGTGCCGTCAACGAGATGTAGCGGCCTTGCCCACAAGCACTTGTCCACGTGTCTGTGGTTAGGTTGACTTTGGGTGAAACAGCGTTGTTCAGGGCACGTGTGATGTTTTGTGACACGTGGTTATGCAACGCGGGGACGGCACACCGGGAGAAATAGTGGCGGCTGGGGACCGAGTAACGTGGGACAGCTGCCGCCATCAGGTCGCGGAATGCTTCTGTCTCCACCAGCCTAAAAGGCAACATTTCCAGCGCAAGCAGTCGCGAAATGTTAGCATTTAGAACTGTGGCATGTGGGGTGTTGGCAGTGTATTTGCGCCTGCGTTCAAAGGTTTGCTGAATGGATAACTGAACGCTGCGCTGGGACAAGGACGTGCTTGATGATGGTGTTATTTCTGAGTAGGCAACTGCAGGTGCAGGACCGGAGGAGGCTTGTTCGCAGGCAGCATGGACAGGGGATTGGCTCGCATGCACAACCAGCGAAGACGTAGCAGTGACATTAGCAAGCACTGCTCCTCGACTCTGTTGTACTTCCCACAAAGTCGGGTGCTTGGCTGACATGTGCCTGATCATGCTGGTGGTGGTCAGGCTGCTAGTTTTGGTACCCCTGCTGATGCTGGCACGGCAGGTGTTGCAAATGGCCTTTTTAGAATCATCTGGATCCAACTTAAAAAACTGCCAGACTCGGGAAGACCTAACATTTGTACAGGCACCTTGTGTCGTGTTGTTGTTCCGGGGAACGGTTGCCTGACTTCTGCCTGGAGCCACCACCCTGCTTCTTACTGCCTGTTGGGATGCTACGCCTCCCTCCCCCTGTGCACTGCTGTCCTCGCTCTGCATATCCTCCTGCCAGGTTGGGTCAGTTACTGGATCATCCACCACGTCGTCTTCCTCTTCCGCACCCTGCTCCTCCTCCTGACTTCCTGACAATTGTGTCTCATCATCGTCCACCCCTTGTTGAGACACGTTGCCAACTTCGTGAGAACGTGGCTGCTCAAATATTTGGCCATCTGTACATACGATCTCCTCATGACCCACTTCAACATGAGCTGGCGAGAGGCCAGAATGTGCGAATGGAAACGTGAACAGCTCTTCCGAGTGTCCAAGTGTGGGATCATTAATGTCCGAGGACGTGTACTCAGCCTTGTGGTAGGAAGGAGGATCAGGTTCTGAAATGTGCGGTGCAGTATCACGGCTACTGACACTTGACCGTGTGGAAGACAGAGTGTTTGTGGTGGTGCCAATCTGACTGGAAGCATTATCCGCTATCCAACTAACAACCTGTTGACACTGGTCTTGGTTCAAGAGCGGTGTACTGCTGCGGTCCCCAAGAATTTGGGACAGGACGTGCGAGCGACTAGATGTGGCCCTTTGTTGTGGCAAAATTAGAGCTTGCCCACGACCTCGGCCTCTGCCTGCACCACCATCACGTCCACTTCCTTGTTCCTTGCCAACGCCCTTGCGCATTTTGCAATGCTGTGCTGACGTGTATTCACTAGACTTGGGCGTTATATCAAAGTTTGTGCAAATTGTGCACCTGTACGCTGCCACCGACAGGCACACACGTGCGGTTTTTAAATGCAAGCACGGACGCACTAAGAACCTAACAGGTTTTAGGAGCAAAAATTAATGACGAGAACTCTGACACTATCAGCCACTGCTGACTGACGTGTATTATACACTACACTTGTGCGTTATATAATAGTTTGGTAAAAACGCACACAAGTGCACCTGTACGCTGCCACCGACAGGCACACACGTGCGGTTTTTAAATGCAAGCACGGACGCACTAAGAACCTAACACAGGTTTTAGGAGCAAAAATTAATGACGAGAACTCTGACACTATCAGCCACTGCTGACTGACGTGTATTATACACTACACTTGTGCGTTATATAATAGTTTGGTAAAAACGCACACAAGTGCACCTGTACGCTGCCACCGACAGGCACACACGTGCGGTTTTTAAATGCAAGCACGGACGCACTAAGAACCTAACACAGGTTTTAGGAGCAAAAATTAATGACGAGAACTCTGACACTATCAGCCACTGCTGACTGACGTGTATTATACACTACACTTGTGCGTTATATAATAGTTTGGTAAAAACGCACACAAGTGCACCTGTACGCTGCCACCGACAGGCACACACGTGCGGTTTTTTAATGCAAGCACGGACGCACTAAGAACCTAACACAGGTTTTAGGAGCAAAAATTAATGACGAGAACTCTGACACTATCAGCCACTGCTGACTGACGTGTATTATACACTACACTTGTGCGTTATATAATAGTTTGGTAAAAACGCACACAAGTGCACCTGTACGCTGCCACCGACAGGCACACACGTGCGGTTTTTAAATGCAAGCACGGACGCACTAAGAACCTAACACAGGTTTTAGGAGCAAAAATTAATGACGAGAACTCTGACACTATCAGCCACTGCTGACTGACGTGTATTATACACTACACTTGTGCGTTATATAATAGTTTGGTAAAAACGCACACAAGTGCACCTGTACGCTGCCACCGACAGGCACACACGTGCGGTTTTTAAATGCAAGCACGGACGCACTAAGAACCTAACAGGTTTTAGGAGCGACAATTGCTGAGAAGTCTGACACTATCAGGACTGTTTTAGACTGTGTACACCAGCCCCAGATATGATGAAGGCTGGTATACGGTCACCGCTAGGAATGGCTATATACCCTGCCTGCCTGCCTGCCTGCCTGTATACTGCTACAATAGTCCTGACAAGGACTCTTTTGGTCACTAGCCTGTATTCCAACCTGGCTATACCCTGCCTGTATACAGCAACAATAGTCCTGAGAAGGACTCTGCTACTGTACTCCGACCTGGCTATACCGTGCCTGCCTGTATACAACTAGAATAGTCCTGAGAAGGACTTTTGGTCACACTGTTTGCAGCCCTGCTACGGAAATAGCTATAAAGGGCCGCAAACCTTTCCCTGAAGCAGCGACCCTCTCCCTGCACTGACTGTCTGGATAGCTGTGAGCAGAGCACAGCGCGCCCGCCGGTATAAAGGCTCGGTCACGCTGTGCAGGCCGGCCAATCACTGCAATTCCACAACTAACAGGGCTGTGGCATTGCAGTGGTCTGCCAGCCAATCCCTGCATGAGGGCTGGCTCTCAAAAGAGCGCCAACATGCAGGGATGAAGACCACGAGTACAGCACGAGTATCGCGAGATTACTCGGTCCCCGTCGAGTAGACCGAGTACAGTGATACTCGTGCGAGTACCGAGTAGTAACAAGCATGCTCGCTCATCACTATTTATTAGTAAAATGGCTTACACTCCCCTTTTTTCCACTTTTTTCTTCACTACTTTTATAAAGAAATTTTTCCTTTCTTTATTCTTAATGCAATTTTATATAGCAACACCACCATTTTTTGCCACGAACATAATTTTTCTTGTCCGTCATCCCGTTCACCCTTACAGGGTTGTGGACAGATGCACTTGTCACTACACTTCTAAGACTCAATACAGGGTCTGGAGCTCAATGCTCCCTTTTTGTTTTTTTTTTCTTCTTTTTTTTCTTTTTTTCATTTTGTCCTTCTTCTTCTTCTTTTTCTGATTTTTGTCTCAAAAAGCTGATGAAATTTGAAACACTATACCCCAGTGATTTTATAAATGTTTCTCAATATATCACTTGAGAACTTTTATGGCCGGTATTGTAACAGTTGACCATCCCGGCAGTATTTGAAATACAGCAGTCAGTCCTCTGACGTAGCTCCATATGTGTATATATAGAGGTTCTTCCTCCTTTGATTGCATACTGTTCTTTTTTTGCCCTGATGAAGGAGACAGTGATCTCTGAAACACATTGACCGGAAAAAAGAATAAAGAGATGAAATAATTAACATCAGTTTCCTTTGGTGACAGCGCGGCACGCACCCGATTTTCCTCCTATACGTTATTGCTCTTCTACTAGGGGCTGCGGCTGTCGCCATTTGTAACGTGCATTTAGGGGTTGTGACTGGCACAACCTTAATAGGTGAGTGCAACTACTATTAATTATTTGTTACCTTACCAGGTAAGACCCTAATTTGTGCGTCTGCTCCAGAGTTATTTCCCTGATTATTAATATCTGACAGGCAGTGATTGATCCTGCATTCTCACCTTCCTCTCTGTTGCACATTCTTATTGTTCCTATATGCTCTCTATTTCCATCAGACTTTTTTTGTCCTTCGGTGGGGCTCTAACATATGTGCACCATTTATTATTTATTTTTATGGATTCCTTTCTTTTTTCATGCTAGCGTTCATTATGCAGTAGTCATTCATGATATATCTTATATTTGTGAATCCATTAGGGCTCTATATGTCTGGTGCATCACATTGGGTCTTTTCAGTGCACAATAGGCACCTTTTTCTGTTATGCTCTGCTGCCACCTTATGGACATCCTATCAGTGATGCCAGAAAAAAATGGACATGTCTCCGTGCAGCAATCACGGACACGCGGGTACGCCGCACGGAGACACGTGCAGTGAAAAATCACTGATGTGTGAGCAGACCCATTCATTATAATGGATCTGCGTATCTCAGTGATTCTGTTATGTTTAAAAAAAAGCACAAACGTACCAGAATCACTGACGTGTGAAACAGGCCTTATAGTGTTTTGATTTATGTATGTATTATACAACTTCTGTGGATCTTGTATGAGTGACTTTTCTTCATTTTATTGGATTGTTTTAAAATATTGAAATAAAGTCACGCTTCCTATGCATCCTTTTGTATTCTGATTGGCTACTATAATACAGTTTTTAGGCACTGAGATCGATACCAGAGGCATGGTCTTCCGCTTACCAGAGGATAAGCTCAAAAGGCTAAGGGACATAATAGAAGGGTTTAGTGCTGTTAATAAGGTGGCATTAAGATAAATGAAATATATCTTCTCGGTCTTCTCGTTTTCTTGCTGAGTTGTGCCAATGGACAGAGTTTTTTCTAGACATTTGCTATTGGAAACTCAGGGAACCAAAGCTCCTGGATAGAGTTGAGCGCGGTTCGTGGTTCGTGGTTCTCCAGTTCTAGGCTCGAGTGATTTTGGGGCATGTTCTAGATCGAACTAGAACTCGAGCTTTTTGCAAAAGCTCGATAGTTCTAGAAACGTTCGAGAACGGTTCTAGCAGCCAAAAAACAGCTAAATCATAGCTTGGTTTCTGCTGTAATAGTGTAAGTCACTCTGTGAATCAAACTATTATCACATTTCAGTGTATAGTGTGCGTGAACAGCGCCTTCAGATCACTGCTGTTTCTATAATGGCGATCGCCATTTTTTTTTTTTTTTTTCTTGTCTTCCTTCTCCACTGGACTGGGAACTGGAGCCTCATCCGCTACTCTCAATGCTGGTGGGCACTTCTTCAGGTGGTCTCGGGAAACCGTGGCCAAAGTCCCCCCCTGGTCACGGCTGATCTGGTAGGCCTTCCCATTCTCCCATCCTGTGGGCTGGACTACATACGGGGTTTTTTCCCATTGATCATCCAGCTTGTGGGCCCTTCTTTTCCGCTTCAGCATCCCCAGGTTGGAAGGAACCGGCAGGCGCCTTCTTGTTGAAGCACTGCTCCTGTTGTCCCCGACTCCGGCACAAGTTCTTTTCAACATACTCCTGGACCTGTCGGTACTGTGTCCTCCGCCGAGTGTCCCATTCAGCTGTCGACAGGAGTGCTTCTGAAGCTTCCAAGCCCATTTCCAGATCCACTGGTAGCCGGCCGGGACGAGCTCTCATCAGGTATGCTGGAGTGCATTTCGTAGAGCTGGAAGGGATGTTGTTGTACATATCGACCAGGTCAGGTAGCTTCTCCAGCCACAGGTTCCGCTCTTCCAGTGGTAACGTCTTGAGGAGGCCCAGGACCAAGTGGTTCATCTTTTCACAAATGCCATTGGTTTGGGCGTGGTAAGGCGTGGTCCGGATTTTCTTGCAGCCGTACAACTGGCAGAATTCCTGGAATACCTCTGCTTCAAAGGCCGGACCCTGGTCGGTAAGCACCCTCTCCGGGTACCAATGCGGTCAACAGAAATAAGCCTGGAAAGCCTTAGCAGCGGTGCGGCCGGTTAAGTCCTTAACTGGGACAACCACCAGGAACCTCGAGTAGTGGTCTACGATGGTCAGAGCGTAGGTGTACCCACTTCGGCTGGGGGTGAGCTTTACATGGTCAAGGGCAACCAGCTCCAGCGGTTGGTGTGTAATGATCGGGTGTAGGGGTGCCTTCTGGCTGGCCTCGTCCTTCCTTCTCAATGCGCAAGGGCCACATTCTCGGCACCAGGCCTCCACAGATTCCCGCATTCCACTCCAATAGAACCGCTCTCTTAACAACATCTCTAGCTTCTTCCACCCGAAGTGCACTGCACCATCATGTTATGCTTGCAGGACGGTGGGCACGTTAGCCTGGGGAATCACCAGCTGGCGGATCTTCTCGTGAGTCTTTGGATTAATCAGCTCGCGATACAACTTCCCCTGGTGTAGGTATAGCCGGGTCCGTTCTTGCCACAGACGTTGGGCTTCGGCAGGGGCAGCAGGGTCTATCCCAGCAGAACCCTGTTCCACTAGAGTCTTGACCAGGCGGACAGCAGGTGCCTGGTCCTGAGCTTCCTGCCAGTCCTGTCGGGGCAGCGGATCCAGGTTCACCCGTTGTTGGTAGACGTGCACCTTCTCAGTGAATGGCCGGTGAAATGCAGGCAACTCGATCTCTTCGAGGTCATCATCCTCTGGCCCCTCTTCCGACAGGTGGGGCATCCGGGAGAGTGCATTGGCATTGACGTTGGTACGGCCGGCCCGGTACTTGATGGTGAAATCGTAGTTGGCTAACCTGGTCACCCACCGCTGCTCCAACGCGCCCAGCTTGGCCGTATCTAGATGGGTCAGCAGGTTATTGTCTGTGTACGCGGTGAACTTGGCTGCTGCCAGGTAATGGCGGAACCGCTCGGTGATAGCCCACACCAGTGCCAAGAGCTCAAGCTTGAAGGAGATGTAGTTCTCAGGGTTCCTCTCAGTCGGTCGGAGTTTTCGGCTAGCATAAGCTATTACCTTTTCCCTTCTGTCTTGGACCTGGGATAGAACAGCCCCCAAGCCCACATTGCTGGCGTCGGTGTAGAGGATGAATGGGCGGCTGTAGTCAGGGTACGCTAGGATTTCCTCTCCGGTCAGGGCTGTTCTCAGCTGGCGGAAGGATTCCTCATGCTTTTCTTCCCACACCAATGGGGCTACTAGGGATCTACCACCCTTGGTCTGTCCTACGAGGAGGTCTTGCATGGGGGCAGCCATCTTTGTGTACCCCTTAATGAAGCGACGGTAATATCCCACCAGGCCCAGAAACTGCCTCACTTCCCTCACTGTGGTCGGTCTCGGCCAGTCATCATAGTATCATAGTTTTAAGGTTGAAGGGAGACTCTAAGTCCATCTAGTTCAACCCGTAGCCTAACATGTTGATCCAGAGGAAGGCAAAAAACCCCAATGTGGCAAACAAGTTCCAATGGGGAAAAAATTTCCTTCCTGACTCCACATCCAGCAATCAGACTAGTTCCCTGGATCAATACCCTGTCATAAAATCTAATATACATAACTGGTTATATTAAATTTTTCAAGAAAGGCATCCAGGCTCTGCTTAAATGTTAGTAGTGAATCACTCATTACAACATCATGCGGCAGAGAATTCCATAGTCTCACTGCTCGTACAGTAAAGAATCCTCGTCTGTGATTATGATTAAACCTTCTTTCCTCAAGACGTAGCGGATGCCCCCGTGTTCCAGTCGCAGGCCTAGGTGTAAATAGATCTTTGGAAAGGTCTCTGTACTGTCCCCTCATATATTTATACATTGTGATTAGATCTCCCCTAAGCCTTCGTTTTTCCAGACTAAATAACCCCAAGTTTAATAACCTGTCTTCGTATTGCATCCCCCCATTCCTCTAATAATCTTGGTCGCTCTTCTTTGCACCCTCTCCAGTTCAGCTATGTCCTTCTTATATATCGGTGACCAGAATTGTACACAGTATTCTACGTGCGGTCGCACTAGTGACTTGTACAGAGGTAGAACTATATTTTTTTCATGAACACTTATACCTCTTTTAATACATCCCATTATTTTATTAGCCCTGGCAGCAGCTGCCTGACACTGTCCACTAAAGTGAAGTTTACCATCCACCCATACACCCAAGTCTTTTTCTGTGTCTGTTTTACCCAGTGTTCTACAATTAAGTACATAATCATAAATGTTATTTCCTCTACCCAAGTGCATGACCTTACATTTATCTACATTAAACTTCAATTGCCACTTCTCAGCCCAATCCTCAAATTTACATAAATCTCCCTGTAATATAAAATTATCCTCCTCTGTATTGATTACCCTGCAGAGTTTAGTATCATCTGCAAATATTGAAATTCTACTCCGCATGCCCCCAACAAGGTCATTTATAAATATGTTGAAAAGAAGCGGGCCCAATACTGACCCCTGTGGTACCCCACTATGAACTGAGACCCAGTCCGAGTACGTACCATTAATAACCACCCTTTGTTTCCTATCACTGAGCCAGTTTTTAACCCAGTTACACATATTTTCCCCTATCCCCATTATTCTCATTTTATGTACCTTTTATGTACCTTATGTAGTCTTGGATGGCGGTGATCTTCTCGGGGTTGGGGGCGACACCTTCCGCACCAACCACATGTCCTAGGTACTGCACTCTGGGTTTCAGCAGATGACACTTTGAGGGCTTCAACTTCATCCCATACTTGGCAAGGGACGCGAACACCTCGGCTAGGTGCTCCAGGTGGGCTTCATACGTCTGTGAGTACACAATCACATCATCCAAGTACAGCAAAACGGTCCCATAGGCAGTCTTCTCTCGGTCTTCCAGTGCCACGGCCACCTGCCAGTACCCGCTGGTGAGGTCAAGGGTGGAGAAGTAGTTAGCGGTTCTCAGCGAGGCCAGGGACTCTTTGATGTGGGGCAGAGGGTAAGCATCCTTATGCGTTATCTGGTTAATCTTCCGGTAATCCACACACATCCGCATGGTGCCATCCTTCTTCTTAACCAGCACCAACGGAGCGGCCCAGGGACTACAGCTGTCCCTAATAACCCCTGCCTCCTTCATGTTCCTCAACATGTCTTTGGCGCATTGGTAGTGCGCAGGGGGAATAGGCCTGTATCTCTCTTTAATAGGGGAGTGTGTACCGGTAGGGATGTGGTGTTGAATCCCTTTAATCTGCCCAAAATCTAGAGGGTGCTTGCTAAAAACCCGCTCATACTCCTGTACCACCCGGTATACCCCTTCCTTGTGGTGTATGGGGGTATCATCAGTGCCGACATGTATCTCTCGATACCACTCGCCTAACTCCCCCAGGGATGAGTGGGAACCGGCAGCAGGCGGTGTGACCGGGGGAACGGCTTCATGGATCGTGTGGGGATCTAGAGTGAGCAATTTGGCAAGGGTAGCGTACCGGGTGGTGCATGAATGCACACATATTGGTTTTATAATCTTATTGTATTACTTTATATTCTTATTTCACTTGTGCATATCTCCACCATAATCCTGGCTAAGAAATATAGCTTTTTTTGGGGTACACAGGTAGTAAGGTCTTCTTTCTATTTCTTTAGGGGTGATATAGCCTGGTGGAACTCTAGACCTCTAACATTATATATGCACCCTTTTTCTTTATGGTTCTTGGACACCTTATAACATTCTTCCATACATATATATCTTTCTCATAAATTTTAAATAATTAGGCATTTTAATATATTTTATTTACATTTTCATAAATAACTTTTTACAAAGCATGGGGGACATTCTCACATACATATAATTTTCATGTACGCATTCTGAAAATTTACGCATAAACCGTACACACTCCTTTTTGTAACAATTTCTATAACTCATTCGCTGAACTCTCATCCCGGATATTCATTCTTACACCGAATTTCCTGTTATAACACAACATTCATGATTTTTATTCAATTTATTTTTATTTTTTAGGTTTATTAGTAGTGATGAGCGAGTACTAAAAAGCTCGGGTGCTCGAAGCTCGGGCCGAGCCTCCCAAGATACTCGTGTACTCGGCCCGAGCACCGAGCCCAATGTTATCCTATGGGAGACCCGAGTATTTTTGTGAAATGACCACCGGCAGCATGTAGAAACCCTAAAAATGGCACAAAAGTCTCCGAAGAGTGCTCAAATGACATGGCAACAGCATGGGGAAGACCCCTTGAAGCATTTATCACTCAAAAGTCACAGCTGTGAATAATTTTGTCCGCGTTTTACGCCATTTTTACGGACTCACCAGAAAACCTTCCAAAATGACACCAAAATGATTTTTCATAGCGGAAATGTTAAGGGCACATACCCAATAGTGAGATAGAGCTAATGTATGTTACTTTTTGAGATCAATACATGAAAGATTTTACGTAAAACATTGTGTGGCACTCCGATGTCCCTGAGAAGAGACTTACATAAAGGCCTCTGAGTCTAATGTGCCCATTTTGAGGAACTGAGTCTTTGTAGTATTTTCCTTTGCCAGGGCAGTCCAAAATTGTGAGGTTCACCAATGCCCCTGCATACAGACGTGCATGATGGCCTGTAAACCTGAAGTGCCCATTGTAAGGAAGTGGGTCTATTGTAGTATAGCCCTTAGGCAGGGCAGCCAAAAATTGGGAGGCTCCACGTTGTCCCTGGATAGAGACGTGCATGAGGGCCTCAAAACATTAAGTGTCCAGTGTCAGGAAGTGGGTGTATTATAGTATAGCCCTTAGGCAGGGCAGCCAAAAATTGGGAGGCTCCACGTTGTCCCTGGATAGAGACGTGCATGAGGGCCTGTAAACCTGAAGTGCCCATTGGAAGGAAGTGGGTCTTTTGTAGTATAGCCCTTTGGCAGGGCAGCCAAAAATTGGGAGGCTCCACGTTGTCCCTGGATAGAGACGTGCATGAGGGCTTGTAAACCTGAAGTGCCCATTGGAAGGAAGTGGGTCTTTTGTAGTATAGCCCTTTGGCAGGGCAGCCAAAAATTGGGAGGCTCCACGTTGTCCCTGGATAGAGACATGCATGAGGGCCTCAAAACACTAAGTGTCCATTGTCAGGAAGTGGGTGTATTATAGTATAGCCCTTAGGCAGGGCAGCCAAAAATTGGGAGGCTCCACGTTGTCCCTGGATAGAGACGTGCATGAGGGCCTGTAAACCTGAAGTGCCCATTGGAAGGAAGTGGGTCTTTTGTAGTATAGCCCTTTGGCAGGGCAGCCAAAAATTGGGAGGCTCCACGTTGTCCCTGGATAGAGACGTGCATGAGGGCCTCAAAACATTAAGTGTCCATTGTCAGGAAGTGGGTGTATTATAGTATAGCCCTTTGGCAGGGCAGCCAAAAATTGGGAGGCTCCACGTTGTCCCTAGATAGAGACGTGCATGAGGGCCTCAAAACATTAAGTGTCCATTGTCAGGAAGTGGGTGTATTATAGTATAGCCCTTAGGCAGGGCAGCCAAAAATTGGGAGGCTCCACGTTGTCCCTGGATAGAGACGTGCATGAGGGCCTCAAAACATTAAGTGTCCATTGTCAGGAAGTGGGTCTTTTGTAGTATAGCCCTTTGGCAGGGCAGCCAAAAATTGGGAGGCTCCACGTTGTCCCTGGATAGAGACGTGCATGAGGGCCTCAAAACATTAAGTGTCCATTGTCAGGAAGTGGGTCTTTTGTAGTATAGCCCTTTGGCAGGGCAGCCAAAAATTGGGAGGCTCCACGTTGTCCCTGGATAGAGACGTGCATGAGGGCCTCAAAACATTAAGTGTCCATTGTCAGGAAGTGGGTGTATTATAGTATAGCCCTTAGGCAGGGCAGCCAAAAATTGGGAGGCTCCACGTTGTCCCTGGATAGAGACGTGCATGAGGGCCTCAAAACATTAAGTGTCCATTGTCAGGAAGTGGGTCTTTTGTAGTATAGCCCTTTGGCAGGTCAGCCAAAAATTGGGAGGCTCCACGTTGTCCCTGGATAGAGACGTGCATGAGGGCCTCAAAACATTAAGTGTCCATTGTCAGGAAGTGGGTGTATTATAGTATAGCCCTTTGGCAGGGCAGCCAAAAATTGGGAGGTTCCACGTTGTCCCTGCATAGAGACGTGCATGAGGGCCTCAAAACATTGTTCCCATTGCAAAGGAGCGGGTCTCCTGTCGTTGTAATGTCCATTCTGCAAAGAATGGGCGAAAAAATTTACCACTGGGGGTATACCTGAAACAAAGGCCTAACTCTTGTAACGGTCATCATGGTGGCGCATGAGGAGAAGGAGGAGCAGTCCAGCGATTATCCAAAGTCCAGAAGTGTGTACCCATGGGTGACTGGAGGTACATGGCAAATTCCCGTTACAAATTTTAAATTCCGCTCTCATTTGCTGGTGGTGTGGTGAAGTCTGGCCCAATCCAACCCTTGTTCATCTTGATCAGAGTCAGCCTGTCAGCATTTTCAGTTGACAGGCGGGTGCGTTTATCTTTAATGATTCCACCTGCGGCACTAAAAACACGCTCTGACAAAACGCTAGCGGCAGGGCAGGCCAGGACTTCCAAGGCGTAGAGAGCCAATTCATGCCACGTGTCCACCTTGGATACCCAATAATTGTAAGGCACAGAGGAATGTCGGAGTACAGTTGTTCGATCTGCAAGGTACTCCTTGAGCATCTGGGCAAACTTAGGATTTCTTGTGGCACTACCCCGCACCTCAGGGGCTGTGGTACGTGAGGGGCTGAGAAAACTGTCCCACATCTTAAAGACTGTTCCCCTACCTCTGGCGGATTGGACTTGTGCCTCTCTCGGCTGTACGCCTTGGTTGTCCACTGATTCCTGACCTATGCCGCTAGCGTTTTGTGAGGGGAATGCTTTGCCTACTTCCGTGACTATGGCCTTCCGGAACTGCTGCATTTTGGTTGACCTCTCCGCCTCGGGAATAAGAGACATAAAGTTCTCCTTGTAGCGTGGGTCTAACAGTGTTACCAACCAGTAATGATTGTCGGCCAAGATGTTCTTAACGCGAGGGTCACGAGACAGGCAGCTTACCATAAAGTCAGCCATGTGCGCCAGACTCTTAACAGCCAGGACTTCAGTAGCCTGACCAACACGTTGACTGAACATGCTGTCCTCCTCCTCCTCCTCCTCCTCCTCCTCATCTACCCTGTCCTCTGGCCAGCCACGCTGAACCGAGGATATGACTGGTGTGCATGTCATATCCTCAATTTGGCCGGAGATTTGCTCCATGTCTTCATCCTCCTCCTCGTCATAGTCCTCCACTGCACGTTGTGATGAGACGAGGCTGGGCTGTGTGTTATCACCCACACCCACTACTGTTTCTTGCTGCAACTCATCGCGCTCCGCCTGCAATGCATCATGTTTGGTTTTGAGCAGAGACCGTTTTAGAAGGCAGAGTAGCGGTATGGTGACGCTAATAATGGCGTCATCACCACTCACCATCTTGGTGGAGTCCTCAAAGTTTTGGAGGATGGTACATAGGTCGGACATCCATCTCCACTCCTCAGGTGTTATGTGTGGAGTTTGACCCATTTCCCGACGGCTTAGGTGATGCAGGTACTCAACAACTGCCCTCTTCTGCTCACATATCCTGACCAACATGTGCAGAGTTGAATTCCAACGCGTGGGGACATCACACACCAGTCTGTGAGCCGGAAGATGCAAACTGCGCTGAAAGCCGGCAAGGCCGGCTGAAGCAGTAGGTGACTTTCGAAAATGTGCAGACAGGCGGCGAACTTTTACCAGCAGATCAGACAGCTCTGGGTATGACTTTAGAAACCGCTGAACCACGAGGTTGAGCACATGGGCCACGCATGGAACATGTGTCAGCTGGCCTCGCCTCAAAGCCGCCACCAGGTTCCGGCCATTGTCACACACGACCTTTCCTGGCTTTAGGTTCAGAGGTGTGAGCCAGTGATCTGCCTGCTGTTTCAGAGCTGTCCACAGCTCTTCTGCATTGTGGGGTTTGTCACCTATGCAGATTAGCTTCAGCACAGCCTGTTGCCGCTTCGCCGAGGCAGTGCTGCAGTGCTTCCAGCTTGGGACTGGTGTGGAGGGTACAGTGGATGAGGATGCGCAGGAGGAGGAGGAGGCTGAAGAGCATGACATTCCGGAGCTGTAGAGTGTGGGTGAAACACTGACTGAGGTAGGGCCTGCAAACCTTGGTGTGGGAAGGACGTGTTCCGTCCCTCGCTCAGACTGGGTCCCAGCTTCCACAATATTAACCCAGTGTGCCGTCAACGAGATGTAGCGGCCTTGCCCACAAGCACTTGTCCACGTGTCTGTGGTTAGGTGGACTTTGGGTGAAACAGCGTTGTTCAGGGCACGTGTGATGTTTTGTGACACGTGGTTATGCAACGCGGGGACGGCACACCGGGAGAAATAGTGGCGGCTGGGGACCGAGTAACGTGGGACAGCTGCCGCCATCAGGTCGCGGAATTAAAATAAGTAGAAATCCACTAAAAGTTTTGTTTGGTTATCTTGCAATCCCGAGATAATCGTCTCCATGCTCCAAATCCATTTTAAAGCCATTTTTAAGGCATTTCGCGCATACATGAAATGAACACATTTTTCTCCAAAACTATAACAGATGCAAGCTTGTCCTGTTTGGTGGAGATGATATTTAATAAAATAAGTAGAAATCCACTAAAAGTTTTGTTTGGTTATCTTGCAATCCCGAGATAATCGTCTCCATGCTCCAAATCCATTTTAAAGCCATTTTTAAGGCATTTCGCGCATACATGAAATGAACACATTTTTCTCCAAAACTATAACAGATGCAAGCTTGTCCTGTTTGGTGGAGATAATATTTAATAAAATAAGTAGAAATCTACTAAAAGTTTCGTTTGTTTATATTGCCATCCTGAGATAATCGTCTCCATGCTCCAAATCCATTTTAAAGCCATTTCAAAGGCATTTTGCGCATACATGAAATGAACACATTTTTCTCCAAAACTATAACACATGCAAGCTTGTCCTGTTTGGTGGAGATGATATTTAATAAAATAAGTAGAAATCCACTAAAAGTTTTGTTTGGTTATCTTGCAATCCCGAGATAATCGTCTCCATGCTCCAAATCTATTTTAAAGCCATTTTTAAGGCATTTCGCGCATACATGAAATGAACACATTTTTCTCCAAAACTATAACAGATGCAAGCTTGTCCTGTTTGGTGGAGATGATATTTAATAAAATAAGTAGAAATCCACTAAAAGTTTTGTTTGGTTATCTTGCAATCCCGAGATAATCGTCTCCATGCTCCAAATCCATTTTAAAGCCATTTTTAAGGCATTTCGCGCATACATGAAATGAACACATTTTTCTCCAAAACTATAACAGATGCAAGCTTGTCCTGTTTGGTGGAGATGATATTTAATAAAATAAGTAGAAATCCACTAAAAGTTTTGTTTGGTTATCTTGCAATCCCGAGATAATCGTCTCCATGCTCCAAATCCATTTTAAAGCCATTTTTAAGGCATTTCGCGCATACATGAAATGAACACATTTTTCTCCAAAACTATAACAGATGCAAGCTTGTCCTGTTTGGTGGAGATGATATTTAATAAAATAAGTAGAAATCCACTAAAAGTTTTGTTTGGTTATCTTGCAATCCCGAGATAATCGTCTCCATGCTCCAAATCCATTTTAAAGCCATTTCAAAGGCATTTTGCGCATACATGAAATGAACACATTTTTCTCCAAAACTATAACACATGCAAGCTTGTCCTGTTTGGTGGAGATGATATTTAATAAAATAAGTAGAAATCCACTAAAAGTTTTGTTTGGTTATCTTGCAATCCCGAGATAATCGTCTCCATGCTCCAAATCCATTTTAAAGCCATTTTTAAGGCATTTCGCGCATACATGAAATGAACACATTTTTCTCCAAAACTATAACAGATGCAAGCTTGTCCTGTTTGGTGGAGATAATATTTAATAAAATAAGTAGAAATCTACTAAAAGTTTCGTTTGTTTATATTGCCATCCTGAGATAATCGTCTCCATGCTCCAAATCCATTTTAAAGCCATTTCAAAGGCATTTTGCGCATACATGAAATGAACACATTTTTCTCCAAAACTATAACACATGCAAGCTTGTCCTGTTTGGTGGAGATGATATTTAATAAAATAAGTAGAAATCCACTAAAAGTTTTGTTTGGTTATCTTGCAATCCCGAGATAATCGTCTCCATGCTCCAAATCCATTTTAAAGCCATTTTTAAGGCATTTCGCGCATACATGAAATGAACACATTTTTCTCCAAAACTATAACAGATGCAAGCTTGTCCTGTTTGGTGGAGATGATATTTAATAAAATAAGTAGAAATCCACTAAAAGTTTTGTTTGGTTATCTTGCAATCCCGAGATAATCGTCTCCATGCTCCAAATCCATTTTAAAGCCATTTTTAAGGCATTTCGCGCATACATGAAATGAACACATTTTTCTCCAAAACTATAACAGATGCAAGCTTGTCCTGTTTGGTGGAGATGATATTTAATAAAATATAAGTAGAAATCCACTAAAAGTTTTGTTTGGTTATCTTGCAATCCCGAGATAATCGTCTCCATGCTCCAAATCCATTTTAAAGTCATTTTTAAGGCATTTCGCGCATACATGAAATGAACACATTTTTCTCCAAAACTATAACAGATGCAAGCTTGTCCTGTTTGGTGGAGATGATATTTAATAAAATAAGTAGAAATCCACTAAAAGTTTTGTTTGGTTATCTTGCAATCCCGAGATAATCGTCTCCATGCTCCAAATCCATTTTAAAGCCATTTCAAAGGCATTTTGCGCATACATGAAATGAACACATTTTTCTCCAAAACTATAACACATGCAAGCTTGTCCTGTTTGGTGGAGATGATATTTAATAAAATAAGTAGAAATCCACTAAACGTTTTGTTTGGTTATCTTGCAATCCCGAGATAATCGTCTCCATGCTCCAAATCCATTTTAAAGCCATTTTTAAGGCATTTCGCGCATACATGAAATGAACACATTTTTCTCCAAAACTATAACAGATGCAAGCTTGTCCTGTTTGGTGGAGATGATATTTAATAAAATAAGTAGAAATCCACTAAAAGTTTTGTTTGGTTATCTTGCAATCCCGAGATAATCGTCTCCATGCTCCAAATCCATTTTAAAGCCATTTTTAAGGCATTTCGCGCATACATGAAATGAACACATTTTTCTCCAAAACTATAACAGATGCAAGCTTGTCCTGTTTGGTGGAGATGATATTTAATAAAATAAGTAGAAATCCACTAAAAGTTTTGTTTGGTTATCTTGCAATCCCGAGATAATCGTCTCCATGCTCCAAATCCATTTTAAAGCCATTTTTAAGGCATTTCGCGCATACATGAAATGAACACATTTTTCTCCAAAACTATAACAGATGCAAGCTTGTCCTGTTTGGTGGAGATGATATTTAATAAAATAAGTAGAAATCCACTAAAAGTTTTGTTTGGTTATATTGCAATCCCGAGACAATCGTCTCCATGCTCCAAATCCATTTTAAAGCCATTTTTAAGGCATTTTGCGCATACATGAAATGAACACATTTTTCTCCAAAACTATAACAGATGCAAGCTTGTCCTGTTTGGTGGAGATGATATTTAATAAAATAAGTAGAAATCCACTAAAAGTTTTGTTTGGTTATCTTGCAATCCCGAGATAATCGTCTCCATGCTCCAAATCCATTTTAAAGCCATTTTTAAGGCATTTCGCGCATACATGAAATGAACACATTTTTCTCCAAAACTATAACAGATGCAAGCTTGTCCTGTTTGGTGGAGATGATATTTAATAAAATAAGTAGAAATCCACTAAAAGTTTTGTTTGGTTATCTTGCAATCCCGAGATAATCGTCTCCATGCTCCAAATCCATTTTAAAGCCATTTTTAAGGCATTTCGCGCATACATGAAATGAACACATTTTTCTCCAAAACTATAACAGTTGCAAGCTTGTCCTGTTTGGTGGAGATAATATTTAATAAAATAAGTAGAAATCTACTAAAAGTTTCGTTTGTTTATATTGCCATCCTGAGATAATCGTCTCCATGCTCCAAATCCATTTTAAAGCCATTTCAAAGGCATTTTGCGCATACATGAAATGAACACATTTTTCTCCAAAACTATAACACATGCAAGCTTGTCCTGTTTGGTGGAGATGATATTTAATAAAATAAGTAGAAATCCACTAAAAGTTTTGTTTGGTTATCTTGCAATCCCGAGATAATCGTCTCCATGCTCCAAATCCATTTTAAAGCCATTTTTAAGGCATTTCGCGCATACATGAAATGAACACATTTTTCTCCAAAACTATAACAGATGCAAGCTTGTCCTGTTTGGTGGAGATGATATTTAATAAAATAAGTAGAAATCCACTAAAAGTTTTGTTTGGTTATCTTGCAATCCCGAGATAATCGTCTCCATGCTCCAAATCCATTTTAAAGCCATTTTTAAGGCATTTCGCGCATACATGAAATGAACACATTTTTCTCCAAAACTATAACAGATGCAAGCTTGTCCTGTTTGGTGGAGATAATATTTAATAAAATAAGTAGAAATCTACTAAAAGTTTCGTTTGTTTATATTGCCATCCTGAGATAATCGTCTCCATGCTCCAAATCCATTTTAAAGCCATTTCAAAGGCATTTTGCGCATACATGAAATGAACACATTTTTCTCCAAAACTATAACACATGCAAGCTTGTCCTGTTTGGTGGAGATGATATTTAATAAAATAAGTAGAAATCCACTAAAAGTTTTGTTTGGTTATCTTGCAATCCCGAGATAATCGTCTCCATGCTCAAAATCCATTTTAAAGCCATTTTTAAGGCATTTCGCGCATACATGAAATGAACACATTTTTCTCCAAAACTATAACAGATGCAAGCTTGTCCTGTTTGGTGGAGATGATATTTAATAAAATAAGTAGAAATCCACTAAAAGTTTTGTTTGGTTATCTTGCAATCCCGAGATAATCGTCTCCATGCTCCAAATCCATTTTAAAGCCATTTTTAAGGCATTTCGCGCATACATGAAATGAACACATTTTTCTCCAAAACTATAACAGATGCAAGCTTGTCCTGTTTGGTGGAGATGATATTTAATAAAATAAGTAGAGATCCACTAAAAGTTTTGTTTGGTTATATTGCAATCCCGAGATAATCGTCTCCATGCTCCAAATCCATTTTAAAGCCATTTTTAAGGCATTTCGCGCATACATGAAATGAACACATTTTTCTCCAAAACTATAACAGATACAAGCTTGTCCTGTTTGGTGGAGATGATATTTAATAAAATAAGTAGAAATCCACTAAAAGTTTTGTTTGGTTATCTTGCAATCCCGAGATAATCGTCTCCATGCTCCAAATCCATTTTAAAGCCATTTTTAAGGCATTTCGCGCATACATGAAATGAACACATTTTTCTCCAAAACTATAACAGATGCAAGCTTGTCCTGTTTGGTGGAGATAATATTTAATAAAATAAGTAGAAATCTACTAAAAGTTTCGTTTGTTTATATTGCCATCCTGAGATAATCGTCTCCATGCTCCAAATCCATTTTAAAGCCATTTCAAAGGCATTTTGCGCATACATGAAATGAACACATTTTTCTCCAAAACTATAACACATGCAAGCTTGTCCTGTTTGGTGGAGATGATATTTAATAAAATAAGTAGAAATCCACTAAAAGTTTTGTTTGGTTATCTTGCAATCCCGAGATAATCGTCTCCATGCTCCAAATCCATTTTAAAGCCATTTTTAAGGCATTTCGCGCATACATGAAATGAACACATTTTTCTCCAAAACTATAACAGATGCAAGCTTGTCCTGTTTGGTGGAGATGATATTTAATAAAATAAGTAGAAATCCACTAAAAGTTTTGTTTGGTTATCTTGCAATCCCGAGATAATCGTCTCCATGCTCCAAATCCATTTTAAAGCCATTTTTAAGGCATTTCGCGCATACATGAAATGAACACATTTTTCTCCAAAACTATAACAGATGCAAGCTTGTCCTGTTTGGTGGAGATGATATTTAATAAAATAAGTAGAAATCCACTAAAAGTTTTGTTTGGTTATCTTGCAATCCCGAGATAATCGTCTCCATGCTTTAAATCCATTTTAAAGCCATTTTTAAGGCATTTCGCGCATACATGAAATGAACACATTTTTCTCCAAAACTATAACAGATGCAAGCTTGTCCTGTTTGGTGGAGATGATATTTAATAAAATAAGTAGAAATCACCTAAAAGTTTTGTTTGGTTATCTTGCAATCCCGAGATAATCGTCTCCATGCTCCAAATCCATTTTAAAGCCATTTTTAAGGCATTTCGCGCATACATGAAATGAACACATTTTTCTCCAAAACTATAACAGATGCAAGCTTGTCCTGTTTGGTGGAGATGATATTTAATAAAATAAGTAGAAATCCACTAAAAGTTTTGTTTGGTTATCTTGCAATCCCGAGATAATCGTCTCCATGCTCCAAATCCATTTTAAAGCCATTTTTAAGGCATTTCGCGCATACATGAAATGAACACATTTTTCTCCAAAACTATAACAGATGCAAGCTTGTCCTGTTTGGTGGAGATGATATTTAATAAAATAAGTAGAAATCCACTAAAAATTTTGTTTGGTTATATTGCAATCCCGAGATAATCGTCTCCATGCTCCAAATCCATTTTAAAGCCATTTTTAAGGCATTTCGCGCATACATGAAATGAACACATTTTTCTCCAAAACTATAACAGATACAAGCTTGTCCTGTTTGGTGGAGATGATATTTAATAAAATAAGTAGAAATCCACTAAAAGTTTTGTTTGGTTATCTTGCAATCCCGAGATAATCGTCTCCATGCTCCAAATCCATTTTAAAGCCATTTTTAAGGCATTTCGCGCATACATGAAATGAACACATTTTTCTCCAAAACTGTAACAGATGCAAGCTTGTCCTGTTTGGTGGAGACGATATTTAATAAAATAAGTAGAAATCCACTAAAAGTTTTGTTTGGTTATCTTGCAATCCCGAGATAATCGTCTCCATGCTCCAAATCCATTTTAAAGCCATTTTTAAGGCATTTCGCGCATACATGAAATGAACACATTTTTCTCCAAAACTATAACAGATGCAAGCTTGTCCTGTTTGGTGGAGATGATATTTAATAAAATAAGTAGAAATCCTCTAAAAGTTTTGTTTGGTTATCTTGCAATCCCGAGATAATCGTCTCCATGCTCCAAATCCATTTTAAAGCCATTTTTAAGGCATTTCGCGCATACATGAAATGAACACATTTTTCTCCAAAACTATAACAGATGCAAGCTTGTCCTGTTTGGTGGAGATGATATTTAATAAAATAAGTAGAAATCCACTAAAAGTTTTGTTTGGTTATCTTGCAATCCCGAGATAATCGTCTCCATGCTCCAAATCCATTTTAAAGCCATTTTTAAGGCATTTCGCGCATACATGAAATGAACACATTTTTCTCCAAAACTATAACAGATGCAAGCTTGTCCTGTTTGGTGGAGATGATATTTAATAAAATAAGTAGAAATCCACTAAAAGTTTTGTTTGGTTATCTTGCAATCCCGAGATAATCGTCTCCATGCTCCAAATCCATTTTAAAGCCATTTTTAAGGCATTTCGCGCATACATGAAATGAACACATTTTTCTCCAAAACTATAACAGATGCAAGCTTGTCCTGTTTGGTGGAGATGATATTTAATAAAATAAGTAGAAATCCACTAAAAGTTTTGTTTGGTTATATTGCAATCCCGAGATAATCGTCTCCATGCTCCAAATCCATTTTAAAGCCATTTTTAAGGCATTTCGCGCATACATGAAATGAACACATTTTTCTCCAAAACTATAACAGATACAAGCTTGTCCTGTTTGGTGGAGATGATATTTAATAAAATAAGTAGAAATCCACTAAAAGTTTTGTTTGGTTATCTTGCAATCCCGAGATAATCGTCTCCATGCTCCAAATCCATTTTAAAGCCATTTTTAAGGCATTTCGCGCATACATGAAATGAACACATTTTTCTCCAAAACTATAACAGATGCAAGCTTGTCCTGTTTGGTGGAGATAATATTTAATAAAATAAGTAGAAATCTACTAAAAGTTTCGTTTGTTTATATTGCCATCCTGAGATAATCGTCTCCATGCTCCAAATCCATTTTAAAGCCATTTCAAAGGCATTTTGCGCATACATGAAATGAACACATTTTTCTCCAAAACTATAACACATGCAAGCTTGTCCTGTTTGGTGGAGATGATATTTAATAAAATAAGTAGAAATCCACTAAAAGTTTTGTTTGGTTATCTTGCAATCCCGAGATAATCGTCTCCATGCTCCAAATCCATTTTAAAGCCATTTTTAAGGCATTTCGCGCATACATGAAATGAACACATTTTTCTCCAAAACTATAACAGATGCAAGCTTGTCCTGTTTGGTGGAGATGATATTTAATAAAATAAGTAGAAATCCACTAAAAGTTTTGTTTGGTTATCTTGCAATCCCGAGATAATCGTCTCCATGCTCCAAATCCATTTTAAAGCCATTTTTAAGGCATTTCGCGCATACATGAAATGAACACATTTTTCTCCAAAACTATAACAGATGCAAGCTTGTCCTGTTTGGTGGAGATGATATTTAATAAAATAAGTAGAAATCCACTAAAAGTTTTGTTTGGTTATCTTGCAATCCCGAGATAATCGTCTCCATGCTCCAAATCCATTTTAAAGCCATTTTTAAGGCATTTCGCGCATACATGAAATGAACACATTTTTCTCCAAAACTATAACAGATGCAAGCTTGTCCTGTTTGGTGGAGATGATATTTAATAAAATAAGTAGAAATCACCTAAAAGTTTTGTTTGGTTATCTTGCAATCCCGAGATAATCGTCTCCATGCTCCAAATCCATTTTAAAGCCATTTTTAAGGCATTTCGCGCATACATGAAATGAACACATTTTTCTCCAAAACTATAACAGATGCAAGGTTGTCCTGTTTGGTGGAGATGATATTTAATAAAATAAGTAGAAATCCACTAAAAGTTTTGTTTGGTTATCTTGCAATCCCGAGATAATCGTCTCCATGCTCCAAATCCATTTTAAAGCCATTTTTAAGGCATTTCGCGCATACATGAAATGAACACATTTTTCTCCAAAACTATAACAGATGCAAGCTTGTCCTGTTTGGTGGAGATGATATTTAATAAAAGAAGTAGAAATCCACTAAAAGTTTTGTTTGGTTATATTGCAATCCCGAGATAATCGTCTCCATGCTCCAAATCCATTTTAAAGCCATTTTTAAGGCATTTCGCGCATACATGAAATGAACACATTTTTCTCCAAAACTATAACAGATACAAGCTTGTCCTGTTTGGTGGAGATGATATTTAATAAAATAAGTAGAAATCCACTAAAAGTTTTGTTTGGTTATCTTGCAATCCCGAGATAATCGTCTCCATGCTCCAAATCCATTTTAAAGCCATTTTTAAGGCATTTCGCGCATACATGAAATGAACACATTTTTCTCCAAAACTGTAACAGATGCAAGCTTGTCCTGTTTGGTGGAGACGATATTTAATAAAATAAGTAGAAATCCACTAAAAGTTTTGTTTGGTTATCTTGCAATCCCGAGATAATCGTCTCCATGCTCCAAATCCATTTTAAAGCCATTTTTAAGGCATTTCGCGCATACATGAAATGAACACATTTTTCTCCAAAACTATAACAGATGCAAGCTTGTCCTGTTTGGTGGAGATGATATTTAATAAAATAAGTAGAAATCCACTAAAAGGTTTGCTTGGTTATCTTGCAATCCCGAGATAATCGTCTCCATGCTCCAAATCCATTTTAAAGCCATTTTTAAGGCATTTCGCGCATACATGAAATGAACACATTTTTCTCCAAAACTATAACAGATGCAAGCTTGTCCTGTTTGGTGGAGATGATATTTAATAAAATAAGTAGAAATCCACTAAAAGTTTTGTTTGGTTATCTTGCAATCCCGAGATAATCGTCTCCATGCTCCAAATCCATTTTAAAGCCATTTTTAAGGCATTTCGCGCATACATGAAATGAACACATTTTTCTCCAAAACTATAACAGATGCAAGCTTGTCCTGTTTGGTGGAGATAATATTTAATAAAATAAGTAGAAATCTACTAAAAGTTTCGTTTGTTTATATTGCCATCCTGAGATAATCGTCTCCATGCTCCAAATCCATTTTAAAGCCATTTCAAAGGCATTTTGCGCATACATGAAATGAACACATTTTTCTCCAAAACTATAACACATGCAAGCTTGTCCTGTTTGGTGGAGATGATATTTAATAAAATAAGTAGAAATCCACTAAAAGTTTTGTTTGGTTATCTTGCAATCCCGAGATAATCGTCTCAATGCTCCAAATCCATTTTAAAGCCATTTTTAAGGCATTTCGCGCATACATGAAATGAACACATTTTTCTCCAAAACTATAACAGATGCAAGCTTGTCCTGTTTGGTGGAGATGATATTTAATAAAATAAGTAGAAATCCACTAAAAGTTTTGTTTGGTTATATTGCAATCCCGAGATAATCGTCTCCATGCTCCAAATCCATTTTAAAGCCATTTTTAAGGCATTTCGCGCATACATGAAATGAACACATTTTTCTCCAAAACTATAACAGATGCAAGCTTGTCCTGTTTGGTGGAGATTATATTTAATAAAATAAGTAGAAATCCACTAAATGTTTTGTTTGGTTATCTTGCAATCCCGAGATAATCGTCTCCATGCTCCAAATCCATTTTAAAGCCATTTCAAAGGCATTTTGCGCATACATGAAATTAACACATTTTTCTCCAAAACTATAACACATGCAAGCTTGTCCTGTTTGGTGGAGATGATATTTAATAAAATAAGTAGAAATCCACTAAAAGTTTTGTTTGGTTATATTGCAATCCCGAGATAATCGTCTCCATGCTCCACATCCATTTTAAAGCCATTTTTAAGGCATTTCGCGCATACATGAAATGAACACATTTTTCTCCAAAACTATAACAGATGCAAGCTTGTCCTGTTTGGTGGAGATGATATTTAATAAAATAAGTAGAAATCCACTAAAAGTTTTGTTTGGTTATCTTGCAATCCCGAGATAATCGTCTCCATGCTCCAAATCCATTTTAAAGCCATTTTTAAGGCATTTCGCGCATACATGAAATGAACACATTTTTCTCCAAAACTATAACAGATGCAAGCTTGTCCTGTTTGGTGGAGATGATATTTAATAAAATAAGTAGAAATCCACTAAAAGTTTTGTTTGGTTATCTTGCAATCCCGAGATAATCGTCTCCATGCTCCAAATCCATTTTAAAGCCATTTTTAAGGCATTTCGCGCATACATGAAATGAACACATTTTTCTCCAAAACTATAACAGATGCAAGCTTGTCCTGTTTGGTGGAGATGATATTTAATAAAATAAGTAGAAATCCACTAAAAGTTTTGTTTGGTTATCTTGCAATCCCGAGATAATCGTCTCCATGCTCCAAATCCATTTTAAAGCCATTTTTAAGGCATTTCGCGCATACATGAAATGAACACATTTTTCTCCAAAACTATAACACATGCAAGCTTGTCCTGTTTGGTGGAGATGATATTTAATAAAATAAGTAGAAATCCACTAAAAGTTTTGTTTGGTTATCTTGCAATCCCGAGATAATCGTCTCAATGCTCCAAATCCATTTTAAAGCCATTTTTAAGGCATTTCGCGCATACATGAAATGAACACATTTTTCTCCAAAACTATAACAGATGCAAGCTTGTCCTGTTTGGTGGAGATGATATTTAATAAAATAAGTAGAAATCCACTAAAAGTTTTGTTTGGTTATATTGCAATCCCGAGATAATCGTCTCCATGCTCCAAATCCATTTTAAAGCCATTTTTAAGGCATTTCGCGCATACATGAAATGAACACATTTTTCTCCAAAACTATAACAGATGCAAGCTTGTCCTGTTTGGTGGAGATGATATTTAATAAAATAAGTAGAAATCCACTAAAAGTTTTGTTTGGTTATCTTGCAATCCCGAGATAATCGTCTCCATGCTCCAAATCCATTTTAAAGCCATTTCAAAGGCATTTTGCGCATACATGAAATTAACACATTTTTCTCCAAAACTATAACACATGCAAGCTTGTCCTGTTTGGTGGAGATGATATTTAATAAAATAAGTAGAAATCCACTAAAAGTTTTGTTTGGTTATATTGCAATCCCGAGATAATCGTCTCCATGCTCCACATCCATTTTAAAGCCATTTTTAAGGCATTTCGCGCATACATGAAATGAACACATTTTTCTCCAAAACTATAACAGATGCAAGCTTGTCCTGTTTGGTGGAGATGATATTTAATAAAATAAGTAGAAATCCACTAAAAGTTTTGTTTGGTTATCTTGCAATCCCGAGATAATCGTCTCCATGCTCCAAATCCATTTTAAAGCCATTTTTAAGGCATTTCGCGCATACATGAAATGAACACATTTTTCTCCAAAACTATAACAGATGCAAGCTTGTCCTGTTTGGTGGAGATGATATTTAATAAAATAAGTAGAAATCCACTAAAAGTTTTGTTTGGTTATCTTGCAATCCCGAGATAATCGTCTCCATGCTCCAAATCCATTTTAAAGCCATTTTTAAGGCATTTCGCGCATACATGAAATGAACACATTTTTCTCCAAAACTATAACAGATGCAAGCTTGTCCTGTTTGGTGGAGATGATATTTAATAAAATAAGTAGAAATCCACTAAAAGTTTTGTTTGGTTATCTTGCAATCCCGAGATAATCGTCTCCATGCTCCAAATCCATTTTAAAGCCATTTTTAAGGCATTTCGCGCATACATGAAATGAACACTTTTTCTCCAAAACTATAACAGATGCAAGCTTGTCCTGTTTGGTGGAGATGATATTTAATAAAATAAGTAGAAATCCACTAAAAGTTTTGTTTGGTTATCTTGCAATCCCGTGATAATCGTCTCCATGCTCCAAATCCATTTTAAAGCCATTTTTAAGGCATTTCACGCATACATGAAATGAACACATTTTTCTCCAAAACTATAACAGATGCAAGCTTGTCCTGTTTGGTGGAGATAATATTTAATAAAATAAGTAGAAATCTACTAAAAGTTTCGTTTGTTTATATTGCCATCCTGAGATAATCGTCTCCATGCTCCAAATCCATTTTAAAGCCATTTCAAAGGCATTTTGCGCATACATGAAATGAACACATTTTTCTCCAAAACTATAACACATGCAAGCTTGTCCTGTTTGGTGGAGATGATATTTAATAAAATAAGTAGAAATCCACTAAAAGTTTTGTTTGGTTATCTTGCAATCCCGAGATAATCGTCTCCATGCTCCAAATCCATTTTAAAGCCATTTTTAAGGCATTTCGCGCATACATGAAATGAACACATTTTTCTCCAAAACTATAACAGATGCAAGCTTGTCCTGTTTGGTGGAGATGATATTTAATAAAATAAGTAGAAATCCACTAAAAGTTTTGTTTGGTTATCTTGCAATCCCGAGATAATCGTCTCCATGCTCCAAATCCATTTTAAAGCCATTTTTAAGGCATTTCGCGCATACATGAAATGAACACATTTTTCTCCAAAACTATAACAGATGCAAGCTTGTCCTGTTTGGTGGAGATAATATTTAATAAAATAAGTAGAAATCTACTAAAAGTTTCGTTTGTTTATATTGCCATCCTGAGATAATCGTCTCCATGCTCCAAATCCATTTTAAAGCCATTTCAAAGGCATTTTGCGCATACATGAAATGAACACATTTTTCTCCAAAACTATAACACATGCAAGCTTGTCCTGTTTGGTGGAGATGATATTTAATAAAATAAGTAGAAATCCACTTAAAGTTTTGTTTGGTTATCTTGCAATCCCGAGATAATCGTCTCCATGCTCCAAATCCATTTTAAAGCCATTTTTAAGGCATTTCGCGCATACATGAAATGAACACATTTTTCTCCAAAACTATAACAGATGCAAGCTTGTCCTGTTTGGTGGAGATGATATTTAATAAAATAAGTAGAAATCCACTAAAAGTTTTGTTTGGTTATCTTGCAATCCCGAGATAATCGTCTCCATGCTCCAAATCCATTTTAAAGCCATTTTTATGGCATTTCGCGCATACATGAAATGAACACATTTTTCTCCAAAACTATAACAGATGCAAGCTTGTCCTGTTTGGTGGAGATAATATTTAATAAAATAAGTAGAAATCTACTAAAAGTTTCGTTTGTTTATATTGCCATCCTGAGATAATCGTCTCCATGCTCCAAATCCATTTTAAAGCCATTTCAAAGGCATTTTGCGCATACATGAAATGAACACATTTTTCTCCAAAACTATAACACATGCAAGCTTGTCCTGTTTGGTGGAGATGATATTTAATAAAATAAGTAGAAATCCACTAAAAGTTTTGTTTGGTTATCTTGCAATCCCGAGATAATCGTCTCCATGCTCCAAATCCATTTTAAAGCCATTTTTAAGGCATTTCGCGCATACATGAAATGAACACATTTTTCTCCAAAACTATAACAGATGCAAGCTTGTCCTGTTTGGTGGAGATGATATTTAATAAAATAAGTAGAAATCCACTAAAAGTTTTGTTTGGTTATCTTGCAATCCCGAGATAATCGTCTCCATGCTCCAAATCCATTTTAAAGCCATTTTTAAGGCATTTCGCGCATACATGAAATGAACACATTTTTCTCCAAAACTATAACAGATGCAAGCTTGTCCTGTTTGGTGGAGATGATATTTAATAAAATAAGTAGAAATCCACTAAAAGTTTTGTTTGGTTATCTTGCAATCCCGAGATAATCGTCTCCATGCTCCAAATCCATTTTAAAGCCATTTTTAAGGCATTTCGCGCATACATGAAATGAACACATTTTTCTCCAAAACTATAACAGATGCAAGCTTGTCCTGTTTGGTGGAGATAATATTTAATAAAATAAGTAGAAATCTACTAAAAGTTTCGTTTGTTTATATTGCCATCCTGAGATAATCGTCTCCATGCTCCAAATCCATTTTAAAGCCATTTCAAAGGCATTTTGCGCATACATGAAATGAACACATTTTTCTCCAAAACTATAACACATGCAAGCTTGTCCTGTTTGGTGGAGATGATATTTAATAAAATAAGTAGAAATCCACTAAAAGTTTTGTTTGGTTATCTTGCAATCCCGAGATAATCGTCTCCATGCTCCAAATCCATTTTAAAGCCATTTTTAAGGCATTTCGCGCATACATGAAATGAACACATTTTTCTCCAAAACTATAACAGATGCAAGCTTGTCCTGTTTGGTGGAGATGATATTTAATAAAATAAGTAGAAATCCACTAAAAGTTTTGTTTGGTTATCTTGCAATCCCGAGATAATCGTCTCCATGCTCCAAATCCATTTTAAAGCCATTTTTAAGGCATTTCGCGCATACATGAAATGAACACATTTTTCTCCAAAACTATAACAGATGCAAGCTTGTCCTGTTTGGTGGAGATGATATTTAATAAAATAAGTAGAAATCCACTAAAAGTTTTGTTTGGTTATCTTGCAATCCCGAGATAATCGTCTCCATGCTCCAAATCCATTTTAAAGCCATTTTTAAGGCATTTCGCGCATACATGAAATGAACACATTTTTCTCCAAAACTATAACAGATGCAAGCTTGTCCTGTTTGGTGGAGATAATATTTAATAAAATAAGTAGAAATCTACTAAAAGTTTCGTTTGTTTATATTGCCATCCTGAGATAATCGTCTCCATGCTCCAAATCCATTTTAAAGCCATTTCAATGGCATTTTGCGCATACATGAAATGAACACATTTTTCTCCAAAACTATAACACATGCAAGCTTGTCCTGTTTGGTGGAGATGATATTTAATAAAATAAGTAGAAATCCACTAAAAGTTTTGTTTGGTTATCTTGCAATCCCGAGATAATCGTCTCCATGCTCCAAATCCATTTTAAAGCCATTTTTAAGGCATTTCGCGCATACATGAAATGAACACATTTTTCTCCAAAACTATAACAGATGCAAGCTTGTCCTGTTTGGTGGAGATGATATTTAATAAAATAAGTAGAAATCCACTAAAAGTTTTGTTTGGTTATCTTGCAATCCCGAGATAATCGTCTCCATGCTCCAAATCCATTTTAAAGCCATTTTTAAGGCATTTCGCGCATACATGAAATGAACACATTTTTCTCCAAAACTATAACAGATGCAAGCTTGTCCTGTTTGGTGGAGATGATATTTAATAAAATAAGTATAAATCCACTAAAAGTTTTGTTTGGTTATATTGCAATCCCGAGATAATCGTCTCCATGCTCCAAATCCATTTTAAAGCCATTTTTAAGGCATTTCGCGCATACATGAAATGAACACATTTTTCTCCAAAACTATAACAGATGCAAGCTTGTCCTGTTTGGTGGAGATAATATTTAATAAAATAAGTAGAAATCTACTAAAAGTTTCGTTTGTTTATATTGCCATCCTGAGATAATCGTCTCCATGCTCCAAATCCATTTTAAAGCCATTTCAAAGGCATTTTGCGCATACATGAAATGAACACATTTTTCTCCAAAACTATAACACATGCAAGCTTGTCCTGTTTGGTGGAGATGATATTTAATAAAATAAGTAGAAATCCACTAAAAGTTTTGTTTGGTTATCTTGCAATCCCGAGATAATCGTCTCCATGCTCCAAATCCATTTTAAAGCCATTTTTAAGGCATTTCGCGCATACATGAAATGAACACATTTTTCTCCAAAACTATAACAGATGCAAGCTTGTCCTGTTTGGTGGAGATGATATTTAATAAAATAAGTAGAAATCCACTAAAAGTTTTGTTTGGTTATCTTGCAATCCCGAGATAATCGTCTCCATGCTCCAAATCCATTTTAAAGCCATTTTTAAGGCATTTCGCGCATACATGAAATGAACACATTTTTCTCCAAAACTATAACAGATGCAAGCTTGTCCTGTTTGGTGGAGATGATATTTAATAAAATAAGTAGAAATCCACTAAAAGTTTTGTTTGGTTATCTTGCAATCCCGAGATAATCGTCTCCATGCTCCAAATCCATTTTAAAGCCATTTTTAAGGCATTTCGCGCATACATGAAATGAACACATTTTTCTCCAAAACTATAACAGATGCAAGCTTGTCCTGTTTGGTGGAGATAATATTTAATAAAATAAGTAGAAATCTACTAAAAGTTTCGTTTGTTTATATTGCCATCCTGAGATAATCGTCTCCATGCTCCAAATCCATTTTAAAGCCATTTCAATGGCATTTTGCGCATACATGAAATGAACACATTTTTCTCCAAAACTATAACACATGCAAGCTTGTCCTGTTTGGTGGAGATGATATTTAATAAAATAAGTAGAAATCCACTAAAAGTTTTGTTTGGTTATCTTGCAATCCCGAGATAATCGTCTCCATGCTCCAAATCCATTTTAAAGCCATTTTTAAGGCATTTCGCGCATACATGAAATGAACACATTTTTCTCCAAAACTATAACAGATGCAAGCTTGTCCTGTTTGGTGGAGATGATATTTAATAAAATAAGTAGAAATCCACTAAAAGTTTTGTTTGGTTATCTTGCAATCCCGAGATAATCGTCTCCATGCTCCAAATCCATTTTAAAGCCATTTTTAAGGCATTTCGCGCATACATGAAATGAACACATTTTTCTCCAAAACTATAACAGATGCAAGCTTGTCCTGTTTGGTGGAGATGATATTTAATAAAATAAGTATAAATCCACTAAAAGTTTTGTTTGGTTATATTGCAATCCCGAGATAATCGTCTCCATGCTCCAAATCCATTTTAAAGCCATTTTTAAGGCATTTCGCGCATACATGAAATGAACACATTTTTCTCCAAAACTATAACAGATGCAAGCTTGTCCTGTTTGGTGGAGATGATATTTAATAAAATAAGTAGAAATCCACTAAAAGTTTTGTTTGGTTATCTTGCAATCCCGAGATAATCGTCTCCATGCTCCAAATCCATTTTAAAGCCATTTTTAAGGCATTTCGCGCATACATGAAATGAACACATTTTTCTCCAAAACTATAACAGATGCAAGCTTGTCCTGTTTGGTGGAGATGATATTTAATAAAATAAGTAGAAATCCACTAAAAGTTTTGTTTGGTTATCTTGCAATCCCGAGATAATCGTCTCCATGCTCCAAATCCATTTTAAAGCCATTTTTAAGGCATTTCGCGCATACATGAAATGAACACATTTTTCTCCAAAACTATAACAGATGCAAGCTTGTCCTGTTTGGTGGAGATGATATTTAATAAAATAAGTAGAAATCCACTAAAAGTTTTGTTTGGTTATCTTGCAATCCCGAGATAATCGTCTCCATGCTCCAAATCCATTTTAAAGCCATTTTTAAGGCATTTCGCGCATACATGAAATGAACACATTTTTCTCCAAAACTATAACAGATGCAAGCTTGTCCTGTTTGGTGGAGATAATATTTAATAAAATAAGTAGAAATCTACTAAAAGTTTCGTTTGTTTATATTGCCATCCTGAGATAATCGTCTCCATGCTCCAAATCCATTTTAAAGCCATTTTTAAGGCATTTCGCGCATACATGAAATGAACACATTTTTCTCCAAAACTATAACAGATGCAAGCTTGTCCTGTTTGGTGGAGATGATATTTAATAAAATAAGTAGAAATCCACTAAAAGTTTTGTTTGGTTATCTTGCAATCCCGAGATAATCGTCTCCATGCTCCAAATCCATTTTAAAGCCATTTTTAAGGCATTTCGCGCATACATGAAATGAACACATTTTTCTCCAAAACTATAACAGATGCAAGCTTGTCCTGTTTGGTGGAGATGATATTTAATAAAATAAGTAGAAATCCACTAAAAGTTTTGTTTGGTTATCTTGCAATCCCGAGATAATCGTCTCCATGCTCCAAATCCATTTTAAAGCCATTTTTAAGGCATTTCGCGCATACATGAAATGAACACATTTTTCTCCAAAACTATAACAGATGCAAGCTTGTCCTGTTTGGTGGAGATGATATTTAATAAAATAAGTAGAAATCCACTAAAAGTTTTGTTTGGTTATCTTGCAATCCCGAGATAATCGTCTCCATGCTCCAAATCCATTTTAAAGCCATTTTTAAGGCATTTCGCGCATACATGAAATGAACACATTTTTCTCCAAAACTATAACAGATGCAAGCTTGTCCTGTTTGGTGGAGATGATATTTAATAAAATAAGTAGAAATCCACTAAAAGTTTTGTTTGGTTATCTTGCAATCCCGAGATAATCGTCTCCATGCTCCAAATCCATTTTAAAGCCATTTTTAAGGCATTTCGCGCATACATGAAATGAACACATTTTTCTCCAAAACTATAACAGATGCAAGCTTGTCCTGTTTGGTGGAGATAATATTTAATAAAATAAGTAGAAATCTACTAAAAGTTTCGTTTGTTTATATTGCCATCCTGAGATAATCGTCTCCATGCTCCAAATCCATTTTAAAGCCATTTTTAAGGCATTTCGCGCATACATGAAATGAACACATTTTTCTCCAAAACTATAACAGATGCAAGCTTGTCCTGTTTGGTGGAGATGATATTTAATAAAATAAGTAGAAATCCACTAAAAGTTTTGTTTGGTTATCTTGCAATCCCGAGATAATCGTCTCCATGCTCCAAATCCATTTTAAAGCCATTTTTAAGGCATTTCGCGCATACATGAAATGAACACATTTTTCTCCAAAACTATAACAGATGCAAGCTTGTCCTGTTTGGTGGAGATGATATTTAATAAAATAAGTAGAAATCCACTAAAAGTTTTGTTTGGTTATCTTGCAATCCCGAGATAATCGTCTCCATGCTCCAAATCCATTTTAAAGCCATTTTTAAGGCATTTCGCGCATACATGAAATGAACACATTTTTCTCCAAAACTATAACAGATGCAAGCTTGTCCTGTTTGGTGGAGATGATATTTAATAAAATAAGTAGAAATCCACTAAAAGTTTTGTTTGGTTATCTTGCAATCCCGAGATAATCGTCTCCATGCTCCAAATCCATTTTAAAGCCATTTTTAAGGCATTTCGCGCATACATGAAATGAACACATTTTTCTCAAAAACTATAACAGATGCAAGCTTGTCCTGTTTGGTGGAGATGATATTTAATAAAATAAGTAGAAATCCACTAAAAGTTTTGTTTGGTTATCTTGCAATCCCGAGATAATCGTCTCCATGCTCCAAATCCATTTTAAAGCCATTTCAAAGGCATTTTGCGCATACATGAAATTAACACATTTTTCTCCAAAACTATAACACATGCAAGTTTGTCCTGTTTGGTGGAGATGATATTTAATAAAATAAGTAGAAATCCACTAAAAGTTTTGTTTGGTTATATTGCAATCCCGAGATAATCGTCTCCATGCTCCAAATCCATTTTAAAGCCATTTTTAAGGCATTTCGCGCATACATGAAATGAACACATTTTTCTCCAAAACTATAACAGATGCAAGCTTGTCCTGTTTGGTGGAGATGATATTTAATAAAATAAGTAGAAATCCACTAAAAGTTTTGTTTGGTTATCTTGCAATCCCGAGATAATCGTCTCCATGCTCCAAATCCATTTTAAAGCCATTTTTAAGGCATTTCGCGCATACATGAAATGAACACATTTTTCTCCAAAACTATAACAGATGCAAGCTTGTCCTGTTTGGTGGAGATGATATTTAATAAAATAAGTAGAAATCCACTAAAAGTTTTGTTTGGTTATCTTGCAATCCCGAGATAATCGTCTCCATGCTCCAAATCCATTTTAAAGCCATTTTTAAGGCATTTCGCGCATACATGAAATGAACACATTTTTCTCCAAAACTATAACAGATGCAAGCTTGTCCTGTTTGGTGGAGATGATATTTAATAAAATAAGTAGAAATCCACTAAAAGTTTTGTTTGGTTATCTTGCAATCCCGAGATAATCGTCTCCATGCTCCAAATCCATTTTAAAGCCATTTTTAAGGCATTTCGCGCATACATGAAATGAACACATTTTTCTCCAAAACTATAACAGATGCAAGCTTGTCCTGTTTGGTGGAGATGATATTTAATAAAATAAGTAGAAATCCACTAAAAGTTTTGTTTGGTTATCTTGCAATCCCGTGATAATCGTCTCCATGCTCCAAATCCATTTTAAAGCCATTTTTAAGGCATTTCGCGCATACATGAAATGAACACATTTTTCTCCAAAACTATAACAGATGCAAGCTTGTCCTGTTTGGTGGAGATAATATTTAATAAAATAAGTAGAAATCTACTAAAAGTTTCGTTTGTTTATATTGCCATCCTGAGATAATCGTCTCCATGCTCCAAATCCATTTTAAAGCCATTTCAAAGGCATTTTGCGCATACATGAAATTAACACATTTTTCTCCAAAACTATAACACATGCAAGCTTGTCCTGTTTGGTGGAGATGATATTTAATAAAATAAGTAGAAATCAACTAAAAGTTTTGTTTGGTTATATTGCAATCCCGAGATAATCGTCTCCATGCTCCAAATCCATTTTAAAGCCATTTTTAAGGCATTTCGCGCATACATGAAATGAACACATTTTTCTCCAAAACTATAACAGATGCAAGCTTGTCCTGTTTGGTGGAGATGATATTTAATAAAATAAGTAGAAATCCACTAAAAGTTTTGTTTGGTTATCTTGCAATCCCGAGATAATCGTCTCCATGCTCCAAATCCATTTTAAAGCCATTTTTAAGGCATTTCGCGCATACATGAAATGAACACATTTTTCTCCAAAACTATAACAGATGCAAGCTTGTCCTGTTTGGTGGAGATGATATTTAATAAACTAAGTAGAAATCCACTAAAAGTTTTGTTTGGTTATCTTGCAATCCCGAGATAATCGTCTCCATGCTCCAAATCCATTTTAAAGCCATTTTTAAGGCATTTCGCGCATACATGAAATGAACACATTTTTCTCCAAAACTATAACAGATGCAAGCTTGTCCTGTTTGGTGGAGATGATATTTAATAAAATAAGTAGAAATCCACTAAAAGTTTTGTTTGGTTATCTTGCAATCCCGTGATAATCGTCTCCATGCTCCAAATCCATTTTAAAGCCATTTTTAAGGCATTTCGCGCATACATGAAATGAACACATTTTTCTCCAAAACTATAACAGATGCAAGCTTGTCCTGTTTGGTGGAGATAATATTTAATAAAATAAGTAGAAATCTACTAAAAGTTTCGTTTGTTTATATTGCCATCCTGAGATAATCGTCTCCATGCTCCAAATCCATTTTAAAGCCATTTCAAAGGCATTTTGCGCATACATGAAATGAACACATTTTTCTCCAAAACTATAACACATGCAAGCTTGTCCT
Source organism: Anomaloglossus baeobatrachus (assembly GCF_048569485.1). Classification (NCBI taxonomy): domain Eukaryota; kingdom Metazoa; phylum Chordata; class Amphibia; order Anura; family Aromobatidae; genus Anomaloglossus; species Anomaloglossus baeobatrachus. The sequence goes on along the minus strand of NW_027443038.1, from coordinate 134,378 downwards.
GTTTGGTGGAGATGATATTTAATAAAATAAGTAGAAATCCACTAAAAGTTTTGTTTGGTTATCTTGCAATCCCGAGATAATCGTCTCCATGCTCCAAATCCATTTTAAAGCCATTTTTAAGGCATTTCGCGCATACATGAAATGAACACATTTTTCTCCAAAACTATAACAGATGCAAGCTTGTCCTGTTTGGTGGAGATGATATTTAATAAAATAAGTAGAAATCCACTAAAAGTTTTGTTTGGTTATCTTGCAATCCCGAGATAATCGTCTCCATGCTCCAAATCCATTTTAAAGCCATTTTTAAGGCATTTCGCGCATACATGAAATGAACACATTTTTCTCCAAAACTATAACAGATGCAAGCTTGTCCTGTTTGGTGGAGATAATATTTAATAAAATAAGTAGAAATCTACTAAAAGTTTCGTTTGTTTATATTGCCATCCTGAGATAATCGTCTCCATGCTCCAAATCCATTTTAAAGCCATTTCAAAGGCATTTTGCGCATACATGAAATGAACACATTTTTCTCCAAAACTATAACACATGCAAGCTTGTCCTGTTTGGTGGAGATGATATTTAATAAAATAAGTAGAAATCCACTAAAAGTTTTGTTTGGTTATCTTGCAATCCCGAGATAATCGTCTCCATGCTCCAAATCCATTTTAAAGCCATTTTTAAGGCATTTCGCGCATACATGAAATGAACACATTTTTCTCCAAAGCTATAACAGATGCAAGCTTGTCCTTTTTGGTGGAGATGATATTTAATAAAATAAGTAGAAATCCACTAAAAGTTTTGTTTGGTTATCTTGCAATCCCGAGATAATCGTCTCCATGCTCCAAATCCATTTTAAAGCCATTTTTAAGGCATTTCGCGCATACATGAAATGAACACATTTTTCTCCAAAACTATAACAGATGCAAGCTTGTCCTGTTTGGTGGAGATAATATTTAATAAAATAAGTAGAAATCTACTAAAAGTTTCGTTTGTTTATATTGCCATCCTGAGATAATCGTCTCCATGCTCCAAATCCATTTTAAAGCCATTTCAAAGGCATTTTGCGCATACATGAAATGAACACATTTTTCTCCAAAACTATAACACATGCAAGCTTGTCCTGTTTGGTGGAGATGATATTTAATAAAATAAGTAGAAATCCACTAAAAGTTTTGTTTGGTTATCTTGCAATCCCGAGATAATCGTCTCCATGCTCCAAATCCATTTTAAAGCCATTTTTAAGGCATTTCGCGCATACATGAAATGAACACATTTTTCTCCAAAACTATAACAGATGCAAGCTTGTCCTGTTTGGTGGAGATGATATTTAATAAAATAAGTAGAAATCCACTAAAAGTTTTGTTTGGTTATCTTGCAATCCCGAGATAATCGTCTCCATGCTCCAAATCCATTTTAAAGCCATTTTTAAGGCATTTCGCGCATACATGAAATGAACACATTTTTCTCCAAAACTATAACAGATGCAAGCTTGTCCTGTTTGGTGGAGATGATATTTAATAAAATAAGTAGAAATCCACTAAAAGTTTTGTTTGGTTATCTTGCAATCCCGAGATAATCGTCTCCATGCTCCAAATCCATTTTAAAGCCATTTTTAAGGCATTTCGCGCATACATGAAATGAACACATTTTTCTCCAAAACTATAACAGATGCAAGCTTGTCCTGTTTGGTGGAGATGATATTTAATAAAATAAGTAGAAATCCACTAAAAGTTTTGTTTGGTTATCTTGCAATCCCGAGATATTCGTCTCCATGCTCCAAATCCATTTTAAAGCCATTTTTAAGGCATTTCGCGCATACATGAAATGAACACATTTTTCTCCAAAACTATAACAGATGCAAGCTTGTCCTGTTTGGTGGAGATAATATTTAATAAAATAAGTAGAAATCTACTAAAAGTTTCGTTTGTTTATATTGCCATCCTGAGATAATCGTCTCCATGCTCCAAATCCATTTTAAAGCCATTTCAAAGGCATTTTGCGCATACATGAAATGAACACATTTTTCTCCAAAACTATAACACATGCAAGCTTGTCCTGTTTGGTGGAGATGATATTTAATAAAATAAGTAGAAATCCACTAAAAGTTTTGTTTGGTTATCTTGCAATCCCGAGATAATCGTCTCCATGCTCCAAATCCATTTTAAAGCCATTTTTAAGGCATTTCGCGCATACATGAAATGAACACATTTTTCTCCAAAACTATAACAGATGCAAGCTTGTCCTGTTTGGTGGAGATGATATTTAATAAAACAAGTAGAAATCCACTAAAAGTTTTGTTTGGTTATCTTGCAATCCCGAGATAATCGTCTCCATGCTCCAAATCCATTTTAAAGCCATTTTTAAGGCATTTCGCGCATACATGAAATGAACACATTTTTCTCCAAAACTATAACAGATGCAAGCTTGTCCTGTTTGGTGGAGATAATATTTAATAAAATAAGTAGAAATCTACTAAAAGTTTCGTTTGTTTATATTGCCATCCTGAGATAATCGTCTCCATGCTCCAAATCCATTTTAAAGCCATTTCAAAGGCATTTTGCGCATACATGAAATGAACACATTTTTCTCCAAAACTATAACACATGCAAGCTTGTCCTGTTTGGTGGAGATGATATTTAATAAAATAAGTAGAAATCCACTAAAAGTTTTGTTTGGTTATCTTGCAATCCCGAGATAATCGTCTCCATGCTCCAAATCCATTTTAAAGCCATTTTTAAGGCATTTCGCGCATACATGAAATGAACACATTTTTCTCCAAAACTATAACAGATGCAAGCTTGTCCTGTTTGGTGGAGATGATATTTAATAAAATAAGTAGAAATCCACTAAAAGTTTTGTTTGGTTATCTTGCAATCCCGAGATAATCGTCTCCATGCTCCAAATCCATTTTAAAGCCATTTTTAAGGCATTTCGCGCATACATGAAATGAACACATTTTTCTCCAAAACTATAACAGATGCAAGCTTGTCCTGTTTGGTGGAGATGATATTTAATAAAATAAGTAGAAATCCACTAAAAGTTTTGTTTGGTTATCTTGCAATCCCGAGATAATCGTCTCCATGCTCCAAATCCATTTTAAAGCCATTTTTAAGGCATTTCGCGCATACATGAAATGAACACATTTTTCTCCAAAACTATAACAGATGCAAGCTTGTCCTGTTTGGTGGAGATAATATTTAATAAAATAAGTAGAAATCTACTAAAAGTTTCGTTTGTTTATATTGCCATCCTGAGATAATCGTCTCCATGCTCCAAATCCATTTTAAAGCCATTTTTAAGGCATTTCGCGCATACATGAAATGAACACATTTTTCTCCAAAACTATAACAGATGCAAGCTTGTCCTGTTTGGTGGAGATGATATTTAATAAAATAAGTAGAAATCCACTAAAAGTTTTGTTTGGTTATCTTGCAATCCCGAGATAATCGTCTCCATGCTCCAAATCCATTTTAAAGCCATTTTTAAGGCATTTCGCGCATACATGAAATGAACACATTTTTCTCCAAAACTATAACAGATGCAAGCTTGTCCTGTTTGGTGGAGATGATATTTAATAAAATAAGTAGAAATCCACTAAAAGTTTTGTTTGGTTATATTGCAATCCCGAGATAATCGTCTCCATGCTCCAAATCCATTTTAAAGCCATTTTTAAGGCATTTCGCGCATACATGAAATGAACACATTTTTCTCCAAAACTATAACAGATGCAAGCTTGTCCTGTTTGGTGGAGATGATATTTAATAAAATAAGTAGAAATCCACTAAACGTTTTGTTTGGTTATCTTGCAATCCCGAGATAATCGTCTCCATGCTCCAAATCCATTTTAAAGCCATTTTTAAGGCATTTCGCGCATACATGAAATGAACACATTTTTCTCCAAAACTATAACACATGCAAGCTTGTCCTGTTTGGTGGAGATGATATTTAATAAAATAAGTAGAAATCCACTAAAAGTTTTGTTTGGTTATCTTGCAATCCCGAGATAATCGTCTCCATGCTCCAAATCCATTTTAAAGCCATTTTTAAGGCATTTCGCGCATACATGAAATGAACACATTTTTCTCCAAAACTATAACAGATGCAAGCTTGTCCTGTTTGGTGGAGATGATATTTAATAAAATAAGTAGAAATCCACTAAAAGTTTTGTTTGGTTATCTTGCACTCCCGAGATAATCGTCTCCATGCTCCAAATCCATTTTAAAGCCATTTTTAAGGCATTTCGCGCATACATGAAATGAACACATTTTTCTCCAAAACTATAACAGATGCAAGCTTGTCCTGTTTGGTGGAGATGATATTTAATAAAATAAGTAGAAATCCACTAAAAGTTTTGTTTGGTTATCTTGCAATCCCGAGATAATCGTCTCCATGCTCCAAATCCATTTTAAAGCCATTTTTAAGGCATTTCGCGCATACATGAAATGAACACATTTTTCTCCAAAACTATAACAGATGCAAGCTTGTCCTGTTTGGTGGAGATGATATTTAATAAAATAAGTAGAAATCCACTAAAAGTTTTGTTTGGTTATCTTGCAATCCCGAGATAATCGTCTCCATGCTCCAAATCCATTTTAAAGCCATTTTTAAGGCATTTTGCGCATACATGAAATGAACACATTTTTCTCCAAAACTATAACACATGCAAGCTTGTCCTGTTTGGTGGAGATGATATTTAATAAAATAAGTAGAAATCCACTAAAGGTTTTGTTTGGTTATCTTGCAATCCCGAGATAATCGTCTCCATGCTCCAAATCCATTTTAAAGCCATTTTTAAGGCATTTCGCGCATACATGAAATGAACACATTTTTCTCCAAAACTATAACAGATGCAAGCTTGTCCTGTTTGGTGGAGATGATATTTAATAAAATAAGTAGAAATCCACTAAAAGTTTTGTTTGGTTATATTGCAATCCCGAGATAATCGTCTCCATGCTCCAAATCCATTTTAAAGCCATTTTTAAGGCATTTCGCGCATACATGAAATGAACACATTTTTCTCCAAAACTATAACAGATGCAAGCTTGTCCTGTTTGGTGGAGATGATATTTAATAAAATAAGTAGAAATCCACTAAAAGTTTTGTTTGGTTATCTTGCAATCCCGAGATAATCGTCTCCATGCTCCAAATCCATTTTAAAGCCATTTTTAAGGCATTTCGCGCATACATGAAATGAACACATTTTTCTCCAAAACTATAACAGATGCAAGCTTGTCCTGTTTGGTGGAGATGATATTTAATAAAATAAGTAGAAATCCACTAAAAGTTTTGTTTGGTTATCTTGCAATCCCGAGATAATCGTCTCCATGCTCCAAATCCATTTTAAAGCCATTTTTAAGGCATTTCGCGCATACATGAAATGAACACATTTTTCTCCAAAACTATAACAGATGCAAGCTTGTCCTGTTTGGTGGAGATGATATTTAATAAAATAAGTAGAAATCCACTAAAAGTTTTGTTTGGTTATCTTGCAATCCCGAGATAATCGTCTCCATGCTCCAAATCCATTTTAAAGCCATTTTTAAGGCATTTCGCGCATACATGAAATGAACACATTTTTCTCCAAAACTATAACAGATGCAAGCTTGTCCTGTTTGGTGGAGATGATATTTAATAAAATAAGTAGAAATCCACTAAAAGTTTTGTTTGGTTATCTTGCAATCCCGAGATAATCGTCTCCATGCTCCAAATCCATTTTAAAGCCATTTTTAAGGCATTTCGCGCATACATGAAATGAACACATTTTTCTCCAAAACTATAACAGATGCAAGCTTGTCCTGTTTGGTGGAGATGATATTTAATAAAATAAGTAGAAATCCACTAAAAGTTTTGTTTGGTTATCTTGCAATCCCGAGATAATCGTCTCCATGCTCCAAATCCATTTTAAAGCCATTTTTAAGGCATTTCGCGCATACATGAAATGAACACATTTTTCTCCAAAACTATAACAGATGCAAGCTTGTCCTGTTTGGTGGAGATGATATTTAATAAAATAAGTAGAAATCCACTAAAAGTTTTGTTTGGTTATCTTGCAATCCCGAGATAATCGTCTCCATGCTCCAAATCCATTTTAAAGCCATTTTTAAGGCATTTCGCGCATACATGAAATGAACACATTTTTCTCCAAAACTATAACAGATGCAAGCTTGTCCTGTTTGGTGGAGATGATATTTAATAAAATAAGTAGAAATCCACTAAAAGTTTTGTTTGGTTATCTTGCAATCCCGAGATAATCGTCTCCATGCTCCAAATCCATTTTAAAGCCATTTTTAAGGCATTTCGCGCATACATGAAATGAACACATTTTTCTCCAAAACTATAACAGATGCAAGCTTGTCCTGTTTGGTGGAGATGATATTTAATAAAATAAGTAGAAATCCACTAAAAGTTTTGTTTGGTTATCTTGCAATCCCGAGATAATCGTCTCCATGCTCCAAATCCATTTTAAAGCCATTTCAAAGGCATTTTGCGCATACATGAAATTAACACATTTTTCTCCAAAACTATAACACATGCAAGCTTGTCCTGTTTGGTGGAGATGATATTTAATAAAATAAGTAGAAATCCACTAAAAGTTTTGTTTGGTTATCTTGCAATCCCGAGATAATCGTCTCCATGCTCCAAATCCATTTTAAAGCCATTTTTAAGGCATTTCGCGCATACATGAAATGAACACATTTTTCTCCAAAACTATAACAGATGCAAGCTTGTCCTGTTTGGTGGAGATGATATTTAATAAAATAAGTAGAAATCCACTAAAAGTTTTGTTTGGTTATCTTGCAATCCCGAGATAATCGTCTCCATGCTCCAAATCCATTTTAAAGCCATTTTTAAGGCATTTCGCGCATACATGAAATGAACACATTTTTCTCCAAAACTATAACAGATGCAAGCTTGTCCTGTTTGGTGGAGATGATATTTAATAAAATAAGTAGAAATCCACTAAACGTTTTGTTTGGTTATCTTGCAATCCCGAGATAATCGTCTCCATGCTCCAAATCCATTTTAAAGCCATTTTTAAGGCATTTCGCGCATACATGAAATGAACACATTTTTCTCCAAAACTATAACAGATGCAAGCTTGTCCTGTTTGGTGGAGATGATATTTAATAAAATAAGTAGAAATCCACTAAAAGTTTTGTTTGGTTATATTGCAATCCCGAGATAATCGTCTCCATGCTCCAAATCCATTTTAAAGCCATTTTTAAGGCATTTCGCGCATACATGAAATGAACACATTTTTCTCCAAAACTATAACAGATGCAAGCTTGTCCTGTTTGGTGGAGATGATATTTAATAAAATAAGTAGAAATCCACTAAAAGTTTTGTTTGGTTATCTTGCAATCCCGAGATAATCGTCTCCATGCTCCAAATCCATTTTAAAGCCATTTTTAAGGCATTTCGCGCATACATGAAATGAACACATTTTTCTCCAAAACTATAACAGATGCAAGCTTGTCCTGTTTGGTGGAGATGATATTTAATAAAATAAGTAGAAATCCACTAAAAGTTTTGTTTGGTTATCTTGCAATCCCGACATAATCGTCTCCATGCTCCAAATCCATTTTAAAGCCATTTTTAAGGCATTTCGCGCATACATGAAATGAACACATTTTTCTCCAAAACTATAACAGATGCAAGCTTGTCCTGTTTGGTGGAGATGATATTTAATAAAATAAGTAGAAATCCACTAAAAGTTTTGTTTGGTTATATTGCAATCCCGAGATAATCGTCTCCATGCTCCAAATCCATTTTAAAGCCATTTTTAAGGCATTTCGCGCATACATGAAATGAACACATTTTTCTCCAAAACTATAACAGATGCAAGCTTGTCCTGTTTGGTGGAGATGATATTTAATAAAATAAGTAGAAATCCACTAAAAGTTTTGTTTGGTTATCTTGCAATCCCGAGATAATCGTCTCCATGCTCCAAATCCATTTTAAAGCCATTTTTAAGGCATTTCGCGCATACATGAAATGAACACATTTTTCTCCAAAACTATAACAGATGCAAGCTTGTCCTGTTTGGTGGAGATGATATTTAATAAAATAAGTAGAAATCCACTAAAAGTTTTGTTTGGTTATCTTGCAATCCCGAGATAATCGTCTCCATGCTCCAAATCCATTTTAAAGCCATTTTTAAGGCATTTCGCGCATACATGAAATGAACACATTTTTCTCCAAAACTTTAACAGATGCAAGCTTGTCCTGTTTGGTGGAGATGATATTTAATAAAATAAGTAGAAATCCACTAAAAGTTTTGTTTGGTTATCTTGCAATCCCGAGATAATCGTCTCCATGCTCCAAATCCATTTTAAAGCCATTTTTAAGGCATTTCGCGCATACATGAAATGAACACATTTTTCTCCAAAACTATAACAGATGCAAGCTTGTCCTGTTTGGTGGAGATGATATTTAATAAAATAAGTAGAAATCCACTAAAAGTTTTGTTTGGTTATCTTGCAATCCCGAGATAATCGTCTCCATGCTCCAAATCCATTTTAAAGCCATTTTTAAGGCATTTCGCGCATACATGAAATGAACACATTTTTCTCCAAAACTATAACAGATGCAAGCTTGTCCTGTTTGGTGGAGATGATATTTAATAAAATAAGTAGAAATCCACTAAAAGTTTTGTTTGGTTATCTTGCAATCCCGAGATAATCGTCTCCATGCTCCAAATCCATTTTAAAGCCATTTTTAAGGCATTTCGCGCATACATGAAATGAACACATTTTTCTCCAAAACTATAACAGATGCAAGCTTGTCCTGTTTGGTGGAGATAATATTTAATAAAATAAGTAGAAATCTACTAAAAGTTTCGTTTGTTTATATTGCCATCCTGAGATAATCGTCTCCATGCTCCAAATCCATTTTAAAGCCATTTTTAAGGCATTTTGCGCATACATGAAATGAACACATTTTTCTCCAAAACTATAACACATGCAAGCTTGTCCTGTTTGGTGAAGATGATATTTAATAAAATAAGTAGAAATCCACTAAAAGTTTTGTTTGGTTATCTTGCAATCCCGAGATAATCGTCTCCATGCTCCAAATCCATTTTAAAGCCATTTTTAAGGCATTTCGCGCATACATGAAATGAACACATTTTTCTCCAAAACTATAACAGATGCAAGCTTGTCCTGTTTGGTGGAGATGATATTTAATAAAATAAGTAGAAATCCACTAAAAGTTTTGTTTGGTTATCTTGCAAACCCGAGATAATCGTCTCCATGCTCCAAATCCATTTTAAAGCCATTTTTAAGGCATTTCGCGCATACATGAAATGAACACATTTTTCTCCAAAACTATAACAGATGCAAGCTTGTCCTGTTTGGTGGAGATGATATTTAATAAAATAAGTAGAAATCCACTAAAAGTTTTGTTTGGTTATCTTGCAATCCCGAGATAATCGTCTCCATGCTCCAAATCCATTTTAAAGCCATTTTTAAGGCATTTCGCGCATACATGAAATGAACACATTTTTCTCCAAAACTATAACAGATGCAAGCTTGTCCTGTTTGGTGGAGATGATATTTAATAAAATAAGTAGAAATCCACTAAAAGTTTTGTTTGGTTATCTTGCAATCCCGAGATAATCGTCTCCATGCTCCAAATCCATTTTAAAGCCATTTTTAAGGCATTTCGCGCATACATGAAATGAACACATTTTTCTCCAAAACTATAACAGATGCAAGCTTGTCCTGTTTGGTGGAGATGATATTTAATAAAATAAGTAGAAATCCACTAAAAGTTTTGTTTGGTTATCTTGCAATCCCGAGATAATCGTCTCCATGCTCCAAATCCATTTTAAAGCCATTTTTAAGGCATTTCGCGCATACATGAAATGAACACATTTTTCTCCAAAACTATAACAGATGCAAGCTTGTCCTGTTTGGTGGAGATGATATTTAATAAAATAAGTAGAAATCCACTAAAAGTTTTGTTTGGTTATCTTGCAATCCCGAGATAATCGTCTCCATGCTCCAAATCCATTTTAAAGCCATTTTTAAGGCATTTCGCGCATACATGAAATGAACACATTTTTCTCCAAAACTATAACAGATGCAAGCTTGTCCTGTTTGGTGGAGATGATATTTAATAAAATAAGTAGAAATCCACTAAAAGTTTTGTTTGGTTATCTTGCAATCCCGAGATAATCGTCTCCATGCTCCAAATCCATTTTAAAGCCATTTTTAAGGCATTTCGCGCATACATGAAATGAACACATTTTTCTCCAAAACTATAACAGATGCAAGCTTGTCCTGTTTGGTGGAGATGATATTTAATAAAATAAGTAGAAATCCACTAAAAGTTTTGTTTGGTTATCTTGCAATCCCGAGATAATCGTCTCCATGCTCCAAATCCATTTTAAAGCCATTTCAAAGGCATTTTGCGCATACATGAAATGAACACATTTTTCTCCAAAACTATAACAGATGCAAGCTTGTCCTGTTTGGTGGAGATGATATTTAATAAAATAAGTAGAAATCCACTAAAAGTTTTGTTTGGTTATATTGCAATCCCGAGATAATCGTCTCCATGCTCCAAATCCATTTTAAAGCCATTTTTAAGGCATTTCGCGCATACATGAAATGAACACATTTTTCTCCAAAACTATAACAGATGCAAGCTTGTCCTGTTTGGTGGAGATGATATTTAATAAAATAAGTAGAAATCCACTAAAAGTTTTGTTTGGTTACCTTGCAATCCCGAGATAATCGTCTCCATGCTCCAAATCCATTTTAAAGCCATTTTTAAGGCATTTCGCGCATACATGAAATGAACACATTTTTCTCCAAAACTATAACAGATGCAAGCTTGTCCTGTTTGGTGGAGATGATATTTAATAAAATAAGTAGAAATCCACTAAAAGTTTTGTTTGGTTATCTTGCAATCCCGAGATAATCGTCTCCATGCTCCAAATCCATTTTAAAGCCATTTTTAAGGCATTTCGCGCATACATGAAATGAACACATTTTTCTCCAAAACTATAACAGATGCAAGCTTGTCCTGTTTGGTGGAGATGATATTTAATAAAATAAGTAGAAATCCACTAAAAGTTTTGTTTGGTTATCTTGCAATCCCGAGATAATCGTCTCCATGCTCCAAATCCATTTTAAAGCCATTTCAAAGGCATTTTGCGCATACATGAAATGAACACATTTTTCTCCAAAACTATAACAGATGCAAGCTTGTCCTGTTTGGTGGAGATGATATTTAATAAAATAAGTAGAAATCCACTAAAAGTTTTGTTTGGTTATATTGCAATCCCGAGATAATCGTCTCCATGCTCCAAATCCATTTTAAAGCCATTTTTAAGGCATTTCGCGCATACATGAAATGAACACATTTTTCTCCAAAACTATAACAGATGCAAGCTTGTCCTGTTTGGTGGAGATGATATTTAATAAAATAAGTAGAAATCCACTAAAAGTTTTGTTTGGTTATCTTGCAATCCCGAGATAATCGTCTCCATGCTCCAAATCCATTTTAAAGCCATTTTTAAGGCATTTCGCGCATACATGAAATGAACACATTTTTCTCCAAAACTATAACAGATGCAAGCTTGTCCTGTTTGGTGGAGATGATATTTAATAAAATAAGTAGAAATCCACTAAAAGTTTTGTTTGGTTATCTTGCAATCCCGAGATAATCGTCTCCATGCTCCAAATCCATTTTAAAGCCATTTTTAAGGCATTTCGCGCATACATGAAATGAACACATTTTTCTCCAAAACTATAACAGATGCAAGCTTGTCCTGTTTGGTGGAGATGATATTTAATAAAATAAGTAGAAATCCACTAAAAGTTTTGTTTGGTTATCTTGCAATCCCGAGATAATCGTCTCCATGCTCCAAATCCATTTTAAAGCCATTTTTAAGGCATTTCGCGCATACATGAAATGAACACATTTTTCTCCAAAACTATAACAGATGCAAGCTTGTCCTGTTTGGTGGAGATGATATTTAATAAAATAAGTAGAAATCCACTAAAAGTTTTGTTTGGTTATCTTGCAATCCCGAGATAATCGTCTCCATGCTCCAAATCCATTTTAAAGCCATTTTTAAGGCATTTCGCGCATACATGAAATGAACACATTTTTCTCCAAAACTATAACAGATGCAAGCTTGTCCTGTTTGGTGGAGATGATATTTAATAAAATAAGTAGAAATCCACTAAAAGTTTTGTTTGGTTATCTTGCAATCCCGAGATAATCGTCTCCATGCTCCAAATCCATTTTAAAGCCATTTTTAAGGCATTTCGCGCATACATGAAATGAACACATTTTTCTCCAAAACTATAACAGATGAAAGCTTGTCCTGTTTGGTGGAGATGATATTTAATAAAATAAGTAGAAATCCACTAAAAGTTTTGTTTGGTTATCTTGCAATCCCGAGATAATCGTCTCCATGCTCCAAATCCATTTTAAAGCCATTTTTAAGGCATTTCGCGCATACATGAAATGAACACATTTTTCTCCAAAACTATAACAGATGCAAGCTTGTCCTGTTTGGTGGAGATGATATTTAATAAAATAAGTAGAAATCCACTAAAAGTTTTGTTTGGTTATATTGCAATCCCGAGATAATCGTCTCCATGCTCCAAATCCATTTTAAAGCCATTTTTAAGGCATTTCGCGCATACATGAAATGAACACATTTTTCTCCAAAACTATAACAGATGCAAGCTTGTCCTGTTTGGTGGAGATGATATTTAATAAAATAAGTAGAATAGAAATCCACTAAAAGTTTTGTTTGGTTATCTTGCAATCCCGAGATAATCGTCTCCATGCTCCAAATCCATTTTAAAGCCATTTTTAAGGCATTTCGCGCATACATGAAATGAACACATTTTTCTCCAAAACTATAACAGATGCAAGCTTGTCCTGTTTGGTGGAGATGATATTTAATAAAATAAGTAGAAATCCACTAAAAGTTTTGTTTGGTTATCTTGCAATCCCGAGATAATCGTCTCCATGCTCCAAATCCATTTTAAAGCCATTTTTAAGGCATTTCGCGCATACATGAAATGAACACATTTTTCTCCAAAACTATAACAGATGCAAGCTTGTCCTGTTTGGTGGAGATAATATTTAATAAAATAAGTAGAAATCTACTAAAAGTTTCGTTTGTTTATATTGCCATCCTGAGATAATCGTCTCCATGCTCCAAATCCATTTTAAAGCCATTTCAAAGGCATTTTGCGCATACATGAAATGAACACATTTTTCTCCAAAACTATAACACATGCAAGCTTGTCCTGTTTGGTGGAGATGATATTTAATAAAATAAGTAGAAATCCACTAAAAGTTTTGTTTGGTTATCTTGCAATCCCGAGATAATCGTCTCCATGCTCCAAATCCATTTTAAAGCCATTTTTAAGGCATTTCGCGCATACATGAAATGAACACATTTTTCTCCAAAACTATAACAGATGCAAGCTTGTCCTGTTTGGTGGAGATGATATTTAATAAAATAAGTAGAAATCCACTAAAAGTTTTGTTTGGTTATCTTGCAATCCCGAGATAATCGTCTCCATGCTCCAAATCCATTTTAAAGCCATTTTTAAGGCATTTCGCGCATACATGAAATGAACACATTTTTCTCCAAAACTATAACAGATGCAAGCTTGTCCTGTTTGGTGGAGATGATATTTAATAAAATAAGTAGAAATCCACTAAAAGTTTTGTTTGGTTATCTTGCAATCCCGAGATAATCGTCTCCATGCTCCAAATCCATTTTAAAGCCATTTTTAAGGCATTTCGCGCATACATGAAATGAACACATTTTTCTCCAAAACTATAACAGATGCAAGCTTGTCCTGTTTGGTGGAGATAATATTTAATAAAATAAGTAGAAATCTACTAAAAGTTTCGTTTGTTTATATTGCCATCCTGAGATAATCGTCTCCATGCTCCAAATCCATTTTAAAGCCATTTTTAAGGCATTTCGCGCATACATGAAATGAACACATTTTTCTCCAAAACTATAACAGATGCAAGCTTGTCCTGTTTGGTGGAGATGATATTTAATAAAATAAGTAGAAATCCACTAAAAGTTTTGTTTGGTTATCTTGCAATCCCGAGATAATCGTCTCCATGCTCCAAATCCATTTTAAAGCCATTTTTAAGGCATTTCGCGCATACATGAAATGAACACATTTTTCTCCAAAACTATAACAGATGCAAGCTTGTCCTGTTTGGTGGAGATGATATTTAATAAAATAAGTAGAAATCCACTAAAAGTTTTGTTTGGTTATATTGCAATCCCGAGATAATCGTCTCCATGCTCCAAATCCATTTTAAAGCCATTTTTAAGGCATTTCGCGCATACATGAAATGAACACATTTTTCTCCAAAACTATAACAGATGCAAGCTTGTCCTGTTTGGTGGAGATGATATTTAATAAAATAAGTAGAAATCCACTAAACGTTTTGTTTGGTTATCTTGCAATCCCGAGATAATCGTCTCCATGCTCCAAATCCATTTTAAAGCCATTTTTAAGGCATTTCGCGCATACATGAAATGAACACATTTTTCTCCAAAACTATAACACATGCAAGCTTGTCCTGTTTGGTGGAGATGATATTTAATAAAATAAGTAGAAATCCACTAAAAGTTTTGTTTGGTTATCTTGCAATCCCGAGATAATCGTCTCCATGCTCCAAATCCATTTTAAAGCCATTTTTAAGGCATTTCGCGCATACATGAAATGAACACATTTTTCTCCAAAACTATAACAGATGCAAGCTTGTCCTGTTTGGTGGAGATGATATTTAATAAAATAAGTAGAAATCCACTAAAAGTTTTGTTTGGTTATCTTGCACTCCCGAGATAATCGTCTCCATGCTCCAAATCCATTTTAAAGCCATTTTTAAGGCATTTCGCGCATACATGAAATGAACACATTTTTCTCCAAAACTATAACAGATGCAAGCTTGTCCTGTTTGGTGGAGATGATATTTAATAAAATAAGTAGAAATCCACTAAAAGTTTTGTTTGGTTATCTTGCAATCCCGAGATAATCGTCTCCATGCTCCAAATCCATTTTAAAGCCATTTTTAAGGCATTTCGCGCATACATGAAATGAACACATTTTTCTCCAAAACTATAACAGATGCAAGCTTGTCCTGTTTGGTGGAGATGATATTTAATAAAATAAGTAGAAATCCACTAAAAGTTTTGTTTGGTTATCTTGCAATCCCGAGATAATCGTCTCCATGCTCCAAATCCATTTTAAAGCCATTTTTAAGGCATTTCGCGCATACATGAAATGAACACATTTTTCTCCAAAACTATAACAGATGCAAGCTTGTCCTGTTTGGTGGAGATGATATTTAATAAAATAAGTAGAAATCCACTAAAAGTTTTGTTTGGTTATCTTGCAATCCCGAGATAATCGTCTCCATGCTCCAAATCCATTTTAAAGCCATTTTTAAGGCATTTCGCGCATACATGAAATGAACACATTTTTCTCCAAAACTTTAACAGATGCAAGCTTGTCCTGTTTGGTGGAGATGATATTTAATAAAATAAGTAGAAATCCACTAAAAGTTTTGTTTGGTTATCTTGCAATCCCGAGATAATCGTCTCCATGCTCCAAATCCATTTTAAAGCCATTTTTAAGGCATTTCGCGCATACATGAAATGAACACATTTTTCTCCAAAACTATAACAGATGCAAGCTTGTCCTGTTTGGTGGAGATGATATTTAATAAAATAAGTAGAAATCCACTAAAAGTTTTGTTTGGTTATCTTGCAATCCCGAGATAATCGTCTCCATGCTCCAAATCCATTTTAAAGCCATTTTTAAGGCATTTCGCGCATACATGAAATGAACACATTTTTCTCCAAAACTATAACAGATGCAAGCTTGTCCTGTTTGGTGGAGATGATATTTAATAAAATAAGTAGAAATCCACTAAAAGTTTTGTTTGGTTATCTTGCAATCCCGAGATAATCGTCTCCATGCTCCAAATCCATTTTAAAGCCATTTTTAAGGCATTTTGCGCATACATGAAATGAACACATTTTTCTCCAAAACTATAACACATGCAAGCTTGTCCTGTTTGGTGGAGATGATATTTAATAAAATAAGTAGAAATCCACTAAAGGTTTTGTTTGGTTATCTTGCAATCCCGAGATAATCGTCTCCATGCTCCAAATCCATTTTAAAGCCATTTTTAAGGCATTTCGCGCATACATGAAATGAACACATTTTTCTCCAAAACTATAACAGATGCAAGCTTGTCCTGTTTGGTGGAGATGATATTTAATAAAATAAGTAGAAATCCACTAAAAGTTTTGTTTGGTTATATTGCAATCCCGAGATAATCGTCTCCATGCTCCAAATCCATTTTAAAGCCATTTTTAAGGCATTTCGCGCATACATGAAATGAACACATTTTTCTCCAAAACTATAACAGATGCAAGCTTGTCCTGTTTGGTGGAGATGATATTTAATAAAATAAGTAGAAATCCACTAAAAGTTTTGTTTGGTTATCTTGCAATCCCGAGATAATCGTCTCCATGCTCCAAATCCATTTTAAAGCCATTTTTAAGGCATTTCGCGCATACATGAAATGAACACATTTTTCTCCAAAACTATAACAGATGCAAGCTTGTCCTGTTTGGTGGAGATGATATTTAATAAAATAAGTAGAAATCCACTAAAAGTTTTGTTTGGTTATCTTGCAATCCCGAGATAATCGTCTCCATACTCCAAATCCATTTTAAAGCCATTTTTAAGGCATTTCGCGCATACATGAAATGAACACATTTTTCTCCAAAACTATAACAGATGCAAGCTTGTCCTGTTTGGTGGAGATGATATTTAATAAAATAAGTAGAAATCCACTAAAAGTTTTGTTTGGTTATCTTGCAATCCCGAGATAATCGTCTCCATGCTCCAAATCCATTTTAAAGCCATTTTTAAGGCATTTCGCGCATACATGAAATGAACACATTTTTCTCCAAAACTATAACAGATGCAAGCTTGTCCTGTTTGGTGGAGATGATATTTAATAAAATAAGTAGAAATCCACTAAAAGTTTTGTTTGGTTATCTTGCAATCCCGAGATAATCGTCTCCATGCTCCAAATCCATTTTAAAGCCATTTTTAAGGCATTTCGCGCATACATGAAATGAACACATTTTTCTCCAAAACTATAACAGATGCAAGCTTGTCCTGTTTGGTGGAGATGATATTTAATAAAATAAGTAGAAATCCACTAAAAGTTTTGTTTGGTTATCTTGCAATCCCGAGATAATCGTCTCCATGCTCCAAATCCATTTTAAAGCCATTTTTAAGGCATTTCGCGCATACATGAAATTAACACATTTTTCTCCAAAACTATAACAGATGCAAGCTTGTCCTGTTTGGTGGAGATGATATTTAATAAAATAAGTAGAAATCCACTAAAAGTTTTGTTTGGTTATCTTGCAATCCCGAGATAATCGTCTCCATGCTCCAAATCCATTTTAAAGCCATTTCAAAGGCATTTTGCGCATACATGAAATGAACACATTTTTCTCCAAAACTATAACACATGCAAGCTTGTCCTGTTTGGTGGAGATGATATTTAATAAAATAAGTAGAAATCCACTAAAAGTTTTGTTTGGTTATCTTGCAATCCCGAGATAATCGTCTCCATGCTCCAAATCCATTTTAAAGCCATTTTTAAGGCATTTCGCGCATACATGAAATGAACACATTTTTCTCCAAAACTATAACAGATGCAAGCTTGTCCTGTTTGGTGGAGATGATATTTAATAAAATAAGTAGAAATCCACTAAAAGTTTTGTTTGGTTATCTTGCAATCCCGAGATAATCGTCTCCATGCTCCAAATCCATTTTAAAGCCATTTCAAAGGCATTTTGCGCATACATGAAATTAACACATTTTTCTCCAAAACTATAACACATGCAAGCTTGTCCTGTTTGGTGGAGATGATATTTAATAAAATAAGTAGAAATCCACTAAAAGTTTTGTTTGGTTATCTTGCAATCCCGAGATAATCGTCTCCATGCTCCAAATCCATTTTAAAGCCATTTTTAAGGCATTTCGCGCATACATGAAATGAACACATTTTTCTCCAAAACTATAACAGATGCAAGCTTGTCCTGTTTGGTGGAGATGATATTTAATAAAATAAGTAGAAATCCACTAAAAGTTTTGTTTGGTTATCTTGCAATCCCGAGATAATCGTCTCCATGCTCCAAATCCATTTTAAAGCCATTTTTAAGGCATTTCGCGCATACATGAAATGAACACATTTTTCTCCAAAACTATAACAGATGCAAGCTTGTCCTGTTTGGTGGAGATGATATTTAATAAAATAAGTAGAAATCCACTAAACGTTTTGTTTGGTTATCTTGCAATCCCGAGATAATCGTCTCCATGCTCCAAATCCATTTTAAAGCCATTTTTAAGGCATTTCGCGCATACATGAAATGAACACATTTTTCTCCAAAACTATAACAGATGCAAGCTTGTCCTGTTTGGTGGAGATGATATTTAATAAAATAAGTAGAAATCCACTAAAAGTTTTGTTTGGTTATATTGCAATCCCGAGATAATCGTCTCCATGCTCCAAATCCATTTTAAAGCCATTTTTAAGGCATTTCGCGCATACATGAAATGAACACATTTTTCTCCAAAACTATAACAGATGCAAGCTTGTCCTGTTTGGTGGAGATGATATTTAATAAAATAAGTAGAAATCCACTAAAAGTTTTGTTTGGTTATCTTGCAATCCCGAGATAATCGTCTCCATGCTCCAAATCCATTTTAAAGCCATTTTTAAGGCATTTCGCGCATACATGAAATGAACACATTTTTCTCCAAAACTATAACAGATGCAAGCTTGTCCTGTTTGGTGGAGATGATATTTAATAAAATAAGTAGAAATCCACTAAAAGTTTTGTTTGGTTATCTTGCAATCCCGAGATAATCGTCTCCATGCTCCAAATCCATTTTAAAGCCATTTTTAAGGCATTTCGCGCATACATGAAATGAACACATTTTTCTCCAAAACTATAACAGATGCAAGCTTGTCCTGTTTGGTGGAGATGATATTTAATAAAATAAGTAGAAATCCACTAAAAGTTTTGTTTGGTTATATTGCAATCCCGAGATAATCGTCTCCATGCTCCAAATCCATTTTAAAGCCATTTTTAAGGCATTTCGCGCATACATGAAATGAACACATTTTTCTCCAAAACTATAACAGATGCAAGCTTGTCCTGTTTGGTGGAGATGATATTTAATAAAATAAGTAGAAATCCACTAAAAGTTTTGTTTGGTTATCTTGCAATCCCGAGATAATCGTCTCCATGCTCCAAATCCATTTTAAAGCCATTTTTAAGGCATTTCGCGCATACATGAAATGAACACATTTTTCTCCAAAACTATAACAGATGCAAGCTTGTCCTGTTTGGTGGAGATGATATTTAATAAAATAAGTAGAAATCCACTAAAAGTTTTGTTTGGTTATCTTGCAATCCCGAGATAATCGTCTCCATGCTCCAAATCCATTTTAAAGCCATTTTTAAGGCATTTCGCGCATACATGAAATGAACACATTTTTCTCCAAAACTTTAACAGATGCAAGCTTGTCCTGTTTGGTGGAGATGATATTTAATAAAATAAGTAGAAATCCACTAAAAGTTTTGTTTGGTTATCTTGCAATCCCGAGATAATCGTCTCCATGCTCCAAATCCATTTTAAAGCCATTTTTAAGGCATTTCGCGCATACATGAAATGAACACATTTTTCTCCAAAACTATAACAGATGCAAGCTTGTCCTGTTTGGTGGAGATGATATTTAATAAAATAAGTAGAAATCCACTAAAAGGTTTGTTTGGTTATCTTGCAATCCCGAGATAATCGTCTCCATGCTCCAAATCCATTTTAAAGCCATTTTTAAGGCATTTCGCGCATACATGAAATGAACACATTTTTCTCCAAAACTATAACAGATGCAAGCTTGTCCTGTTTGGTGGAGATGATATTTAATAAAATAAGTAGAAATCCACTAAAAGTTTTGTTTGGTTATCTTGCAATCCCGAGATAATCGTCTCCATGCTCCAAATCCATTTTAAAGCCATTTTTAAGGCATTTCGCGCATACATGAAATGAACACATTTTTCTCCAAAACTATAACAGATGCAAGCTTGTCCTGTTTGGTGGAGATAATATTTAATAAAATAAGTAGAAATCTACTAAAAGTTTCGTTTGTTTATATTGCCATCCTGAGATAATCGTCTCCATGCTCCAAATCCATTTTAAAGCCATTTTTAAGGCATTTTGCGCATACATGAAATGAACACATTTTTCTCCAAAACTATAACACATACAAGCTTGTCCTGTTTGGTGAAGATGATATTTAATAAAATAAGTAGAAATCCACTAAAAGTTTTGTTTGGTTATCTTGCAATCCCGAGATAATCGTCTCCATGCTCCAAATCCATTTTAAAGCCATTTTTAAGGCATTTCGCGCATACATGAAATGAACACATTTTTCTCCAAAACTATAACAGATGCAAGCTTGTCCTGTTTGGTGGAGATGATATTTAATAAAATAAGTAGAAATCCACTAAAAGTTTTGTTTGGTTATCTTGCAAACCCGAGATAATCGTCTCCATGCTCCAAATCCATTTTAAAGCCATTTTTAAGGCATTTCGCGCATACATGAAATGAACACATTTTTCTCCAAAACTATAACAGATGCAAGCTTGTCCTGTTTGGTGGAGATGATATTTAATAAAATAAGTAGAAATCCACTAAAAGTTTTGTTTGGTTATCTTGCAATCCCGAGATAATCGTCTCCATGCTCCAAATCCATTTTAAAGCCATTTTTAAGGCATTTCGCGCATACATGAAATGAACACATTTTTCTCCAAAACTATAACAGATGCAAGCTTGTCCTGTTTGGTGGAGATGATATTTAATAAAATAAGTAGAAATCCACTAAAAGTTTTGTTTGGTTATCTTGCAATCCCGAGATAATCGTCTCCATGCTCCAAATCCATTTTAAAGCCATTTTTAAGGCATTTCGCGCATACATGAAATGAACACATTTTTCTCCAAAACTATAACAGATGCAAGCTTGTCCTGTTTGGTGGAGATGATATTTAATAAAATAAGTAGAAATCCACTAAAAGTTTTGTTTGGTTATCTTGCAATCCCGAGATAATCGTCTCCATGCTCCAAATCCATTTTAAAGCCATTTTTAAGGCATTTCGCGCATACATGAAATGAACACATTTTTCTCCAAAACTATAACAGATGCAAGCTTGTCCTGTTTGGTGGAGATGATATTTAATAAAATAAGTAGAAATCCACTAAAAGTTTTGTTTGGTTATCTTGCAATCCCGAGATAATTGTCTCCATGCTCCAAATCCATTTTAAAGCCATTTTTAAGGCATTTCGCGCATACATGAAATGAACACATTTTTCTCCAAAACTATAACAGATGCAAGCTTGTCCTGTTTGGTGGAGATGATATTTAATAAAATAAGTAGAAATCCACTAAAAGTTTTGTTTGGTTATCTTGCAATCCCGAGATAATCGTCTCCATGCTCCAAATCCATTTTAAAGCCATTTTTAAGGCATTTCGCGCATACATGAAATGAACACATTTTTCTCCAAAACTATAACAGATGCAAGCTTGTCCTGTTTGGTGGAGATGATATTTAATAAAATAAGTAGAAATCCACTAAAAGTTTTGTTTGGTTATCTTGCAATCCCGAGATAATCGTCTCCATGCTCCAAATCCATTTTAAAGCCATTTCAAAGGCATTTTGCGCATACATGAAATGAACACATTTTTCTCCAAAACTATAACAGATGCAAGCTTGTCCTGTTTGGTGGAGATGATATTTAATAAAATAAGTAGAAATCCACTAAAAGTTTTGTTTGGTTATATTGCAATCCCGAGATAATCGTCTCCATGCTCCAAATCCATTTTAAAGCCATTTTTAAGGCATTTCGCGCATACATGAAATGAACACATTTTTCTCCAAAACTATAACAGATGCAAGCTTGTCCTGTTTGGTGGAGATGATATTTATTAAAATAAGTAGAAATCCACTAAAAGTTTTGTTTGGTTACCTTGCAATCCCGAGATAATCGTCTCCATGCTCCAAATCCATTTTAAAGCCATTTTTAAGGCATTTCGCGCATACATGAAATGAACACATTTTTCTCCAAAACTATAACAGATGCAAGCTTGTCCTGTTTGGTGGAGATGATATTTAATAAAATAAGTAGAAATCCACTAAAAGTTTTGTTTGGTTATCTTGCAATCCCGAGATAATCGTCTCCATGCTCCAAATCCATTTTAAAGCCATTTTTAAGGCATTTCGCGCATACATGAAATGAACACATTTTTCTCCAAAACTATAACAGATGCAAGCTTGTCCTGTTTGGTGGAGATGATATTTAATAAAATAAGTAGAAATCCACTAAAAGTTTTGTTTGGTTATCTTGCAATCCCGAGATAATCGTCTCCATGCTCCAAATCCATTTTAAAGCCATTTCAAAGGCATTTTGCGCATACATGAAATGAACACATTTTTCTCCAAAACTATAACAGATGCAAGCTTGTCCTGTTTGGTGGAGATGATATTTAATAAAATAAGTAGAAATCCACTAAAAGTTTTGTTTGGTTATATTGCAATCCCGAGATAATCGTCTCCATGCTCCAAATCCATTTTAAAGCCATTTTTAAGGCATTTCGCGCATACATGAAATGAACACATTTTTCTCCAAAACTATAACAGATGCAAGCTTGTCCTGTTTTGTGGAGATGATATTTAATAAAATAAGTAGAAATCCACTAAAAGTTTTGTTTGGTTATCTTGCAATCCCGAGATAATCGTCTCCATGCTCCAAATCCATTTTAAAGCCATTTTTAAGGCATTTCGCGCATACATGAAATGAACACATTTTTCTCCAAAACTATAACAGATGCAAGCTTGTCCTGTTTGGTGGAGATGATATTTAATAAAATAAGTAGAAATCCACTAAAAGTTTTGTTTGGTTATCTTGCAATCCCGAGATAATCGTCTCCATGCTCCAAATCCATTTTAAAGCCATTTTTAAGGCATTTCGCGCATACATGAAATGAACACATTTTTCTCCAAAACTATAACAGATGCAAGCTTGTCCTGTTTGGTGGAGATGATATTTAATAAAATAAGTAGAAATCCACTAAAAGTTTTGTTTGGTTATCTTGCAATCCCGAGATAATCGTCTCCATGCTCCAAATCCATTTTAAAGCCATTTTTAAGGCATTTCGCGCATACATGAAATGAACACATTTTTCTCCAAAACTATAACAGATGCAAGCTTGTCCTGTTTGGTGGAGATGATATTTAATAAAATAAGTAGAAATCCACTAAAAGTTTTGTTTGGTTATCTTGCAATCCCGAGATAATCGTCTCCATGCTCCAAATCCATTTTAAAGCCATTTTTAAGGCATTTCGCGCATACATGAAATGAACACATTTTTCTCCAAAACTATAACAGATGCAAGCTTGTCCTGTTTGGTGGAGATGATATTTAATAAAATAAGTAGAAATCCACTAAAAGTTTTGTTTGGTTATCTTGCAATCCCGAGATAATCGTCTCCATGCTCCAAATCCATTTTAAAGCCATTTTTAAGGCATTTCGCGCATACATGAAATGAACACATTTTTCTCCAAAACTATAACAGATGCAAGCTTGTCCTGTTTGGTGGAGATGATATTTAATAAAATAAGTAGAAATCCACTAAAAGTTTTGTTTGGTTATCTTGCAATCCCGAGATAATCGTCTCCATGCTCCAAATCCATTTTAAAGCCATTTTTAAGGCATTTCGCGCATACATGAAATGAACACATTTTTCTCCAAAACTATAACAGATGCCAGCTTGTCCTGTTTGGTGGAGATGATATTTAATAAAATAAGTAGAAATCCACTAAAAGTTTTGTTTGGTTATCTTGCAATCCCGAGATAATCGTCTCCATGCTCCAAATCCATTTTAAAGCCATTTTTAAGGCATTTCGCGCATACATGAAATGAACACATTTTTCTCCAAAACTATAACAGATGCAAGCTTGTCCTGTTTGGTGGAGATGATATTTAATAAAATAAGTAGAAATCCACTAAAAGTTTTGTTTGGTTATATTGCAATCCCGAGATAATCGTCTCCATGCTCCAAATCCATTTTAAAGCCATTTTTAAGGCATTTCGCGCATACATGAAATGAACACATTTTTCTCCAAAACTATAACAGATGCAAGCTTGTCCTGTTTGGTGGAGATGATATTTAATAAAATAAGTAGAAATCCACTAAAAGTTTTGTTTGGTTATCTTGCAATCCCGAGATAATCGTCTCCATGCTCCAAATCCATTTTAAAGCCATTTTTAAGGCATTTCGCGCATACATGAAATGAACACATTTTTCTCCAAAACTATAACAGATGCAAGCTTGTCCTGTTTGGTGGAGATGATATTTAATAAAATAAGTAGAAATCCACTAAAAGTTTTGTTTGGTTATCTTGCAATCCCGAGATAATCGTCTCCATGCTCCAAATCCATTCTAAAGCCATTTTTAAGGCATTTCGCGCATACATGAAATGAACACATTTTTCTCCAAAACTATAACAGATGCAAGCTTGTCCTGTTTGGTGGAGATGATATTTAATAAAATAAGTAGAAATCCACTAAAAGTTTTGTTTGGTTATCTTGCAATCCCGAGATAATCGTCTCCATGCTCCAAATCCATTTTAAAGCCATTTTTAAGGCATTTCGCGCATACATGAAATGAACACATTTTTCTCCAAAACTATAACAGATGCAAGCTTGTCCTGTTTGGTGGAGATGATATTTAATAAAATTTTATAAAAATAAGTTAGCCCCTTTCTCTTACTTCTTTCAGAACCATTTGCACCCATTAGAGCCTAGTCTATTGACTTTTGTCTCATTGCTCCAAAATATCCATTTCCAATATTTTACTCTCCCCTTTTCATACCTTTTTGCAAACTTGAGCTAATGCTCCTTATGTGAGGTGAGGCTTCTTCACATTTTTTCATGCCACCATTCCAGATCTGTTTAACGTGCATCACATCGTGCTTGTATGGACATCTGTGATCTCAATATAATGAAGCATATAAACCGCCTCCACTGCTGTGTTTGTCACTCCAGAAATGATAATTTGTGATGCGCCAACTTGTTGACTCCAATGTTTTGCCTGGATGTCCGCTTTTTGGGTTTTGAATAGATGGATGGATTTAATTCTTCAAACTGTCATGGCACTCACATGATGCAGTTTGCCAATTTCTTGGCAAAGAGACCACTATCAATGAGCTGGATGATGCTATTTTTCTTTTCGTGGGAAATCTTCATGGCTGCTCCTCAATACCAACCAGTGACCTTTCACTTGGAAATCAACCCAATGAAGCACTGAGGTATTAGGGAATGTGAGAATAGATTGCAATTTGTAGTAAACAGCCTTTAAAAAAATCAACCATCAGGAGCAAACAGTAACAATGCGGTGACATGACAATAATCTGCATAACTAATCATATGCTAAGTAGTTGCAAGTGAAATTTATGTATAATATAGTCAAGATTACTTTTTATAAAATTACGGCAGTCTCAATCGCAAAGATGTATTGGATAGAAAGATACGGAGCATTAAAGTCAAAACATTGCTACCCTTTTGCTTGTCACTATATCTCCACTGGTGTGTCCTGGATCTTTCTTTGGATAGTCTTCAGCAGCATAACAGAGTGAACACATCTTCTGTCTTTTTTTCTGGGATATCATGATATTATCAGAGGCATAGGCTGCCATCAGTGCTGCAGCTTCTGTCCCAACTCTGAAATGAAGAATTATTAGTAGTGATGGGCGATCCGATCACCAAACTCGGGCTTTACAGTTATGTGATAGGGCGGGGGGCTGTAAAATAAAGCATATAGTTATTAAATAAACATTGTCATTATACTTACAGGTTGTTACGGGGGGGCTGTCTGATAATAAAACCTAAAGGAATGTCAGACAGTCAGGCTCCACCGTGCAAAAACTCTGCTGCAGACTATGGCAGAGGATAAGGGGTATATAAGTGTGCCACTGTAAATAATGATAGCACAAGTGCAGAGTGCAATACCTCTGTTATACTCACAGAGGAATATAATTAGAAAATAAAGCAATTCCTCCCTTACTTGGAGGGTGTGTGGAATGGTCTCTGTCAAAGATCACAGAGAAAAAAGCAGTGAGTGTGAAATGGCACCTACCTAGGTCCGTTCCTCTAGTGGTGACAGGAGACGGACAGCAGCGTAAGCCGCACAAAGCTCCTACCTGCGTTCACTCCACTAGTGTGCGAGGACACGAACCATTAGTTATGGCACCTGCCTAGGTCCGCTCTTCTAGTGGTGCAAAAGAGACGGACAGCAGCATAAGCCGCACAAAGCTCCTACCTATGTTCGCTCCCCTAGTGTGCGAGGATACGAACAACTGCCAGACGCAGTATAAGGAAGGTTACCCTAGCGGCAACGTCCACCTACGAGTAGAATCACAAGGCCCAGCCGGACCATGTGCCTCAGGCACCTGCCTATGTCCGCTCCACTAAGAGGTAAGGATACGGACTGCAGCCGAAGCTGTAAGGTATAAGAACGCTACCCTGCCGGTAGCGCTCACCTAACATAGACAGAGAGATGCCTAGAGGAACGTGCACAGAGCGTCTACTCGCATGCATGAACCAAGAGGACTGAGCGCCGGGCGGCGTGCGTCAGGGTCTTATATAGACTCTGTGCCTCATCCAAGATGGAGGACACCAGAGCCAATCCGCTGCCAGAATGACAGCAATGACGTCACGCTGGCCTATCATCGAGCAAAGCGTCACAAGCACATGACCAGCGACCAATCGGCATAGAAGGTGTCAGAGACATGTGACCTCGTGTCAGCGATGATGTCACCCGCACATGTGCAATGGCTCCAAGATAGGACTTAGTCTCCAGCGCTTGCACATGTGCAGTAGCAAGAAATCCGGACATAGTCTCCAGAGCCACAGCAACCGTAACAGTACCTCCCCCTCAAGGGCCCCCCTCCCGGCGACGCAGGTAATCGGCAACTAAGTCGGGAGCATGGACAGCCTCTCAGGCTCCCAAGAGCGATGTTCCGGGCCATAGCCCTCCCAATCTATCAAGAAGAACCTGCGCCCTCTAACCATCTTAGAACCAACTATGGCTCGTACCTCACAGCTAGAGCAAGAGGAATCAGAGGCAGGAGAGTGCACCTCACGAGCGTGAGGTAAAATAGCCGGCTTTAGCAGTGAAACATGGAATTTGTCATGGATCCTAAGATGGACGGGTAACTTCAATTGGTAGACTACAGGATTTACCTGTTGAAGAACCTCATAAGCACCCAGGAAGCGAGGAGCAAATTTGACAGAGCTCACTCTAAGTTTCACGTGTTTTGCAGAGAGCCACACAAAATCCCCTGGAGAAAAGACAGGAGCCGGGCGACGAAACTGATCGGACACCGTCTTCATACGGTCCTTAGCTGCTTGGATCAACTCTTGAGTCCGATCCCAAACCTCTATGGCATTAGTTGCCCAGTCGGCCACAAGAGGAGAAGGTGCAGCAGTGGGAAACGGTACCGATACCCTAGGGTGTTGCCCATTATTGAGTACGAATGGTGTCTGCCCAGTGGCCTCAGCCAGCAAATTGTTAAGGGCAAATTCTGCCCAGGGTAGGAGGGAGGACCAGTTATCGTGGTTCTCAGCAACAAAGTGTCAAAGGTATATAATCATGGATTGATTGGTACGCTCAACCAAACCATTGGTCTCCGGATGGTATGCCGAAGAGAGATTCAACTCAATTTGCAGAAGGCTACAAAGATCTCGCCAGAAACGGGAAGCAAATTGCGGGCCTCTATCACAAATGATACGATCTGGCATCCCGTGAAGCCTAAAGACATGCTTGAGGAATAGTTTGGCTAGTACCCTGGAAGACGGGATTCTCGATAACGGTACGAGATGAACCATCCGGGAGAAATGGTCCGTAATGACCCACACAAATCTATGTCCCTGTGAACACGGACGATCACCCACAAATTCCATGCCTACCACCTCCCATGGTCTATCTGGCACTGGTAAAGGATGCAAGAGCCCAGCCGGTCTCTGCCGTAATGGACGGTTGCGAGCACACGAGTAGCAGGAACCGACATATCTCTTGACGTGGCTGGCTAAGTGTGGCCACCAATACCACCTCTCCAGTAACTCTTGTGTCCGCCTAATACCAAAATGCCCACCCACCTTTGAGGTGTGGGCCCACGACAGTATATCATTCTGTCGATCAGGCGGCACAAAGGTCTTGCCCGGTGGGATATGGTCTAACGTCACAGGGGAAAGCGTATGAAAAACCCTGGAGGGAAGGATAAGACGAGGTTCGTCAATCTCTTCCTGGGTAGAAACCATAGAGCGAGACAGGGCGTCTGCCTTGATATTCTTACTCCCAGACAGATAGTTGATGGAGAAGTGAAAGCGGGAGAAAAACTAGGACCAGCGGGCTTGGCGAGGATTCAGACGCTGAGCGGTTTGTAAGTACGTCAGATTCTTATGGTCTGTATAGACCTGGAAAGGATGTTTCGCTCCTTCCAGCAAGTGACGCCACTCCTCCAAGGCTAATCTCAGGGCGAGCAGTTCCCTATCCCCAATGGTATAGTTTCTCTCTGCCGGTGAAAAGGTTTTAGCAAAGAAGAAACATGGCCTCTTTCTACCTGCACCGTTCTTTTGATACAAGACCGCACCAGCACCCACTGAAGAGACATCAACCTCCAAGAGGAAGGGCTTATTCTCATCGGGTCTTTGAAGAACGGGAGCAGTTGAAAAGTGTCTTTTTACTGCCTCAAAAGCCTGAGATGTCTCAGTAGACCAGACTTTTGGATTAGCACCTTTCTTAGTCAAGGCCACCAAAGGGGCCACCAAAGTAGAGAAATGGGGTATGAACTGCCTGTAATAATTTATGAATCCTAAGAAGCATTGCACCGCCTTCAAGGAATGAGGTTCGGACCATTCCAGGACAGCAGAGAGCTTCGCAGGATCCATAGCCAGACCCTCTTGTGAGATAATGTAGCCCAAAAAAGGCAAGGATGACTGCTCGAATACACATTTTTCGAGTTTAGCAAACAATGAGTGCTCCCTTAAACGGGAAAGGACACGAACGACATCCTGACGATGAGTCTCCAGATCAGGAGAAAAAATCAGGATGTCGTCCAGATACACCACGACGGAGGATAACAGTAAATCCCTGAACACATCATTTACGAAGTCCTGAAATACTGTGGGTGCATTACATAACCCAAAAGGCATGACGAGGTATTCATAGTGACCGTCTCGGGTGTTAAAAGCGGTCTTCCATTAGTCACCCTCTCGAATTCGTACCAAGTTATACGCACCCCGCAGATCCAACTTCGTAAAAACCTGAGCTCCCCTCAGTCTGTCAAAGAGCTCCGAAATTAAAGGTAATGGGTATTTGTTCTTTATTGTGATTGCGTTGAGACCCCTGTAATCTATGCAGGGACGCAAATCACCCTCTTTCTTCCGAACAAAGAAAAACCCAGCTCCCGCGGGAGAGACAGACTTACGAATGAACCCCTTCTCTAAACTCTCTCTTATATAGGTCGACATGGCCTCCGACTCTGGTATCGACAGGGGGTAAACCCTGCCCTTAGGTGGAACCGAACCTGGGATAAGGTCTATGGCACAGTCATACGGCCTATGGGGTGGAAGAACCTCAGCACCCTGTTTGGAGAACACGTCAGCGAAATCCAAATAGGGTGTAGGTATGGGAGAGAGATCAGTTGATGCAACCGCAACGACCATAGGTGGTAAGGGAAGACATCGGGACTGACATTTCGAACCCCAACTAATAATGCTGTCGGACTCCCAGTCAATGTGAGGAGCATGAGTCTGAAGCCATGGGAGACCCAGAAGGACGTCGTCTATACTCTCAGGCAAAACAAGAAAAGAAATCTCCTCTATGTGACCCTGAGGCAGGGAAAGGCGCAAGGGAACTGTCCTCAATGCAATGGAGTCAGACAACATAGTCCCATTAACAACACGGACAGGAATAGGCGCCTCTAACATGATAGAGGGAATATTGTGTCTCTTTACAAATCCTGAGGACACAAAAGTCCCGTCAGCTCCGGAATCCACAAAAGCCATAATAGGCCATGTATTCTCAGAGAATGAGAGCTGACCTGGGATACTACACTTAGAGGGTGCAGAAGACGTCTCTAGTAACCCCCCTCTAATGGTTACTAGGCCTGGGAGTTTCCCTGACGACTAGAACACTTGTTGGCATAGTGCCCAGCCTGACAACATACGTAACATATAGGAGGACCAGACTTGCGTAGTCTGGAGGACGTATGACCTAACTCCATAGGAGTGGGAGATGTTTCAGATGCTGAGGAAGATGGTAGTGGACCCTCAACAACTGGAATAGCCCGATGCTTAGGGCGTGAGGAAGAGATCTTGAGTCTACGTTCCCTATGGCGTACATCGATCCTCGTTGCTACTGTGATCAAGTCCTCCAGAGAAGCAGGGACCTCACGAGTAGCAAGGGCATCCTTGACATAGCCTGCCAACCCTCTCCAGAAGATAGCAATCAACACCTTCTCTGGCCAATCTAGTTCTGCCACCAGAGTTCTAAAAGCAATGGCATAAGAACTAGTGGATAACGAACCCTGAGATAGATCTAAGAGTCTCAGGGCCACATCATGGATATCCTGCGGACCCATGAATACTGCTTTAAGAGCATCAAGAAAGTCTTGATGTCTCAGAGTAACCCCATCAGATCGCTCCCATAAGGGAGTCGCCCATTCTAAGGCTTTGTCCTGAAGTAAGGAGATGATAAAGCCTATTTTGGACCTCTCCGTAGAGAAGCGAGAAGAATTGACCTCTAGGTGTATCTGACACTGACTAATGAAATCACGACATGATCTGGCATCGCCAGAATATCTGTTTGGCAGAGCAAGTCGAGGATCATGTGCAGATGTCACCATGGTCTGAGGTTTATCCTCTATACTCTTGAGCCGCGACTCAAGTACTTGTATGTAACGGTGTAACTGCTGATATTCTGCCATAACTGCCAGACCCTTGGCTTAGTCCTAATTTTACGGGGGGCTGTCTGATAATAAAACCTAAAGGAATGTCAGACAGTCAGGGTCCACCATTCAAAGACTCTGCTGCAGACTATGGCAGAGGATAAGGGGTATATAAGTGTGCCACTGTAAATAATGATAGCACAAGTGCAGAGTGCAATACCTCTGTTATACTCACAGAGGAATATAATTAGAAAATAAAGCAATTCCTCCCTTACTTGGAGGGTGTGTGGAATGGTCTCTGTCAAAGATCACAGAGACAAACGCAGTGAGTGTGAAATGGCACCTACCTAGGTTCGTTCCTCTAGTGGTGACAGGAGACGGACACCAGCGTAAGCCGCATAAAGCTCCTACCTGCGTTCGCTCCACTAGTGTGCGAGGACACGAACCACTAGATATGGCACCTGCCTAGGTCCGCTCTTCTAGTGGTGCAAAAGAGACGGACAGCAGCGTAAGCAACACAAAGCTCCTACCTGCGTTCGCTCCCCTAGTGTGCGAGGACATGAACCACTAGATATGGCACCTGCCTAGGTCCGCTCTTCTAGTGGTGCAAAAGAGACGGACAGCAGCATAAGCCGCACAAAGCTCCTACCTCTGTTCGCTCCCCTAGTGTGCGAGGATACGAACAACTGCCAGACGCAGTATAAGTAACGTTACCCTAGCGGCAACGTCCACCTACGAGTAGAATCACAAGGCCCAGCCGGACCATGTGCCTCAGGCACCTGCCTATGTCCGCTCCACTAAGAGGTAAGGATACGGACTGCAGCCGAAGCTGTAAGGTATAAGAACGCTACCCTGCCGGTAGCGCTCACCTAACATAGACAGAGAGATGCCTAGAGGAACGTGCACAGAGCGTCTACTCGCATGCATGAACCTAGAGGACTGAGCGCCGGGCAGCGTGCGTCAGGATCTTATATAGACTCTGTGCCTCATCCAAGATGGAGGACACCAGAGCCAATCCGCTGCCAGAATGACAGCAATGACGTCACGCTGGCCTATCACCGAGTAAAACGTGACAAGCACATGACCAGCGACCAATCGGCATAGAAGGTGTCAGAGACATGTGACCACGTGTCACAAGCACATGACCAGTGGCCAATCAGCTAAGAAGGTGTCAGAGACATGTGACCTCGTGTCAGCGATGATGTCACCCGCACATGTGCAATGGCTCCAAGATAGGACTTAGTCTCCAGCGCTTGCACATGTGCAGTAGCAAGAAATCCGGACATAGTCTCCAGAGCCACAGCAACCGTAACACAGGTCCTGCGATGTGTCCTGCAGACTCTGTCTCACGGCCGCTTCTGCTTCCGAGTCTGATTATTACTGTGCTGCCCGGTAACCAGCATTGCCTAAAAGACCTTCCGTGATGTCATGGCCATGTGACCAGTCAGGTATGAATGTTGTATTATCTCGTTGGTTAGAGACTGGTCACATGACTATGACATCAAAGGTCCTGTTAACTGAACTTTGTCACTGTGCGAGTGTCGCATCGCATCATTGCACACAATCGCATGACAGGAGCTGTCAGCTGCATGTATTTCCATGCAGCTGAGGCCCTCCTCTCCTGAAAGCGTCAGGCTTTGTTGGGTGATGCAATGCGAGATGCAAATGCAATCATACCCTCACTGCCAGCCTGTTTCTCACTCTGTACAGAGCAACGTAGCAGAGCTGATATGGTTCTCTCTGCTTCTCACTTTGTATAGACTGTGTCTGTACAGAGTGATGAAGCTGACATTGCTGTCCCTGTGGATTACGTGGGACTAAGATTATTTTTATAATAAATATTGAGTCTCTAAATGTTTTTTTGTTTTATTTCTAATAAAAAAACATAACAGAGAAATTTTTTTTGTATTGTTTACTAGAAATTCATAGTGGCCATGTCTAATTTGGTGTGACACCATGAATTTTGAGCTTAGTACCATCTGAGAATACAAAGTTGGTATTACCCCCTTTATAACCCAGCGTGCCACCGCCTTCAGGGTCACTGAACGAGCCGGGTAAAGGGCCTGGAAATGGCACTAAGAAACAATGCGCCTGAGGGCTGAAAATCCCAGCCCCCATCTGCCTGGCTTTACCTGACTTAGGGGACTGTGTGCCCGGCAAACCTCATCCACTACTATACAGTTTCAGGTATTTACCTTTTCCAAATGGTCCATTTCTTTCCTTCACTCTTTGTACGTTTGTGCGATATATGGACCTTCATCTTGATTGCAGGCATACAGTATACCTGTGTGACATCCATCGCCGCACTTCCTCCCTGATAGTATTTTATCTTTCCCTCCAGGATTTGTTTTTAAACCATGGCAGGATTTCTGTAATGTATATGGACAAAATGTTTATATCGTCCATTCACTTGTCATTGTGATTAGTGACAACCATCTTGGCCTCAATATTTTTGGTAGTG
Organism: Anomaloglossus baeobatrachus; assembly: GCF_048569485.1. Classification (NCBI taxonomy): domain Eukaryota; kingdom Metazoa; phylum Chordata; class Amphibia; order Anura; family Aromobatidae; genus Anomaloglossus; species Anomaloglossus baeobatrachus. Next base: position 100,803 of record NW_027443038.1, on the reverse strand, counting down.
TTGTTATACATTATACCTTAGCTGTCACATATATGTATATTTGATTATAGACTACTTTAAATATTTTGCAATTTTTGTAGTCTGAGGACTATGCATGGGCACTTTTTGATGCTTTTAACTTTACATTAGCGGTGTTTTTCTCACTGTACCTGCTCCGAATAAATATGTATTGCATCTAGGATGGCTGATCAGGTTTTCTTCTTCTATAGGCCCTGGAGGAAGATAAATCATGGATACCCTGGCTCTTTTAGGCCAGTAAATATGGCCCTACATCAGCGCATTTAGCGACATCACCTGCTCATTTGGCAAAGTCAAGCTGACGAGCAATTAGAGCAACATTCAAGTTGTTCTGCCCATTCTGGCCATGTTAGTCTTTCTGACAGCTAATCTGCACCCTTTAGGTAGCACCTGTTCAGTGTCATCCTCAGTATCATCCTTATTGTCCTCCTCCTTTGCTGTGTTTCGTTCTCCACCACCTCCTCCTCTGTCGAAACGGCAAATATCCATAACCATTTGTGTAGAGAGGAAACAACCGTATACTCCCAGTCATCTAATGGTTTACCCACTAAACTCACATCTTGGGAAAATGCTTTTTGTGAAGTTGCTGCCTTGCCAGCTTGTAGGTTCTGCTGCATTTTGAGAAATCATAGCATGCGCTTAGACTCTCTGGATGATACCAAGCTGCTATTATTTCTAAGATAAAGAGATGCTTTCTGTTTTTATGTAATGGAGAATGTAGGCTGCTCTCTGGACCTGTCTTTGACCTTCATAGCTCCAAAATGCACTATAGAATCCTGAAACAGCAATTATGACCAGGGACAATACAAAAGTTTCACAGCTTACTGGGTCAATGTTTTCAATGACAGCTCTGCACCACTGCATCTGTGACCATTGGTGAAGCCTCTACCACTGAGAGCTACGTCTGTTTCCACTGCCAAGTGGCAGTTATCTATCTCCTCCGACATCACCTTCAAATCCTGCTCAACTGACATGACCTTATTCTCAGCAAACACAGCGCACATAATTGATTACCCACAGCACCCTCAGTTTTCACTCATGTAAAACAGAGTGCTGCAAAGTAGTTTTACAGCTTGAAACCCTAGGGGAAATAAGCCACATGGCGGAAGAGTTTCTGCTGTGCATCAGGAAGCAACTAGCCTGATGGCTGACTCCCCGAGAATTGCAACTTGAAATTGTCATAAGCAACAATGACTTGGAACATTCTGGCTTAATTACAGATAGGCAAAATAATCCACACTCCAATCATGGCTCATATCCTACATTTAATAAATCCAAAAACATAACTCCCATATCATAAACATTTTTTTTCTTTATTAAATAACACTCAAAAAACATTAACATCAATAGGAGATTTGGAAATCGAAACAAGAAACACACTAGGGCAGTAAATATAAAAAATTGCAGTCTGATAAATTTACAAAAATATGCGTGGTAGTTAATAGTTTGATCTGTCAATTATACAAGAATATCATAAGAATATTTTGTTGGGTTGGTCGCCTGAGGAATCAATGATTACAAATACAATCAATAATGTCAATATTACATATATAAACATATATTAATTCATATAGAAAATGCACTTCATAAAAATCAATATAAATGTGCCTTAAATAGTATACTATAAATATAAATAATCATATCAAAAATGCAAGTACAGTTAATTACATCAATTCATATGAAAATAGTGTACATCTATTAAATATCTTATAGTACAAAAGAAGATCTAAAAGCCATAGCGAGCTAAAAGGAGTAATGGATTACAAATAGTATAAAAGATGATGAAATCAAGCCACATAAAATCAAGAGCAGTGAAAGTAGCCCCCTAAAAAAAACCTAAAACAGACTTCTAAATTAGATGCAAACATAACATGGTATTTAAAAAAAAATATAAATATATATCAATGTGCACCAAATAAATATGCAAAAATAAATAAACTATTATACGTAATGGTAATACGAAACGGACGTTAGGGGGGTCACCTGTGGCAAGGATATACAGCGGTAATGTATTGGTGTTTTCATGTTTAGCTGTGAGGTATTTACCTGGAGTACTCTTGGACATGGTGGGATGAATAATAAATAATAAACTATTTTTGCATATTTATTTGGTGCACATTGATTTATATATTTTTTTAAATACCATGTTATATTTGAACTTAATTTATAAGTCTGTTCTAGGGGTTTTTTAGGGGCCTACTTTCACTGCTCTTGATTTTATGTAGCTTGATTTCATCATCTTTTATACTATTTGTAATCCATTACTCCTTTTAGGTCTTTTGTACTATACGATATTTAATAGATGTACACTATTTTCCTATGAATTGATGTAATTGCATTTGCATTTTTGATATGATTATTTATATTTACATTATACTATTTAAGGCATATTCATATTGATTTTTTAAAAAGTGTATTTTCTATATGAATTAATATATTTATATGTTTATACAGTATATGTAGTTTTGACATCATTGATTGTATTTGTAATAAGCATATTTATATTGATTCCTCAGGCGACCAACCCAACAAAATATTCTTATGATGTTCTTGTATAATTGACAGATCAAACAATGTATTAACTACCACGCATATTTTTGTAAATTTATCAGGCTGCAATTTTTTATATTTACTGCCCTGGTGTGTTTTTTATATCAATTTCCAAATCTTCTATTGATTTTAATTTTTTTTTGGAGTGTCATTTAATAAAGAAAAAATAATTTTATTCATGACATGGGAGTCTGTTTTTGGATTTATGCCATTGTGACTCCTAATCAATCTTGAGGTAGATTGGATATCCTAAATTTAATAGTTCAAGATTTATTCTGCAAATATAAACGCTTCAACAAGCTGAGGGCTATGATTAGTAAAGTATCAAATAATTTCAATATGTGTTATGTGACAAGACAACAATTTAGATATCCTAAAAGTTTTGATACAAGCATGTTAATGTAAGAATGTAAAATTTATTGTTAAAGGGAAAATATTGCCATCTTGTGGAAAATTTAGATAGTACTTGTAGAATACAAATGATCGAGAGATAGGAAAAAGTTAAGCGGTGAGATTAGCCCACAGTGAAGGAGCTAGCTCCTGTGGATAGAGGAGAGTCTCCATCTTAGAGTTAGTTGCAGCTAGGGCCAGAAAGATTGTAGTGTGTGCCCTGTACAAGTCAAGCAGGACTCTCCAAACTCCTGGATGTGAAGACTTCGGACAACTGGAGCATAAGGCTTATAAGGCTGTTAAGATATAGTGGTTATGCTGGTCTCTTAAAAAAAGCCGCTCCTTGGCTAGGTGCTTCCCGGATTGATATCTGGCCATTTTCTGTGTTGAGACTCTTAGAGGCTCCATGGACTTTTTTGATTTGCAATGATAGAATCTGGCAGGTGGTCTATTACACACATCTGCTTACTTTGGCTTTCTGAACACATATAACATTGGCTTATCTTTAAAATATTTCACTATATGTACAAACACCTTGCTGTAAAAGCATTTTGTAACATCTTTTATGTAAATACCCAGATGAAGAAAGCACTGCTAAGATATTTCTTAGGAAAACACTACTGGTACCAAACACATACCTCCAAACTTTTGTAGAATAGAAAGAAGGAAAGATTATGGGGCATAGCGTGCAGTGGAAAAGTTTGATTACGCACATTGCCACTCCCCAAACCACACCCATTTGCCATTTCTGTCAACTCTGGCAGGAGGAGATGTCAGAGGAGCTGTGGCAGTAAGGATCATTCAGCAGATGCCACGTAAATGAAGGGTGTAGACCTAAATCCGGGACTGTCAGCTGTATCTGGGATGGTTGGAATTAGAGATGAGCGGGACTCTGGTCCTGCATACATGTCAGTGGTAATCGGAGGCTGGACTGAAAGCCACAAATTTTTTACCTTCCACCATCCATAGTACAGCTTTAGATTAGCCAGACCTAATGATGGGAGTGATGGGCGAATCCGAACTGTAAAGTTCAGACTCCGTACCAGACACCTAGTGTCCATGCACAGACCTCAAACACAGACTCCTCAGGTAATTCCATTTTACTGTTTGGGTGTGGCTGCCCAAATAAAGAGCTAGAGCACCTGCAAAAGGAAGCAAAATGGGGATTAAAGCAGGACAATTCTACTTACTGAGTTTCCACAAGTTTGTTACATGGTTTCCGGGACCGCTTATTAAACCTTATGAATATTCCCTGCTTCCCCTACTCACCCTCTAACTATGGTTGGTTGCAGTCAGACAGCTTCCCCCCCCCACCATCTGTGCCACAGTCTGTCATTGGTTTCCTTACACTAGCTGTATGGGTCCCTGAAGTGGAGTGTAAACATAAAGAAATAATTGGAAAAAAAATTATGTGCAGTCCCCCGTATTTTGATACCGAGTCAAGATAAAGTAGACAGCTGGAGGCTGCAGCCCCCAGCTGTGTGCTTTGTCTTGGCTTTGTATCAAAATAGAAGAGACCCTACTTGGGTTTTTTAAATAAAATAAAAAAATTTAAAAAATGATGTGGGGTCATCCCCCAATTTTAAAACCCAGCCAAGAAAAAGCAAAGACTTAAAGAGTTGGGGGCTTGTGTTCCCAGGCTGGGGAGGCTCTTGGTCATTGGGCTCTGCCCAGTTTAAAAATATCAGTCTGCAGCTACCCCAGAATTGGCACTTTAGATGGCACATACCCGGCTCATCCCGATTCCCTGCAGCAGTGGACATCGAGGTCATATAGGAGTAATGACAGCTGTGACTTGTCAAAAAAATCACACCTGTTGTGAAGCACTGGATTAGTAATGGGTATGGGTCTATGATACCCCCCATTACTAATTATCTAAGAAAAAAAAAATAAAACACAGAAATCCTATATTTAGAAAACAAAAAAACACCTTTTTTTTTCTACAATTGATTAACCCCCAAAACACCTCTGCAGGTCCAACGTAATCCACACCGGGATGTCCCACTATGATCCCTGCTCTGCTATATCCGGGGGTTACAGTGTGTGGTCACAAAAAATGTGGCCAATCACTGATGGAGCAGCAGCTGTGAGAGCGATGACGTCAGTGAATTCACATGGGGTCAAAGCTGTCGATTCCCACAGTACACCAGCTGTGCCCTCAGGTGAACTCAATACCAGATTATCTCATAAGACTATGTGCGCACATTGAGTAATTGGATGCAGAAATTTCTGCACCAAATCTGCACCTACTGGCATAAAAACGCAATAAAAAAAATGCACTGCAACGTCAGGATATAGCAAAGCCGGGATTGTCATGAGATGTTGTGGCGTTTTGGGGGTTAATTAGAGAAAGAGGTTTTTTTATATTTTTAAAGAAAGGATTTTTCTTTGTTTTTTTGTTAACTTCGTTTTACTTACACGATTAGTTATGGGGGGGGTCTCCTAGACACCTCTCCCAATACGAATTAAGGGCTTCGTGGCAGCTGTGATTTTTTGACAAATCACAGCTGTCGTTAACCCCTTATATTACCCAGATTGCCACCTCTCCAGAGAAATCGCGATGAGCCGGTTAAGCACTAGGATTGGATCATCTAATGGATGTGTCAATTCTGGAATGGCTGTAGGCTTCTCACCAGCCTGAGACCATCAGCCCCCAGATGTCTCCTTTATCTTGGCTGGATATCAATATAAAGTAGACCTTCCCAGACTGATATCAGCTACCAACTGTCTGCTTTACCTTTGCTGGCTATCAAAAATTAGGGGAACCAAATGTCATGTTTTACTTTATTTTGTTAATAACTGTAAAATGTATCTATATAATCTATATCCATTTATCATTCCACATCTTTAACAAATAATCATTCATTTCAACGTCACATGTTTTTTTCCGGTACGTCACCTGGATGTCACATGGACAGCACACATACACAAGGGTGCCATACATGGTGTTACTGAAGATATTGATCCATATTCCAAAAGGTATCAAAGAATGATTAGAAATCAGGGTACTCACCACTGCTAAATTTCACTTAATTTATTCCAGCAGTTGCATAAGGACATGGACAAACAATGGCTTATTGCCATTTCATGTGATTACACACCTCATCAGGTGTGTGATCACTTGTAAGGCTAGAAGCCATTCTTTATTCACATTTTCGGCAAATACTTTAATGTAAAAAAAATCCTAGGATAACTATAATTCATAGAATACTTTTCTTACATAAAAAAAAGTATTTGCATAGATTTTTCTGGCTAGCACATATATTTTATGTAGTAACATCTTTTATGCGTTGTGTCTTTTTCTCAATAATTTTTTCTAAACTTTAATGATTAAGGGGCCTCTGTATTCTGAGAGCTTGCACATAAAATTGACTAACGTGAAAAAATGGTATCACTGATATAATACTTTTGTCTTTTTTTCTACATAAAGTTATTTATATTGTACTCTGGACACAAATTCTTGCTGCATGTCTTGTTCACCTCCTCTCTTGTAAGTTTACAGATTTCTGTCATCAATAGAAATAAGACACCATGGCCTTTTGAAAAGACCAGAACAAGTCAGAGGTCAAGCAAAGAAGTCAAGCAAGATTTAAGTCATCAGTTATCAGTATCTAAACAAACCTAATTAAATGCATAATAATATAAATCAAGTAATGTTGTTTAACAAAAACCCATAGACGCATGTTCATTATTTAATATTTGGAGTATATTACGTATATGTAAATTAGATTAGAAAATCATCAAACTAAAAAATAAATGGAATGATTGCATAACGTTCCCATTGAAGCACAGGAAGGAGTAAAGGCCGCTTTACATGCTGTGACATCGCTAGCAATGTCGCTAGCTATCGCACCCACCCCCGTCGTGCGTGCGTCATGGGCAAATCGCTGCCCGTGGCGAGCAGTATCGCTAGTACGCGTTACACGCACATACCTTCCTAATGACGTCACTGTGGCCGGCGAACAAACTCTTTAAGCGGGTGGTTCGTGCGGCGTCACAGCGACGTGACACAGCGGGCCACCAATAGAAGCGGAGGGGCGGAGAGCAGCTGCATTAACGTCCAACCTCGATGCCGGAGGATGCAGTAACGCTGTTGTTCGTCAATCCCGGGGAGTCACATGTAGCGATGTGTGCTGCTTCAGGAATGACTTACAACTAGAGTTGAGCGCGGTTCGTGGTTCGTGGTTCTCCAGTTCTAGGCTCGAGTGATTTTTGGGCTGTTGGAGATCGAACTAGAACTCGAGCTTTTTGCTAAAAGCTCGATAGTTCTAGATACGTTCGAGAACGGTTCTAGCAGCAAAAAGCAGGGCTTTTTACAGCTACAGTGAGCAGGAGCCATCGCTGGCAGCCTGCCACAAGCTGGTAACCAAGATAAACATCGGGTATCCAAGCAAAGCGCTTTGGTTAGTAACCCGATGTTTATCTTAGTTACGTGCAGGAAGCCCACACTTTCCCGCTCAGCTCGCTCCACCCCCTCCTGCCCGCGGCATGTACACATACATACACATACACAAACACACACACACACACACATCCACCCCCCCCCCCCCCGCCCGCCCGCCCGCTCGCTCGCTCGCTCGGCTTACCTGCGGTGATGAAGTCCCGCCATCCCGACCTCAGCGCTGTCACTGTCCTCCATGGCCGCCGCTTGTCACATCACCTATCGCTTCCGACCCGAGACTGACACTGGCGGTGACGTCACGGACCTCTCGCGATACTTGATGTGAAGGCGCCGGTCATTGACCTCAGTGACAGGGGCTGTCAGTGTGCTGGAGATCAGCGCAGGTAATGTACCTCACTGACAGCAGCACTTGTCACCCCCCTGCAGTGACCTGGGCTGACCCATTGATGTTAGCTCAGGTCACTGCACTGCTCTCCCAGCCAATGGGGAACATCCTGCTCTTCATTGACTGGGACAGTGTGCATCGTCATGGCAACCCCTTGGATTACACCAGACCTGGATTTGTTTTTCAATCTAATAAATTGGTTAAAGAGGAAATGTTTTGGGGAGTGTTTTTTCAAATAAAAATGTGTTTGTCGTCTATTTTTTTTTTATTACTGACTGGGCTGGTGATGTCGGGTATCTGATAGACGCCTGACCTCACCAACCCCAGGGCTTGATGCCAGGTGACATTACACATCTGGTATTAACCCCAAATATTACCCCAATTGCCACCGCACCAGGGCGCGGGATGAGCTGGGGCGAAGCACCAGGATTGGCGCATCTAATGGATGCGCCACTTCTGGGGCGGCTGCGGCCTGCTATTTTTAGGCTGGGGAGATTCCAATAACCATGGACCTCCCTAGTCTGAGAATATCAGGCCCCAGCTGTCTGCTTTACCTTGGCTGGTGATCCAATTTTGGGGGACCCCTACGTGTTTTTTTTTTTAATTATTTATTTAATTTAAAATAACAGCGTGGGGTGCCCTCAGTTTTGGATTACCAGCCAAGGTGAGGTTGCCAGCTGTGGTCTGCAGGCTGCAGCCATCTGCTTTACCCTAGCTGGCTACAAAACTAGGGGGAACCCTATGTCATTTTTTTTCATTTTTTTGGCTAAATACAAAGCTAAGCACCCCTTAGTGCCACATGAAAGGTACCAAAGGGTGTTCCACTTTTTCTCCATTTTTTTCTCCACTTTCTCTCCACTTTTTCTCCACTTTTTCTCCATTTTTTTCTCCACTTATTCTCCACTTTTTCTCCTCTTATTCTCCACTTTTTCTCCACTTTTTCTCCACTTTTTCTCCACTTTTTCTCCTCTTATTCTCCACTTTTTCTCCACTTTTTCTCCACTTTTTCTCCATTTTTTTCTCCACTTTCTCCACTTTTTCTCCACTTTTTTCTCCACTTTTTCTCCTCTTATGCTCCACTTTTTCTCCACTTTTTCTCCACTTTTTCTCCACTTTTTCTCCACGTTTTCTCCACGTTTTCTCCACTTTTTTCTCCACTTTTTCTCCTCTTATGCTCCACTTTTTCTCCACTTTTTCTCCACTTTTTCTCCACTTTTTCTCCACTTTTTCTCCACTTTTTCTCCACTTTTTTCTCCACTTTTTCTCCTCTTATGCTCCACTTTTTCTCCACTTTTTCTCCACTTTTTCTCCACTTTTTCTCCTCTTATGCTCCACTTTTTCTCCACTTTTTCTCCACTTTTTCTCCACTTTTTCTCCTCTTATGCTCCACTTTTTCTCCACTTTTTCTCCTCTTATGCTCCACTTTTTCTCCACTTTTTCTCCACTTTTTCTCCACTTATTCTCCACTTTTTCTCCTCTTATTCTCCACTTTTTCTCCTCTTAATCTCCACTTTTTCTCCACTTTTTCTCCACTTTTTCTCCACTTTTTCTCCTCTTATGCTCCACTTTTTCTCCGCTTTTTCTCCTCTTAATCTCCACTTTTTCTCCTCTTATGCTCCACTTTTTCTCCACTTTTTCTCCACTTTTTCTCCTCTTATGCTCCACTTTTTCTCCACTTTTTCTCCACTTTTTCTCCTCTTATGCTCCACTTTTTCTCCACTTTTTCTCCACTTTTTTCTCCACTTTTTCTCCTCTTATGCTCCACTTTTTCTCCACTTATGCTCCACTTATGCTCCACTTTTTCTCCACTTTTTCTCCACTTTTTCTCCACTTTTTCTCCTCTTAATCTCCACTTTTTCTCCACTTTTTCTCCACTTTTTCTCCACTTTTTCTCCACTTTTTCTCCATTTTTTTCTCCACTTATTCTCCACTTTTTCTCCTCTTATTCTCCACTTTTTCTCCACTTTTTCTCCACTTTTTCTCCACTTTTTCTCCTCTTATTCTCCACTTTTTCTCCACTTTTTCTCCACTTTTTCTCCATTTTTTTCTCCACTTTCTCCACTTTTTCTCCACTTTTTTCTCCACTTTTTCTCCTCTTATGCTCCACTTTTTCTCCACTTTTTCTCCACTTTTTCTCCACTTTTTCTCCACGTTTTCTCCACGTTTTCTCCACTTTTTTCTCCACTTTTTCTCCTCTTATGCTCCACTTTTTCTCCACTTTTTCTCCACTTTTTCTCCACTTTTTCTCCACTTTTTCTCCACTTTTTCTCCACTTTTTTCTCCACTTTTTCTCCTCTTATGCTCCACTTTTTCTCCACTTTTTCTCCACTTTTTCTCCACTTTTTCTCCTCTTATGCTCCACTTTTTCTCCACTTTTTCTCCACTTTTTCTCCACTTTTTCTCCTCTTATGCTCCACTTTTTCTCCACTTTTTCTCCTCTTATGCTCCACTTTTTCTCCACTTTTTCTCCACTTTTTCTCCACTTATTCTCCACTTTTTCTCCTCTTATTCTCCACTTTTTCTCCTCTTAATCTCCACTTTTTCTCCACTTTTTCTCCACTTTTTCTCCACTTTTTCTCCTCTTATGCTCCACTTTTTCTCCGCTTTTTCTCCTCTTAATCTCCACTTTTTCTCCTCTTATGCTCCACTTTTTCTCCACTTTTTCTCCACTTTTTCTCCTCTTATGCTCCACTTTTTCTCCACTTTTTCTCCACTTTTTCTCCTCTTATGCTCCACTTTTTCTCCACTTTTTCTCCACTTTTTTCTCCACTTTTTCTCCTCTTATGCTCCACTTTTTCTCCACTTATGCTCCACTTATGCTCCACTTTTTCTCCACTTTTTCTCCACTTTTTCTCCACTTTTTCTCCTCTTAATCTCCACTTTTTCTCCACTTTTTCTCCACTTTTTCTCCACTTTTTCTCCACTTTTTCTCCACTTTTTTCTCCACTCTTTCTCCACTTTTTCTCCTCTTATGTTCCACTTATTCTCCACTTTTTCTCCACTTTTTCTCTACTTTTTCTATGGTCGGTCTACCCATTAGCTCTGCCATGCATAGTGTAGCTCTACACCTACTGCACATGTTACTTTATGATTGACATCTCTTTCGTACCAGAGCTGTCTAAGTCTACTCTGACCCCATATTTGTCATTACTATATTGTCCTTGTACTGTATTATGACATTTGTATCATGTGTTTCATTTCTTGCTGTGTTGCAATTTTTTTGCTGCATCCCAATTGTACCTCTACATTGTTCGAGTTTATGTTATTGTTCTCTCACTCTTATGTGATACTGATTATTGTCATTTTTCATGATTACATGCAGATAAGTCCAATCTGACGAAGGCTCAGGCCGAAACGTCATTTGTAACTTGTTTTGGACAAAAACATATATGCTTATGAAAAAAAAATTTTCTTAATACGGACCAATAAAGAGTGATTTTGCATTACTATCCGTTGTGACTTACTGACTTAGTCTGGGAGATATAGAGTGCCGAGGTTACTCACTAATTTTATCTATTATTACCTCTGAGCACCTATATACCAGTGAGCAGAGCTTCCTCTACAGTAGTTCTCCTGATTAGGCATGCCCTTACCTCATGAGCAGGGCATTGCAGCTTTGGTAGCAACCATTACGACATGGACTCTGCTGCTGTGGACCCGGGGAGAGTGAGTGCAGATTCATTGCACCCACACTCCTCACATGAAGGGTCCGCACTCCTAGAAAATGGGGGATACGTTCCCTGAGTGTCTCCCCCCCATATTCTAGACGGTCCAGAGTCGTCGTGGGACCCCTTTATTTTTTTTCTTACAATAAATTGGTGAAAGAGGAAATGTTTTGGGGACTGTTTTTTCAAATAAATTTCCTTTGTCGATTTTTTGTTTTTGTTAGTACTGACAGTTTATGATGTTGGGTATCTAATAGACGCCATGACATCACAAACTGCTGGGCTTGATCTCAGGTGACTTTACAGCTAGTATCAGTTTTGGAGAAAAATGTGTTCATTTCATGTATGCGCAAAATGCCTTTGAAATGGCTTTAAAATGGATTTGGAGCATGGAGACGATTATCTCGGGATTGCAAGATAACCAAACAAAACTTTTAGTAGATTTCTACTTATTTTATTAAATATCATCTCCACCAAACAGGACAAGCTTGCATCTGTTATAGTTTTGGAGAAAAATGTGTTCATTTCATGTATGCGCGAAATGCCTTAAAAATGACTTTAAAATGGATTTGGAGCATGGAGACGATTATCTCAGGATGGCAATATAAACAAACGAAACTTTTAGTAGATTTCTACTTATTTTATTAAATATTATCTCCACCAAACAGGACAAGCTTGCATCTGTTATAGTTTTGGAGAAAAATGTGTTCATTTCATGTATGCGCGAAATGCCTTAAAAATGGCTTTAAAATGGATTTGGAGCATGGAGACGATTATCTCGGGATTGCAAGATAACCAAACAAAACTTTTAGTGGATTTCTACTTATTTTATTAAATATCATCTCCACCAAACAGGACAAGCTTGCATGTGTTATAGTTTTGGAGAAAAATGTGTTCATTTCATGTGTGCGCAAAATGCCTTTGAAATGGCTTTAAAATAGATTTGGAGCATGGAGACGATTATTTCGGGATTGCAAGATAACCAAACAAAACTTTTAGTGGATTTCTACTTATTTTATTAAATATCATCTCCACCAAACAGGACAAGCTTGCATCTGTTATAGTTTTGGAGAAAAATGTGTTCATTTCATGTATGCGCGAAATGCCTTAAAAATGGCTTTAAAATGGATTTGGAGCATGGAGACGATTATCTCGGGATTGCAAGATAACCAAAAAAAACTTTTAGTGGATTTCTACTTATTTTATTAAATATCATCTCCACCAAACAGGACAAGCTTGCATCTGTTATAGTTTTGGAGAAAAATGTGTTCATTTCATGTATGCGCGAAATGCCTTAAAAATGGCTTTAAAATGGATTTGGAGCATGGAGACGATTATCTCGGGATTGCAAGATAACCAAACAAAACTTTTAGTGGATTTCTACTTATTTTATTAAATATCATCTCCACCAAACAGGACAAGCTTGCATCTGTTATAGTTTTGGAGAAAAATGTGTTCATTTCATGTATGCGCGAAATGCCTTAAAAATGGCTTTAAAATGGATTTGGAGCATGGAGACGATTATCTCGGGATTGCAAGATAACCAAACAAAACTTTTAGTGGATTTCTACTTATTTTATTAAATATCATCTCCACCAAACAGGACAAGCTTGCATCTGTTATAGTTTTGGAGAAAAATGTGTTCATTTCATGTATGCGCGAAATGCCTTAAAAATGGCTTTAAAATGGACTTGGAGCATGGAGACGATTATCTCGGGATTGCAAGATAACCAAACAAAACTTTTAGTGGATTTCTACTTATTTTATTAAATATCATCTCCACCAAACAGGACAAGCTTGCATCTGTTATAGTTTTGGAGAAAAATGTGTTCATTTCATGTATGCGCGAAATGCCTTAAAAATGGCTTTAAAATGGATTTGGAGCATGGAGACGATTATCTCGGGATTGCAATATAACCAAACAAAACTTTTAGTGGATTTCTACTTATTTTATTAAATATCATCTCCACCAAACAGGACAAGCTTGCATCTGTTATAGTTTTGGAGAAAAATGTGTTCATTTCATGTATGCGCGAAATGCCTTAAAAATGGCTTTAAAATGGATTTGGAGCATGGAGACGATTATCTCGGGATTGCAAGATAACCAAACAAAACTTTTAGTGGATTTCTACTTATTTTATTAAATATCATCTCCACCAAATAGGACAAGCTTGCATCTGTTATAGTTTTGGGGAAAAATGTGTTCATTTCATGTATGCGCGAAATGCCTTAAAAATGGCTTTAAAATAGATTTGGAGCATGGAGACGATTATCTCGGGATTGCAAGATAACCAAACAAAACTTTTAGTGGATTTCTACTTATTTTATTAAATATCATCTCCACCAAACAGGACAAGCTTGCATCTGTTATAGTTTTGGAGAAAAATGTGTTCATTTCATGTATGCGCGAAATGCCTTAAAAATGGCTTTAAAATGGATTTGGAGCATGGAGACGATTATCTCGGGATTGCAAGATAACCAAACAAAACTTTTAGTGGATTTCTACTTATTTTATTAAATATCATCTCCACCAAACAGGACAAGCTTGCATGTGTTATAGTTTTGGAGAAAAATGTGTTCATTTCATGTATGCGCAAAATGCCTTTGAAATGGCTTTAAAATGGATTTGGAGCATGGAGACGATTATCTCGGGATTGCAAGATAACCAAACAAAACTTTTAGTGGATTTCTACTTATTTTATTAAATATCATCTCCACCAAACAGGACAAGCTTGCATCTGTTATAGTTTTGGAGAAAAATGTGTTAATTTCATGTATGCGCGAAATGCCTTAAAAATGGCTTTAAAATGGATTTGGAGCATGGAGACGATTATCTCGGGATTGCAAGATAACCAAACAAAACTTTTAGTGGATTTCTACTTATTTTATTAAATATCATCTCCACCAAACAGGACAAGCTTGCATCTGTTATAGTTTTCGAGAAAAATGTGTTCATTTCATGTATGCGCGAAATGCCTTAAAAATGGCTTTAAAATGGATTTGGAGCATGGAGACGATTATCTCGGGATTGCAAGATAACCAAACAAAACGTTTAGTGGATTTCTACTTATTTTATTAAATATCATCTCCACCAAACAGGACAAGCTTGCATCTGTTATAGTTTTGGAGAAAAATGTGTTCATTTCATGTATGCGCGAAATGCCTTAAAAATGGCTTTAAAATGGATTTGGAGCATGGAGACGATTATCTCGGGATTGCAAGATAACCAAACAAAACTTTTAGTGGATTTCTACTTATTTTATTAAATATCATCTCCACCAAACAGGACAAGCTTGCATCTGTTATAGTTTTGGAGAAAAATGTGTTCATTTCATGTATGCGCGAAATGCCTTAAAAATGGCTTTAAAATGGATTTGGAGCATGGAGACGATTATCTCGGGATTGCAAGATAACCAAACAAAACTTTTAGTGGATTTCTACTTATTTTATTAAATATCATCTCCACCAAACAGGACAAGCTTGCATCTGTTATAGTTTTGGAGAAAAATGTGTTCATTTCATGTATGCGCGAAATGCCTTAAAAATGGCTTTAAAATGGATTTGGAGCATGGAGACGATTATCTCGGGATTGCAAGATAACCAAACAAAACTTTTAGTGGATTTCTACTTATTTTATTAAATATCATCTCCACCAAACAGGACAAGCTTGCATCTGTTATAGTTTTGGAGAAAAATGTGTTCATTTCATGTATGCGCGAAATGCCTTAAAAATGGCTTTAAAATGGATTTGGAGCATGGAGACGATTATCTCGGGATTGCAAGATAACCAAACAAAACTTTTAGTGGATTTCTACTTATTTTATTAAATATCATCTCCACCAAACAGGACAAGCTTGCATGTGTTATAGTTTTGGAGAAAAATGTGTTCATTTCATGTATGCGCAAAATGCCTTTGAAATGGCTTTAAAATGGATTTGGAGCATGGAGACGATTATCTCAGGATGGCAATATAAACAAACGAAACTTTTAGTAGATTTCTACTTATTTTATTAAATATTATCTCCACCAAACAGGACAAGCTTGCATCTGTTATAGTTTTGGAGAAAAATGTGTTCATTTCATGTATGCGCGAAATGCCTTAAAAATGGCTTTAAAATGGATTTGGAGCATGGAGACGATTATCTCGGGATTGCAAGATAACCAAACAAAACTTTTAGTGGATTTCTACTTATTTTATTAAATATCATCTCCACCAAACAGGACAAGCTTGCATCTGTTATAGTTTTGGAGAAAAATGTGTTTATTTCATGTATGCGCGAAATGCCTTAAAAATGGCTTTAAAATGGATTTGGAGCATGGAGACGATTATCTCGGGATTGCAAGATAACCAAACAAAACTTTTAGTGGATTTCTACTTATTTTATTAAATATCATCTCCACCAAACAGGACAAGCTTGCATCTGTTATAGTTTTGGAGAAAAATGTGTTCATTTCATGTATGCGCGAAATGCCTTAAAAATGGCTTTAAAATGGATTTGGAGCATGGAGACGATTATCTCGGGATTGCAAGATAACCAAACAAAACTTTTAGTGGATTTCTACTTATTTTATTAAATATCATCTCCACCAAACAGGACAAGCTTGCATCTGTTATAGTTTTGGAGAAAAATGTGTTCATTTCATGTATGCGCGAAATGCCTTAAAAATGGCTTTAAAATGGACTTGGAGCATGGAGACGATTATCTCGGGATTGCAAGATAACCAAACAAAACTTTTAGTGGATTTCTACTTATTTTATTAAATATCATCTCCACCAAACAGGACAAGCTTGCATCTGTTATAGTTTTGGAGAAAAATGTGTTAATTTCATGTATGCACGAAATGTCTTAAAAATGGCTTTAAAATGGATTTGGAGCATGGAGACGATTATCTCGGGATTGCAATATAACCAAACAAAACTTTTAGTGGATTTCTACTTATTTTATTAAATATCATCTCCACCAAACAGGACAAGCTTGCATCTGTTATAGTTTTGGAGAAAAATGTGTTCATTTCATGTATGCGCGAAATGCCTTAAAAATGGCTTTAAAATGGATTTGGAGCATGGAGACGATTATCTCGGGATTGCAAGATAACCAAACAAAACTTTTAGTGGATTTCTACTTATTTTATTAAATATCATCTCCACCAAACAGGACAAGCTTGCATCTGTTATAGTTTTGGAGAAAAATGTGTTCATTTCATGTATGCGCAAAATGCCTTAAAAATGGCTTTAAAATGGATTTGGAGCATGGAGACAATTATCTCGGGATTGCAAGATAACCAAACAAAACTTTTAGTGGATTTCTACTTATTTTATTAAATATCATCTCCACCAAACAGGACAAGCTTGCATCTGTTATAGTTTTGGAGAAAAATGTGTTCATTTCATGTATGCGCGAAATGCCTTAAAAATGGCTTTAAAATGGATTTGGAGCATGGAGACGATTATCTCGGGATTGCAAGATAACCAAACAAAACTTTTAGTGGATTTCTACTTATTTTATTAAATATCATCTCCACCAAACAGGACAAGCTTGCATGTGTTATAGTTTTGGAGAAAAATGTGTTCATTTCATGTATGCGCAAAATGCCTTTGAAATGGCTTTAAAATGGATTTGGAGCATGGAGACGATTATCTCGGGATTGCAAGATAACCAAACAAAACTTTTAGTGGATTTCTACTTATTTTATTAAATATCATCTCCACCAAACAGGACAAGCTTGCATCTGTTATAGTTTTGGAGAAAAATGTGTTAATTTCATGTATGCGCGAAATGCCTTAAAAATGGCTTTAAAATGGATTTGGAGCATGGAGACGATTATCTCGGGATTGCAAGATAACCAAACAAAACTTTTAGTGAATTTCTACTTATTTTATTAAATATCATCTCCACCAAACAGGACAAGCTTGCATCTGTTATAGTTTTGGAGAAAAATGTGTTCATTTCATGTATGCGCGAAATGCCTTAAAAATGGCTTTAAAATGGATTTGGAGCATGGAGACGATTATCTCGGGATTGCAAGATAACCAAACAAAACGTTTAGTGGATTTCTACTTATTTTATTAAATATCATCTCCACCAAACAGGACAAGCTTGCATCTGTTATAGTTTTGGAGAAAAATGTGTTCATTTCATGTATGCGCGAAATGCCTTAAAAATGGCTTTAAAATGGATTTGGAGCATGGAGACGATTATCTCGGGATTGCAAGATAACCAAACAAAACTTTTAGTGGATTTCTACTTATTTTATTAAATATCATCTCCACCAAACAGGACAAGCTTGCATCTGTTATAGTTTTGGAGAAAAATGTGTTCATTTCATGTATGCGCGAAATGCCTTAAAAATGGCTTTAAAATGGATTTGGAGCATGGAGACGATTATCTCGGGATTGCAAGATAACCAAACAAAACTTTTAGTGGATTTCTACTTATTTTATTAAATATCATCTCCACCAAACAGGACAAGCTTGCATGTGTTATAGTTTTGGAGAAAAATGTGTTCATTTCATGTATGCGCAAAATGCCTTTGAAATGGCTTTAAAATGGATTTGGAGCATGGAGACGATTATCTCGGGATTGCAAGATAACCAAACAAAACTTTTAGTGGATTTCTACTTATTTTATTAAATATCATCTCCACCAAACAGGACAAGCTTGCATCTGTTATAGTTTTGGAGAAAAATGTGTTCATTTCATGTATGCGCGAAATGCCTTAAAAATGGCTTTAAAATGGATTTGGAGCATGGAGACGATTATCTCGGGATTGCAAGATAACCAAACAAAACTTTTAGTGGATTTCTACTTATTTTATTAAATATCATCTCCACCAAACAGGACAAGCTTGCATGTGTTATAGTTTTGGAGAAAAATGTGTTCATTTCATGTATGCGCAAAATGCCTTTGAAATGGCTTTAAAATGGATTTGGAGCATGGAGACGATTATCTCGGGATTGCAAGATAACCAAACAAAACTTTTAGTGGATTTCTACTTATTTTATTAAATATCATCTCCACCAAACAGGACAAGCTTGCATCTGTTATAGTTTTGGAGAAAAATGTGTTAATTTCATGTATGCGCGAAATGCCTTAAAAATGGCTTTAAAATGGATTTGGAGCATGGAGACGATTATCTCGGGATTGCAAGATAACCAAACAAAACGTTTAGTGGATTTCTACTTATTTTATTAAATATCATCTCCACCAAACAGGACAAGCTTGCATCTGTTATAGTTTTGGAGAAAAATGTGTTCATTTCATGTATGCGCGAAATGCCTTAAAAATGGCTTTAAAATGGATTTGGAGCATGGAGACGATTATCTCGGGATTGCAAGATAACCAAACAAAACTTTTAGTGGATTTCTACTTATTTTATTAAATATCATCTCCACCAAACAGGACAAGCTTGCATCTGTTATAGTTTTGGAGAAAAATGTGTTCATTTCATGTATGCGCGAAATGCCTTAAAAATGGCTTTAAAATGGATTTGGAGCATGGAGACGATTATCTCGGGATTGCAAGATAACCAAACAAAACTTTTAGTGGATTTCTACTTATTTTATTAAATATCATCTCCACCAAACAGGACAAGCTTGCATGTGTTATAGTTTTGGAGAAAAATGTGTTCATTTCATGTATGCGCAAAATGCCTTTGAAATGGCTTTAAAATGGATTTGGAGCATGGAGACGATTATCTCGGGATTGCAAGATAACCAAACAAAACTTTTAGTGGATTTCTACTTATTTTATTAAATATCATCTCCACCAAACAGGACAAGCTTGCATCTGTTATAGTTTTGGAGAAAAATGTGTTAATTTCATGTATGCGCGAAATGCCTTAAAAATGGCTTTAAAATGGATTTGGAGCATGGAGACGATTATCTCGGGATTGCAAGATAACCAAACAAAACTTTTAGTGGATTTCTACTTATTTTATTAAATATCATCTCCACCAAACAGGACAAGCTTGCATCTGTTATAGTTTTGGAGAAAAATGTGTTCATTTCATGTATGCGCGAAATGCCTTAAAAATGGCTTTAAAATGGATTTGGAGCATGGAGACGATTATCTCGGGATTGCAAGATAACCAAACAAAACTTTTAGTGGATTTCTACTTATTTTATTAAATATCATCTCCACCAAACAGGACAAGCTTGCATCTGTTATAGTTTTGGAGAAAAATGTGTTCATTTCATGTATGCGCGAAATGCCTTAAAAATGGCTTTAAAATGGACTTGGAGCATGGAGACGATTATCTCGGGATTGCAAGATAACCAAACAAAACTTTTAGTGGATTTCTACTTATTTTATTAAATATCATCTCCACCAAACAGGACAAGCTTGCATCTCTTATAGTTTTGGAGAAAAATGTGTTAATTTCATGTATGCACGAAATGTCTTAAAAATGGCTTTAAAATGGATTTGGAGCATGGAGACGATTATCTCGGGATTGCAAGATAACCAAACAAAACTTTTAGTGGATTTCTACTTATTTTATTAAATATCATCTCCACCAAACAGGACAAGCTTGCATCTGTTATAGTTTTGGAGAAAAATGTGTTAATTTCATGTATGCACGAAATGCCTTAAAAATGGCTTTAAAATGGATTTGGAGCATGGAGACGATTATCTCGGGATTGCAAGATAACCAAACAAAACTTTTAGTGGATTTCTACTTATTTTATTAAATATCATCTCCACCAAACAGGACAAGCTTGCATCTGTTATAGTTTTGGAGAAAAATGTGTTCATTTCATGTATGCGCGAAATGCCTTAAAAATGGCTTTAAAATGGATTTGGAGCATGGAGACGATTATCTCGGGATTGCAAGATAACCAAACAAAACTTTTAGTGGATTTCTACTTATTTTATTAAATATCATCTCCACCAAACAGGACAAGCTTGCATGTGTTATAGTTTTGGAGAAAAATGTGTTCATTTCATGTATGCGCAAAATGCCTTTGAAATGGCTTTAAAATGGATTTGGAGCATGGAGACGATTATCTCGGGATTGCAAGATAACCAAACAAAACTTTTAGTGGATTTCTACTTATTTTATTAAATATCATCTCCACCAAACAGGACAAGCTTGCATCTGTTATAGTTTTGGAGAAAAATGTGTTCATTTCATGTATGCGCGAAATGCCTTAAAAATGGCTTTAAAATGGATTTGGAGCATGGAGACGATTATCTCGGGATTGCAAGATAACCAAACAAAACTTTTAGTGGATTTCTACTTATTTTATTAAATATCATCTCCACCAAACAGGACAAGCTTGCATCTGTTATAGTTTTGGAGAAAAATGTGTTCATTTCATGTATGCGCGAAATGCCTTAAAAATGGCTTTAAAATGGATTTGGAGCATGGAGACGATTATCTCGGGATTGCAAGATAACCAAACAAAACTTTTAGTGGATTTCTACTTATTTTAATAAATATCATCTCCACCAAACAGGACAAGCTTGCATCTGTTATAGTTTTGGAGAAAAATGTGTTCATTTCATGTATGCGCGAAATGCCTTAAAAATGGCTTTAAAATGGATTTGGAGCATGGAGACGATTATCTCGGGATTGCAAGATAACCAAACAAAACTTTTAGTGGATTTCTACTTATTTTATTAAATATCATCTCCACCAAACAGGACAAGCTTGCATGTGTTATAGTTTTGGAGAAAAATGTGTTCATTTCATGTATGCGCAAAATGCCTTTGAAATAACTTTAAAATGGATTTGGAGCATGGAGACGATTATCTCAGGATGGCAATATAAACAAACGAAACTTTTAGTAGATTTCTACTTATTTTATTAAATATTATCTCCACCAAACAGGACAAGCTTGCATCTGTTATAGTTTTGGAGAAAAATGTGTTCATTTCATGTATGCGCGAAATGCCTTAAAAATGGCTTTAAAATGGATTTGGAGCATGGAGACGATTATCTCGGGATTGCAAGATAACCAAACAAAACTTTTAGTGGATTTCTACTTATTTTATTAAATATCATCTCCACCAAACAGGACAAGCTTGCATCTGTTATAGTTTTGGAGAAAAATGTGTTCATTTCATGTATGCGCGAAATGCCTTAAAAATGGCTTTAAAATGGATTTGGAGCATGGAGACGATTATCTCGGGATTGCAAGATAACCAAACAAAACTTTTAGTGGATTTCTACTTATTTTATTAAATATCATCTCCACCAAACAGGACAAGCTTGCATCTAATATAGTTTTGGAGAAAAATGTGTTCATTTCATGTATGCGCGAAATGCCTTAAAAATGGCTTTAAAATGGATTTGGAGCATGGAGACGATTATCTCGGGATTGCAAGATAACCAAACAAAACTTTTAGTGGATTTCTACTTATTTTATTAAATATCATCTCCACCAAACAGGACAAGCTTGCATCTGTTATAGTTTTGGAGAAAAATGTGTTCATTTCATGTATGCGCGAAATGCCTTAAAAATGGCTTTAAAATGGACTTGGAGCATGGAGACGATTATCTCGGGATTGCAAGATAACCAAACAAAACTTTTAGTGGATTTCTACTTATTTTATTAAATATCATCTCCACCAAACAGGACAAGCTTGCATCTGTTATAGTTTTGGAGAAAAATGTGTTCATTTCATGTATGCGCGAAATGCCTTAAAAATGGCTTTAAAATGGATTTGGAGCATGGAGACGATTATCTCGGGATTGCAAGATAACCAAACAAAACTTTTAGTGGATTTCTACTTATTTTATTAAATATCATCTCCACCAAACAGGACAAGCTTGCATCTGTTATAGTTTTGGAGAAAAATGTGTTCATTTCATGTATGCGCGAAATGCCTTAAAAATGGCTTTAAAATGGATTTGGAGCATGGAGACGATTATCTCGGGATTGCAAGATAACCAAACAAAACTTTTAGTGGATTTCTACTTATTTTATTAAATATCATCTCCACCAAACAGGACAAGCTTGCATGTGTTATAGTTTTGGAGAAAAATGTGTTCATTTCATGTATGCGCAAAATGCCTTTGAAATGGCTTTAAAATGGATTTGGAGCATGGAGACGATTATCTCGGGATTGCAAGATAACCAAACAAAACTTTTAGTGGATTTCTACTTATTTTATTAAATATCATCTCCACCAAACAGGACAAGCTTGCATCTGTTATAGTTTTGGAGAAAAATGTGTTAATTTCATGTATGCGCGAAATGCCTTAAAAATGGCTTTAAAATGGATTTGGAGCATGGAGACGATTATCTGGGGATTGCAAGATAACCAAACAAAACTTTTAGTGGATTTCTACTTATTTTATTAAATATCATCTCCACCAAACAGGACAAGCTTGCATCTGTTATAGTTTTGGAGAAAAATGTGTTCATTTCATGTATGCGCGAAATGCCTTAAAAATGGCTTTAAAATGGATTTGGAGCATGGAGACGATTATCTCGGGATTGCAAGATAACCAAACAAAACGTTTAGTGGATTTCTACTTATTTTATTAAATATCATCTCCACCAAACAGGACAAGCTTGCATCTGTTATAGTTTTGGAGAAAAATGTGTTCATTTCATGTATGCGCGAAATGCCTTAAAAATGGCTTTAAAATGGATTTGGAGCATGGAGACGATTATCTCGGGATTGCAAGATAACCAAACAAAACTTTTAGTGGATTTCTACTTATTTTATTAAATATCATCTCCACCAAACAGGACAAGCTTGCATCTGTTATAGTTTTGGAGAAAAATGTGTTCATTTCATGTATGCGCGAAATGCCTTAAAAATGGCTTTAAAATGGATTTGGAGCATGGAGACGATTATCTCGGGATTGCAAGATAACCAAACAAAACTTTTAGTGGATTTCTACTTATTTTATTAAATATCATCTCCACCAAACAGGACAAGCTTGCATCTAATATAGTTTTGGAGAAAAATGTGTTCATTTCATGTATGCGCGAAATGCCTTAAAAATGGCTTTAAAATGGATTTGGAGCATGGAGACGATTATCTCGGGATTGCAAGATAACCAAACAAAACTTTTAGTGGATTTCTACTTATTTTATTAAATATCATCTCCACCAAACAGGACAAGCTTGCATCTGTTATAGTTTTGGAGAAAAATGTGTTCATTTCATGTATGCGCGAAATGCCTTAAAAATGGCTTTAAAATGGACTTGGAGCATGGAGACGATTATCTCGGGATTGCAAGATAACCAAACAAAACTTTTAGTGGATTTCTACTTATTTTATTAAATATCATCTCCACCAAACAGGACAAGCTTGCATCTGTTATAGTTTTGGAGAAAAATGTGTTCATTTCATGTATGCGCGAAATGCCTTAAAAATGGCTTTAAAATGGATTTGGAGCATGGAGACGATTATCTCGGGATTGCAAGATAACCAAACAAAACTTTTAGTGGATTTCTACTTATTTTATTAAATATCATCTCCACCAAACAGGACAAGCTTGCATCTGTTATAGTTTTGGAGAAAAATGTGTTCATTTCATGTATGCGCGAAATGCCTTAAAAATGGCTTTAAAATGGATTTGGAGCATGGAGACGATTATCTCGGGATTGCAAGATAACCAAACAAAACTTTTAGTGGATTTCTACTTATTTTATTAAATATCATCTCCACCAAACAGGACAAGCTTGCATGTGTTATAGTTTTGGAGAAAAATGTGTTCATTTCATGTATGCGCAAAATGCCTTTGAAATGGCTTTAAAATGGATTTGGAGCATGGAGACGATTATCTCGGGATTGCAAGATAACCAAACAAAACTTTTAGTGGATTTCTACTTATTTTATTAAATATCATCTCCACCAAACAGGACAAGCTTGCATCTGTTATAGTTTTGGAGAAAAATGTGTTAATTTCATGTATGCGCGAAATGCCTTAAAAATGGCTTTAAAATGGATTTGGAGCATGGAGACGATTATCTGGGGATTGCAAGATAACCAAACAAAACTTTTAGTGGATTTCTACTTATTTTATTAAATATCATCTCCACCAAACAGGACAAGCTTGCATCTGTTATAGTTTTGGAGAAAAATGTGTTCATTTCATGTATGCGCGAAATGCCTTAAAAATGGCTTTAAAATGGATTTGGAGCATGAAGACGATTATCTCGGGATTGCAAGATAACCAAACAAAACGTTTAGTGGATTTCTACTTATTTTATTAAATATCATCTCCACCAAACAGGACAAGCTTGCATCTGTTATAGTTTTGGAGAAAAATGTGTTCATTTCATGTATGCGCGAAATGCCTTAAAAATGGCTTTAAAATGGATTTGGAGCATGGAGACGATTATCTCGGGATTGCAAGATAACCAAACAAAACTTTTAGTGGATTTCTACTTATTTTATTAAATATCATCTCCACCAAACAGGACAAGCTTGCATCTGTTATAGTTTTGGAGAAAAATGTGTTCATTTCATGTATGCGCGAAATGCCTTAAAAATGGCTTTAAAATGGATTTGGAGCATGGAGACGATTATCTCGGGATTGCAATATAACCAAACAAAACTTTTAGTGGATTTCTACTTATTTTATTAAATATCATCTCCACCAAACAGGACAAGCTTGCATCTGTTATAGTTTTGGAGAAAAATGTGTTCATTTCATGTATGCGCGAAATGCCTTAAAAATGGCTTTAAAATGGATTTGGAGCATGGAGACGATTATCTCGGGATTGCAAGATAACCAAACAAAACTTTTAGTGGATTTCTACTTATTTTATTAAATATCATCTCCACCAAACAGGACAAGCTTGCATCTGTTATAGTTTTGGAGAAAAATGTGTTCATTTCATGTATGCGCGAAATGCCTTAAAAATGGCTTTAAAATGGATTTGGAGCATGGAGACGATTATCTCGGGATTGCAAGATAACCAAACAAAACTTTTAGTGGATTTCTACTTATTTTATTAAATATCATCTCCACCAAACAGGACAAGCTTGCATCTGTTATAGTTTTGGAGAAAAATGTGTTCATTTCATGTATGCGCGAAATGCCTTAAAAATGGCTTTAAAATGGATTTGGAGCATGGAGACGATTATCTCGGGATTGCAAGATAACCAAACAAAACTTTTAGTGGATTTCTACTTATTTTATTAAATATCATCTCCACCAAACAGGACAAGCTTGCATCTGTTATAGTTTTGGAGAAAAATGTGTTCATTTCATGTATGCGCGAAATGCCTTAAAAATGGCTTTAAAATGGATTTGGAGCATGGAGACGATTATCTCGGGATTGCAAGATAACCAAACAAAACTTTTAGTGGATTTCTACTTATTTTATTAAATATCATCTCCACCAAACAGGACAAGCTTGCATCTGTTATAGTTTTGGAGAAAAATGTGTTCATTTCATGTATGCGCGAAATGCCTTAAAAATGGCTTTAAAATGGATTTGGAGCATGGAGACGATTATCTCGGGATTGCAAGATAACCAAACAAAACTTTTAGTGGATTTCTACTTATTTTATTAAATATCATCTCCACCAAACAGGACAAGCTTGCATCTGTTATAGTTTTGGAGAAAAATGTGTTCATTTCATGTATGCGCGAAATGCCTTAAAAATGGCTTTAAAATGGATTTGGAGCATGGAGACGATTATCTCGGGATTGCAAGATAACCAAACAAAACTTTTAGTGGATTTCTACTTATTTTATTAAATATCATCTCCACCAAACAGGACAAGCTTGCATCTGTTATAGTTTTGGAGAAAAATGTGTTCATTTCATGTATGCGCGAAATGCCTTAAAAATGGCTTTAAAATGGATTTGGAGCATGGAGACGATTTTCTCGGGATTGCAAGATAACCAAACAAAACTTTTAGTGGATTTCTACTTATTTTATTAAATATCATCTCCACCAAACAGGACAAGCTTGCATCTGTTATAGTTTTGGAGAAAAATGTGTTCATTTCATGTATGCGCGAAATGCCTTAAAAATGGCTTTAAAATGGATTTGGAGCATGGAGACGATTATCTCGGGATTGCAATATAACCAAACAAAACTTTTAGTGGATTTCTACTTATTTTATTAAATATCATCTCCACCAAACAGGACAAGCTTGCATCTGTTATAGTTTTGGAGAAAAATGTGTTCATTTCATGTATGCGCGAAATGCCTTAAAAATGGCTTTAAAATGGATTTGGAGCATGGAGACGATTATCTCGGGATTGCAAGATAACCAAACAAAACTTTTAGTGGATTTCTACTTATTTTATTAAATATCATCTCCACCAAACAGGACAAGCTTTACATAATCGTCTCCATGCTCCAAATCCATTTTAAAGCCATTTTTAAGGCATTTCGCGCATACATGAAATGAACACATTTTTCTCCAAAACTATAACAGATGCAAGCTTGTCCTGTTTGGTGGAGATGATATTTAATAAAATAAGTAGAAATCCACTAAAAGTTTTGTTTGGTTATCTTGCAATCCCGAGATAATCGTCTCCATGCTCCAAATCCATTTTAAAGCCATTTTTAAGGCATTTCGCGCATACATGAAATGAACACATTTTTCTCCAAAACTATAACAGATGCAAGCTTGTCCTGTTTGGTGGAGATGATATTTAATAAAATAAGTAGAAATCCACTAAAAGTTTTGTTTGGTTATCTTGCAATCCCGAGATAACCGTCTCCATGCTCCAAATCCATTTTAAAGCCATTTTTCAGGCATTTCGCGCATACATGAAATGAACACATTTTTCTCCAAAACTATAACAGATGCAAGCTTGTCCTGTTTGGTGGAGATGATATTTAATAAAATAAGTAGAAATCCACTAAAAGTTTTGTTTGGTTATCTTGCAATCCCGAGATAATCGTCTCCATGCTCCAAATCCATTTTAAAGCCATTTCAAAGGCATTTTGCGCATACATGAAATGAACACATTTTTCTCCAAAACTATAACACATGCAAGCTTGTCCTGTTTGGTGGAGATGATATTTAATAAAATAAGTAGAAATCCACCAAAAGTTTTGTTTGGTTATCTTGCAATCCCGAGATAATCGTCTCCATGCTCCAAATCCATTTTAAAGCCATTTTTAAGGCATTTCGCGCATACATGAAATGAACACATTTTTCTCCAAAACTATAACAGATGCAAGCTTGTCCTGTTTGGTGGAGATGATATTTAATAAAATAAGTAGAAATCCACTAAAAGTTTTGTTTGGTTATCTTGCAATCCCGAGATAATCGTCTCCATGCTCCAAATCCATTTTAAAGCCATTTTTAAGGCATTTCGCGCATACATGAAATGAACACATTTTTCTCCAAAACTATAACAGATGCAAGCTTGTCCTGTTTGGTGGAGATGATATTTAATAAAATAAGTAGAAATCCACTAAAAGTTTTGTTTGGTTATCTTGCAATCCCGAGATAATCGTCTCCATGCTCCAAATCCATTTTAAAGCCATTTTTAAGGCATTTCGCGCATACATGAAATGAACACATTTTTCTCCAAAACTATAACAGATGCAAGCTTGTCCTGTTTGGTGGAGATGATATTTAATAAAATAAGTAGAAATCCACTAAAAGTTTTGTTTGGTTATATTGCAATCCCGAGATAATCGTCTCCATGCTCCAAATCCATTTTAAAGCCATTTTTAAGGCATTTCGCGCATACATGAAATGAACACATTTTTCTCCAAAACTATAACAGATGCAAGCTTGTCCTGTTTGGTGGAGATGATATTTAATAAAATAAGTAGAAATCCACTAAAAGTTTTGTTTGGTTATCTTGCAATCCCGAGATAATCGTCTCCATGCTCCAAATCCATTTTAAAGCCATTTTTAAGGCATTTCGCGCATACATGAAATGAACACATTTTTCTCCAAAACTATAACAGATGCAAGCTTGTCCTGTTTGGTGGAGATGATATTTAATAAAATAAGTAGAAATCCACTAAAAGTTTTGTTTGGTTATCTTGCAATCCCGAGATAATCGTCTCCATGCTCCAAATCCATTTTAAAGCCATTTTTAAGGCATTTCGCGCATACATGAAATGAACACATTTTTCTCCAAAACTATAACAGATGCAAGCTTGTCTTGTTTGGTGGAGATGATATTTAATAAAATAAGTAGAAATCCACTAAAAGTTTTGTTTGGTTATCTTGCAATCCCGAGATAATCGTCTCCATGCTCCAAATCCATTTTAAAGCCATTTTTAAGGCATTTCGCGCATACATGAAATGAACACATTTTTCTCCAAAACTATAACAGATGCAAGCTTGTCCTGTTTGGTGGAGATAATATTTAATAAAATAAGTAGAAATCTACTAAAAGTTTCGTTTGTTTATATTGCCATCCTGAGATAATCGTCTCCATGCTCCAAATCCATTTTAAAGCCATTTTTAAGGCATTTTGCGCATACATGAAATGAACACATTTTTCTCCAAAACTATAACACATGCAAGCTTGTCCTGTTTGGTGGAGATGATATTTAATAAAATAAGTAGAAATCCACTAAAAGTTTTGTTTGGTTATCTTGCAATCCCGAGATAATCGTCTCCATGCTCCAAATCCATTTTAAAGCCATTTTTAAGGCATTTCGCGCATACATGAAATGAACACATTTTTCTCCAAAACTATAACAGATGCAAGCTTGTCCTGTTTGGTGGAGATGATATTTAATAAAATAAGTAGAAATCCACTAAAAGCTTTGTTTGGTTATCTTGCAATCCCGAGATAATCGTCTCCATGCTCCAAATCCATTTTAAAGCCATTTTTAAGGCATTTCGCGCATACATGAAATGAACACATTTTTCTCCAAAACTATAACAGATGCAAGCTTGTCCTGTTTGGTGGAGATGATATTTAATAAAATAAGTAGAAATCCACTAAAAGTTTTGTTTGGTTATCTTGCAATCCCGAGATAATCTTCTCCATGCTCCAAATCCATTTTAAAGCCATTTTTAAGGCATTTCGCGCATACATGAAATGAACACATTTTTCTCAAAAACTATAACAGATGCAAGCTTGTCCTGTTTGGTGGAGAGGATATTTAATAAAATAAGTAGAAATCCACTAAAAGTTTTGTTTGGTTATCTTGCAATCCCGAGATAATCGTCTCCATGCTCCAAATCCATTTTAAAGCCATTTTTAAGGCATTTCGCGCATACATGAAATGAACACATTTTTCTCCAAAACTATAACAGATGCAAGCTTGTCCTGTTTGGTGGAGATGATATTTAATAAAATAAGTAGAAATCCACTAAAAGTTTTGTTTGGTTATCTTGCAATCCCGAGATAATCGTCTCCATGCTCCAAATCCATTTTAAAGCCATTTTTAAGGCATTTCGCGCATACATGAAATGAACACATTTTTCTCCAAAACTATAACAGATGCAAGCTTGTCCTGTTTGGTGGAGATGATATTTAATAAAATAAGTAGAAATCCACTAAAAGTTTTGTTTGGTTATATTGCAATCCCGAGATAATCGTCTCCATGCTCCAAATCCATTTTAAAGCCATTTTTAAGGCATTTCGCGCATACATGAAATGAACACATTTTTCTCCAAAACTATAACAGATGCAAGCTTATCCTGTTTGGTGGAGATGATATTTAATAAAATAAGTAGAAATCCACTAAAAGTTTTGTTTGGTTATCTTGCAATCCCGAGATAATCGTCTCCATGCTCCAAATCCATTTTAAAGACATTTTTAAGGCATTTCGCGCATACATGAAATGAACACATTTTTCTCCAAAACTATAACAGATGCAAGCTTGTCCTGTTTGGTGGAGATGATATTTAATAAAATAAGTAGAAATCCACTAAAAGTTTTGTTTGGTTATCTTGCAATCCCGAGATAATCGTCTCCATGCTCCAAATCCATTTTAAAGCCATTTTTAAGGCATTTCGCGCATACATGAAATGAACACATTTTTCTCCAAAACTATAACAGATGCAAGCTTGTCCTGTTTGGTGGAGATGATATTTAATAAAATAAGTAGAAATCCACTAAAAGTTTTGTTTGGTTATCTTGCAATCCCGAGATAATCGTCTCCATGCTCCAAATCCATTTTAAAGCCATTTTTAAGGCATTTCGCGCATACATGAAATGAACACATTTTTCTCCAAAACTATAACAGATGCAAGCTTGTCCTGTTTGGTGGAGATGATATTTAATAAAATAAGTAGAAATCCACTAAAAGGTTTGTTTGGTTATCTTGCAATCCCGAGATAATCGTCTCCATGCTCCAAATCCATTTTAAAGCCATTTCAAAGGCATTTTGCGCATACATGAAATGAACACATTTTTCTCCAAAACTATAACACATGCAAGCTTGTCCTGTTTGGTGGAGATGATATTTAATAAAATAAGTAGAAATCCACTAAAAGTTTTGTTTGGTTATATTGCAATCCCGAGATAATCGTCTCCATGCTCCAAATCCATTTTAAAGCCATTTTTAAGGCATTTCGCGCATACATGAAATGAACACATTTTTCTCCAAAACTATAACAGATGCAAGCTTGTCCTGTTTGGTGGAGATGATATTTAATAAAATAAGTAGAAATCCACTAAAAGTTTTGTTTGGTTAGCTTGCAATCCCGAGATAATCGTCTCCATGCTCCAAATCCATTTTAAAGCCATTTTTAAGGCATTTCGCGCATACATGAAATGAACACATTTTTCTCCAAAACTATAACAGATGCAAGCTTGTCCTGTTTGGTGGAGATGATATTTAATAAAATAAGTAGAAATCCACTAAAAGTTTTGTTTGGTTATATTGCAATCCCAAGATAATCGTCTCCATGCTCCAAATCCATTTTAAAGCCATTTTTAAGGCATTTCGCGCATACATGAAATGAACACATTTTTCTCCAAAACTATAACAGATGCAAGCTTGTCCTGTTTGGTGGAGATGATATTTAATAAAATAAGTAGAAATCCACTAAAAGTTTTGTTTGGTTATCTTGCAATCCCGAGATAATCGTCTCCATGCTCCAAATCCATTTTAAAGCCATTTTTAAGGCATATCGCGCATACATGAAATGAACACATTTTTCTCCAAAACTATAACAGATGCAAGCTTGTCCTGTTTGGTGGAGATGATATTTAATAAAATAAGTAGAAATCCACTAAAAGTTTTGTTTGGTTATCTTGCAATCCCGAGATAATCGTCTCCATGCTCCAAATCCATTTTAAAGCCATTTTTAAGGCATTTCGCGCATACATGAAATGAACACATTTTTCTCCAAAACTATAACAGATGCAAGCTTGTCCTGTTTGGTGGAGATGATATTTAATAAAATAAGTAGAAATCCACTAAAAGTTTTGTTTGGTTATCTTGCAATCCCGAGATAATCGTCTCCATGCTCCAAATCCATTTTAAAGCCATTTTTAAGGCATTTCGCGCATACATGAAATGAACACATTTTTCTCCAAAACTATAACAGATGCAAGCTTGTCCTGTTTGGTGGAGATAATATTTAATAAAATAAGTAGAAATCTACTAAAAGTTTCGTTTGTTTATATTGCCATCCTGAGATAATCGTCTCCATGCTCCGAATCCATTTTAAAGCCATTTCAAAGGCATTTTGCGCATACATGAAATGAACACATTTTTCTCCAAAACTATAACACATGCAAGCTTGTCCTGTTTGGTGGAGATGATATTTAATAAAATAAGTAGAAATCCACTAAAAGTTTTGTTTGGTTATCTTGCAATCCCGAGATAATCGTCTCCATGCTCCAAATCCATTTTAAAGCCATTTTTAAGGCATTTCGCGCATACATGAAATGAACACATTTTTCTCCAAAACTATAACAGATGCAAGCTTGTCCTGTTTGGTGGAGATGATATTTAATAAAATAAGTAGAAATCCACTAAAAGTTTTGTTTGGTTATCTTGCAATCCCGAGATAATCGTCTCCATGCTCCAAATCCATTTTAAAGCCATTTTTAAGGCATTTCGCGCATACATGAAATGAACACATTTTTCTCCAAAACTATAACAGATGCAAGCTTGTCCTGTTTGGTGGAGATGATATTTAATAAAATAAGTAGAAATCCACTAAAAGTTTTGTTTGGTTATCTTGCAATCCCGAGATAATCGTCTCCATGCTCCAAATCCATTTTAAAGCCATTTTTAAGGCATTTCGCGCATACATGAAATGAACACATTTTTCTCCAAAACTATAACAGATGCAAGCTTGTCCTGTTTGGTGGAGATGATATTTAATAAAATAAGTAGAAATCCACTAAAAGTTTTGTTTGGTTATCTTGCAATCCCAAGATAATCGTCTCCATGCTCCAAATCCATTTTAAAGCCATTTCAAAGGCATTTTGCGCATACATGAAATGAACACATTTTTCTCCAAAACTATAACACATGCAAGCTTGTCCTGTTTGGTGGAGATGATATTTAATAAAATAAGTAGAAATCCACTAAAAGTTTTGTTTGGTTATCTTGCAATCCCGAGATAATCGTCTCCATGCTCCAAATCCATTTTAAAGCCATTTTTAAGGCATTTCGCGCATACATGAAATGAACACATTTTTCTCCAAAACTATAACAGATGCAAGCTTGTCCTGTTTGGTGGAGATAATATTTAATAAAATAAGTAGAAATCTACTAAAAGTTTCGTTTGTTTATATTGTCATCCTGAGATAATCGTCTCCATGCTCCAAATCCATTTTAAAGCCATTTCAAAGGCATTTTGCGCATACATGAAATGAACACATTTTTCTCCAAAACTATAACACATGCAAGCTTGTCCTGTTTGGTGGAGATGATATTTAATAAAATAAGTAGAAATCCACTAAAAGTTTTGTTTGGTTATCTTGCAATCCCGAGATAATCGTCTCCATGCTCCAAATCCATTTTAAAGCCATTTTTAAGGCATTTCGCGCATACATGAAATGAACACATTTTTCTCCAAAACTATAACAGATGCAAGCTTGTCCTGTTTGGTGGAGATGATATTTAATAAAATAAGTAGAAATCCACTAAAAGTTTTGTTTGGTTATCTTGCAATCTCGAGATAATCGTCACCATGCTCCAAATCCATTTTAAAGCCATTTTTAAGGCATTTCGCGCATACATGAAATGAACACATTTTTCTCCAAAACTATAACAGATGCAAGCTTGTCCTGTTTGGTGGAGATGATATTTAATAAAATAAGTAGAAATCCACTAAAAGTTTTGTTTGGTTATCTTGCAATCCCGAGATAATCGTCTCCATGCTCCAAATCCATTTTAAAGTCATTTTTAAGGCATTTCGCGCATACATGAAATGAACACATTTTTCTCCAAAACTATAACAGATGCAAGCTTGTCCTGTTTGGTGGAGATGATATTTAATAAAATAAGTAGAAATCCACTAAAAGTTTTGTTTGGTTATCTTGCAATCCCGAGATAATCGTCTCCATGCTCCAAATCCATTTTAAAGCCATTTCAAAGGCATTTTGCGCATACATGAAATGAACACATTTTTCTCCAAAACTATAACACATGCAAGCTTGTCCTGTTTGGTGGAGATGATATTTAATAAAATAAGTAGAAATCCACTAAAAGTTTTGTTTGGTTATCTTGCAATCCCGAGATAATCGTCTCCATGCTCCAAATCCATTTTAAAGCCATTTTTAAGGCATTTCGCGCATACATGAAATGAACACATTTTTCTCCAAAACTATAACAGATGCAAGCTTGTCCTGTTTGGTGGAGATGATATTTAATAAAATAAGTAGAAATCCACTAAAAGTTTTGTTTGGTTATCTTGCAATCCCGAGATAATCGTCTCCATGCTCCAAATCCATTTTAAAGCCATTTTTAAGGCATTTCGCGCATACATGAAATGAACACATTTTTCTCCAAAACTATAACAGATGCAAGCTTGTCCTGTTTGGTGGAGATGATATTTAATAAAATAAGTAGAAATCCACTAAAAGTTTTGTTTGGTTATCTTGCAATCCCGAGATAATCGTCTCCATGCTCCAAATCCATTTTTAAGCCATTTTTAAGGCATTTCGCGCATACATGAAATGAACACATTTTTCTCCAAAACTATAACAGATGCAAGCTTGTCCTGTTTGGTGGAGATAATATTTAATAAAATAAGTAGAAATCTACTAAAAGTTTCGTTTGTTTATATTGCCATCCTGAGATAATCGTCTCCATGCTCCAAATCCATTTTAAAGCCATTTCAAAGGCATTTTGCGCATACATGAAATGAACACATTTTTCTCCAAAACTATAACACATGCAAGCTTGTCCTGTTTGGTGGAGATGATATTTAATAAAATAAGTAGAAATCCACTAAAAGTTTTGTTTGGTTATCTTGCAATCCCGAGATAGTCGTCTCCATGCTCCAAATCCATTTTAAAGCCATTTTTAAGGCATTTCGCGCATACATGAAATGAACACATTTTTCTCCAAAACTATAACAGATGCAAGCTTGTCCTGTTTGGTGGAGATGATATTTAATAAAATAAGTAGAAATCCACTAAAAGTTTTGTTTGGTTATCTTGCAATCCCGAGATAATCGTCTCCATGCTCCAAATCCATTTTAAAGCCATTTTTAAGGCATTTCGCGCATACATGAAATGAACACATTTTTCTCCAAAACTATAACAGATGCAAGCTTGTCCTGTTTGGTGGAGATGATATTTAATAAAATAAGTAGAAATCCACTAAAAGTTTTGTTTGGTTATCTTGCAATCCCGAGATAATCGTCTCCATGCTCCAAATCCATTTTAAAGCCATTTTTAAGGCATTTCGCGCATACATGAAATGAACACATTTTTCTCCAAAACTATAACAGATGCAAGCTTGTCCTGTTTGGTGGAGATGATATTTAATAAAATAAGTAGAAATCCACTAAAAGTTTTGTTTGGTTATCTTGCAATCCCGAGATAATCGTCTCCATGCTCCAAATCCATTTTAAAGCCATTTTTAAGGCATTTCGCGCATACATGAAATGAACACATTTTTCTCCAAAACTATAACAGATGCAAGCTTGTCCTGTTTGGTGGAGATGATATTTAATAAAATAAGTAGAAATCCACTAAAAGTTTTGTTTGGTTATATTGCAATCCCGAGATAATCGTCTCCATGCTCCAAATCCATTTTAAAGCCATTTTTAAGGCATTTCGCGCATACATGAAATGAACACATTTTTCTCCAAAACTATAACAGATACAAGCTTGTCCTGTTTGGTGGAGATGATATTTAATAAAATAAGTAGAAATCCACTAAAAGTTTTGTTTGGTTATCTTGCAATCCCGAGATAATCGTCTCCATGCTCCAAATCCATTTTAAAGCCATTTTTAAGGCATTTCGCACATACATGAAATGAACACATTTTTCTCCAAAACTATAACAGATGCAAGCTTGTCCTGTTTGGTGGAGATAATATTTAATAAAATAAGTAGAAATCTACTAAAAGTTTCGTTTGTTTATATTGCCATCCTGAGATAATCGTCTCCATGCTCCAAATCCATTTTAAAGCCATTTCAAAGGCATTTTGCGCATACATGAAATGAACACATTTTTCTCCAAAACTATAACACATGCAAGCTTGTCCTGTTTGGTGGAGATGATATTTAATAAAATAAGTAGAAATCCACTAAAAGTTTTGTTTGGTTATCTTGCAATCCCGAGATAATCGTCTCCATGCTCCAAATCCATTTTAAAGCCATTTTTAAGGCATTTCGCGCATACATGAAATGAACACATTTTTCTCCAAAACTATAACAGATGCAAGCTTGTCCTGTTTGGTGGAGATGATATTTAATAAAATAAGTAGAAATCCACTAAAAGTTTTGTTTGGTTATCTTGCAATCCCGAGATAATCGTCTCCATGCTCCAAATCCATTTTAAAGCCATTTTTAAGGCATTTCGCGCATACATGAAATGAACACATTTTTCTCCAAAACTATAACAGATGCAAGCTTGTCCTGTTTGGTGGAGATGATATTTAATAAAATAAGTAGAAATCCACTAAAAGTTTTGTTTGGTTATCTTGCAATCCCGAGATAATCGTCTCCATGCTCCAAATCCATTTTAAAGCCATTTCAAACGCATTTTGCGCATACATGAAATGAACACATTTTTCTCCAAAACTATAACACATGCAAGCTTGTCCTGTTTGGTGGAGATGATATTTAATAAAAATAAGTAGAAATCCACTAAAAGTTTTGTTTGGTTATCTTGCAATCCCGAGATAATCGTCTCCATGCTCCAAATCCATTTTAAAGCCATTTTTAAGGCATTTCGCGCATACATGAAATGAACACATTTTTCTCCAAAACTATAACAGATGCAAGCTTGTCCAGTTTGGTGGAGATGATATTTAATAAAATAAGTAGAAATCCACTAAAAGTTTTGTTTGGTTATCTTGCAATCCCGAGATAATCGTCTCCATGCTCCAAATCCATTTTAAAGCCATTTCAAAGGCATTTTGCGCATACATGAAATGAACACATTTTTCTCCAAAACTATAACACATGCAAGCTTGTCCTGTTTGGTGGAGATGATATTTAATAAAATAAGTAGAAATCCACTAAAAGTTTTGTTTGGTTATCTTGCAATCCCGAGATAATCGTCTCCATGCTCCAAATCCATTTTAAAGCCATTTTTAAGGCATTTCGCGCATACATGAAATGAACACATTTTTCTCCAAAACTATAACAGATGCAAGCTTGTCCTGTTTGGTGGAGATGATATTTAATAAAATAAGTAGAAATCCACTAAAAGTTTTGTTTGGTTATCTTGCAATCCCGAGATAATCGTCTCCATGCTCCAAATCCATTTTAAAGCCATTTTTAAGGCATTTCGCGCATACATGAAATGAACACATTTTTCTCCAAAACTATAACAGATGCAAGCTTGTCCTGTTTGGTGGAGATGATATTTAATAAAATAAGTAGAAATCCACTAAAAGTTTTGTTTGGTTATCTTGCAATCCCGAGATAATAGTCTCCATGCTCCAAATCCATTTTAAAGCCATTTTTAAGGCATTTCGCGCATACATGAAATGAACACATTTTTCTCCAAAACTATAACAGATGCAAGCTTGTCCTGTTTGGTGGAGATAATATTTAATAAAATAAGTAGAAATCTACTAAAAGTTTCGTTTGTTTATATTGCCATCCTGAGATAATCGTCTCCATGCTCCAAATCCATTTTAAAGCCATTTCAAAGGCATTTTGCGCATACATGAAATGAACACATTTTTCTCCAAAACTATAACACATGCAAGCTTGTCCTGTTTGGTGGAGATGATATTTAATAAAATAAGTAGAAATCCACTAAAAGTTTTGTTTGGTTATCTTGCAATCCCGAGATAATCGTCTCCATGCTCCAAATCCATTTTAAAGCCATTTTTAAGGCATTTCGCGCATACATGAAATGAACACATTTTTCTCCAAAACTATAACAGATGCAAGCTTGTCCTGTTTGGTGGAGATGATATTTAATAAAATAAGTAGAAATCCACTAAAAGTTTTGTTTGGTTATCTTGCAATCCCGAGATAATCGTCTCCATGCTCCAAATCCATTTTAAAGCCATTTTTAAGGCATTTCGCGCATACATGAAATGAACACATTTTTCTCCAAAACTATAACAGATGCAAGCTTGTCCTGTTTGGTGGAGATAATATTTAATAAAATAAGTAGAAATCTACTAAAAGTTTCGTTTGTTTATATTGCCATCCTGAGATAATCGTCTCCATGCTCCAAATCCATTTTAAAGCCATTTCAAAGGCATTTTGCGCATACATGAAATGAACACATTTTTCTCCAAAACTATAACACATGCAATCTTGTCCTGTTTGGTGGAGATGATATTTAATAAAATAAGTAGAAATCCACTAAAAGTTTTGTTTGGTTATCTTGCAATCCCGAGATAATCGTCTCCATGCTCCAAATCCATTTTAAAGCCATTTTTAAGGCATTTCGCGCATAGATGAAATGAACACATTTTTCTCCAAAACTATAACAGATGCAAGCTTGTCCTGTTTGGTGGAGATGATATTTAATAAAATAAGTAGAAATCCACTAAAAGTTTTGTTTGGTTATCTTGCAATCCCGAGATAATAGTCTACATGCTCCAAATCCATTTTAAAGCCATTTTTAAGGCATTTCGCGCATACATGAAATGAACACATTTTTCTCCAAAACTATAACAGATGCAAGCTTGTCCTGTTTGGTGGAGATAATATTTAATAAAATAAGTAGAAATCTACTAAAAGTTTCGTTTGTTTATATTGCCATCCTGAGATAATCGTCTCCATGCTCCAAATCCATTTTAAAGCCATTTCAAAGGCATTTTGCGCATACATGAAATGAACACATTTTTCTCCAAAACTATAACACATGCAAGCTTGTCCTGTTTGGTGGAGATGATATTTAATAAAATAAGTAGAAATCCACTAAACGTTTTGTTTGGTTATCTTGCAATCCCGAGATAATCGTCTCCATGCTCCAAATCCATTTTAAAGCCATTTTTAAGGCATTTCGCGCATACATGAAATGAACACATTTTTCTCCAAAACTATAACAGATGCAAGCTTGTCCTGTTTGGTGGAGATGATATTTAATAAAATAAGTAGAAATCCACTAAAAGTTTTGTTTGGTTATCTTGCAATCCCGAGATAATCGTCTCCATGCTCCAAATCCATTTTAAAGCCATTTTTAAGGCATTTCGCGCATACATGAAATGAACACATTTTTCTCCAAAACTATAACAGATGCAAGCTTGTCCTGTTTGGTGGAGATGATATTTAATAAAATAAGTAGAAATCCACTAAAAGTTTTGTTTGGTTATCTTGCAATCCCGAGATAATCGTCTCCATGCTCCAAATCCATTTTAAAGCCATTTTTAAGGCATTTCGCGCATACATGAAATGAACACATTTTTCTCCAAAACTATAACAGATGCAAGCTTGTCCTGTTTGGTGGAGATGATATTTAATAAAATAAGTAGAAATCCACTAAAAGTTTTGTTTGGTTATATTGCAATCCCGAGATAATCGTCTCCATGCTCCAAATCCATTTTAAAGCCATTTTTAAGGCATTTCGCGCATACATGAAATGAACACATTTTTCTCCAAAACTATAACAGATACAAGCTTGTCCTGTTTGGTGGAGATGATATTTAATAAAATAAGTAGAAATCCACTAAAAGTTTTGTTTGGTTATCTTGCAATCCCGAGATAATCGTCTCCATGCTCCAAATCCATTTTAAAGCCATTTTTAAGGCATTTCGCACATACATGAAATGAACACATTTTTCTCCAAAACTATAACAGATGCAAGCTTGTCCTGTTTGGTGGAGATAATATTTAATAAAATAAGTAGAAATCTACTAAAAGTTTCGTTTGTTTATATTGCCATCCTGAGATAATCGTCTCCATGCTCCAAATCCATTTTAAAGCCATTTCAAAGGCATTTTGCGCATACATGAAATGAACACATTTTTCTCCAAAACTATAACACATGCAAGCTTGTCCTGTTTGGTGGAGATGATATTTAATAAAATAAGTAGAAATCCACTAAAAGTTTTGTTTGGTTATCTTGCAATCCCGAGATAATCGTCTCCATGCTCCAAATCCATTTTAAAGCCATTTTTAAGGCATTTCGCGCATACATGAAATGAACACATT
Source organism: Anomaloglossus baeobatrachus (assembly GCF_048569485.1). Classification (NCBI taxonomy): domain Eukaryota; kingdom Metazoa; phylum Chordata; class Amphibia; order Anura; family Aromobatidae; genus Anomaloglossus; species Anomaloglossus baeobatrachus. The sequence goes on along the minus strand of NW_027443038.1, from coordinate 60,773 downwards.
TTTCTCCAAAACTATAACAGATGCAAGCTTGTCCTGTTTGGTGGAGATGATATTTAATAAAATAAGTAGAAATCCACTAAAAGTTTTGTTTGGTTATCTTGCAATCCCGAGATAATCGTCTCCATGCTCCAAATCCATTTTAAAGCCATTTTTAAGGCATTTCGCGCATACATGAAATGAACACATTTTTCTCCAAAACTATAACAGATGCAAGCTTGTCCTGTTTGGTGGAGATGATATTTAATAAAATAAGTAGAAATCCACTAAAAGTTTTGTTTGGTTATCTTGCAATCCCGAGATAATCGTCTCCATGCTCCAAATCCATTTTAAAGCCATTTCAAAGGCATTTTGCGCATACATGAAATGAACACATTTTTCTCCAAAACTATAACACATGCAAGCTTGTCCTGTTTGGTGGAGATGATATTTAATAAAATAAGTAGAAATCCACTAAAAGTTTTGTTTGGTTATCTTGCAATCCCGAGATAATCGTCTCCATGCTCCAAATCCATTTTAAAGCCATTTTTAAGGCATTTCGCGCATACATGAAATGAACACATTTTTCTCCAAAACTATAACAGATGCAAGCTTGTCCAGTTTGGTGGAGATGATATTTAATAAAATAAGTAGAAATCCACTAAAAGTTTTGTTTGGTTATCTTGCAATCCCGAGATAATCGTCTCCATGCTCCAAATCCATTTTAAAGCCATTTCAAAGGCATTTTGCGCATACATGAAATGAACACATTTTTCTCCAAAACTATAACACATGCAAGCTTGTCCTGTTTGGTGGAGATGATATTTAATAAAATAAGTAGAAATCCACTAAAAGTTTTGTTTGGTTATCTTGCAATCCCGAGATAATCGTCTCCATGCTCCAAATCCATTTTAAAGCCATTTTTAAGGCATTTCGCGCATACATGAAATGAACACATTTTTCTCCAAAACTATAACAGATGCAAGCTTGTCCTGTTTGGTGGAGATGATATTTAATAAAATAAGTAGAAATCCACTAAAAGTTTTGTTTGGTTATCTTGCAATCCCGAGATAATCGTCTCCATGCTCCAAATCCATTTTAAAGCCATTTTTAAGGCATTTCGCGCATACATGAAATGAACACATTTTTCTCCAAAACTATAACAGATGCAAGCTTGTCCTGTTTGGTGGAGATGATATTTAATAAAATAAGTAGAAATCCACTAAAAGTTTTGTTTGGTTATCTTGCAATCCCGAGATAATAGTCTCCATGCTCCAAATCCATTTTAAAGCCATTTTTAAGGCATTTCGCGCATACATGAAATGAACACATTTTTCTCCAAAACTATAACAGATGCAAGCTTGTCCTGTTTGGTGGAGATAATATTTAATAAAATAAGTAGAAATCTACTAAAAGTTTCGTTTGTTTATATTGCCATCCTGAGATAATCGTCTCCATGCTCCAAATCCATTTTAAAGCCATTTCAAAGGCATTTTGCGCATACATGAAATGAACACATTTTTCTCCAAAACTATAACACATGCAAGCTTGTCCTGTTTGGTGGAGATGATATTTAATAAAATAAGTAGAAATCCACTAAAAGTTTTGTTTGGTTATCTTGCAATCCTGAGATAATCGTCTCCATGCTCCAAATCCATTTTAAAGCCATTTTTAAGGCATTTCGCGCATACATGAAATGAACACATTTTTCTCCAAAACTATAACAGATGCAAGCTTGTCCTGTTTGGTGGAGATGATATTTAATAAAATAAGTAGAAATCCACTAAAAGTTTTGTTTGGTTATCTTGCAATCCCGAGATAATCGTCTCCATGCTCCAAATCCATTTTAAAGCCATTTTTAAGGCATTTCGCGCATACATGAAATGAACACATTTTTCTCCAAAACTATAACAGATGCAAGCTTGTCCTGTTTGGTGGAGATTATATTTAATAAAATAAGTAGAAATCTACTAAAAGTTTCGTTTGTTTATATTGCCATCCTGAGATAATCGTCTCCATGCTCCAAATCCATTTTAAAGCCATTTCAAAGGCATTTTGCGCATACATGAAATGAACACATTTTTCTCCAAAACTATAACACATGCAAGCTTGTCCTGTTTGGTGGAGATGATATTTAATAAAATAAGTAGAAATCCACTAAAAGTTTTGTTTGGTTATCTTGCAATCCCGAGATAATCGTCTCCATGCTCCAAATCCATTTTAAAGCCATTTTTAAGGCATTTCGCGCATAGATGAAATGAACACATTTTTCTCCAAAACTATAACAGATGCAAGCTTGTCCTGTTTGGTGGAGATGATATTTAATAAAATAAGTAGAAATCCACTAAAAGTTTTGTTTGGTTATCTTGCAATCCCGAGATAATCGTCTCCATGCTCCAAATCCATTTTAAAGCCATTTTTAAGGCATTTCGCGCATACATGAAATGAACACATTTTTCTCCAAAACTATAACAGATGCAAGCTTGTCCTGTTTGGTGGAGATAATATTTAATAAAATAAGTAGAAATCTACTAAAAGTTTCGTTTGTTTATATTGCCATCCTGAGATAATCGTCTCCATGCTCCAAATCCATTTTAAAGCCATTTCAAAGGCATTTTGCGCATACATGAAATGAACACATTTTTCTCCAAAACTATAACACATGCAAGCTTGTCCTGTTTGGTGGAGATGATATTTAATAAAATAAGTAGAAATCCACTAAAAGTTTTGTTTGGTTATCTTGCAATCCCGAGATAATCGTCTCCATGCTCCAAATCCATTTTAAAGCCATTTTTAAGGCATTTCGCGCATACATGAAATGAACACATTTTTCTCCAAAACTATAACAGATGCAAGCTTGTCCTGTTTGGTGGAGATGATATTTAATAAAATAAGTAGAAATCCACTAAAAGTTTTGTTTGGTTATCTTGCAATCCCGAGATAATCGTCTCCATGCTCCAAATCCATTTTAAAGCCATTTTTAAGGCATTTCGCGCATACATGAAATGAACACATTTTTCTCCAAAACTATAACAGATGCAAGCTTGTCCTGTTTGGTGGAGATGATATTTAATAAAATAAGTAGAAATCCACTAAAAGTTTTGTTTGGTTATCTTGCAATCCCGAGATAATCGTCTCCATGCTCCAAATCCATTTTAAAGCCATTTTTAAGGCATTTCGCGCATACATGAAATGAACACATTTTTCTCCAAAACTATAACAGATGCAAGCTTGTCCTGTTTGGTGGAGATGATATTTAATAAAATAAGTAGAAATCCACTAAAAGTTTTGTTTGGTTATCTTGCAATCCCGAAATAATCGTCTCCATGCTCCAAATCCATTTTAAAGCCATTTTTAAGGCATTTCGCGCATACATGAAATGAACACATTTTTCTCCAAAACTATAACAGATGCAAGCTTGTCCTGTTTGGTGGAGATGATATTTAATAAAATAAGTAGAAATCCACTAAAAGTTTTGTTTGGTTATATTGCAATCCCGAGATAATCGTCTCCATGCTCCAAATCCATTTTAAAGCCATTTTTAAGGCATTTCGCGCATACATGAAATGAACACATTTTTCTCCAAAACTATAACAGATACAAGCTTGTCCTGTTTGGTGGAGATGATATTTAATAAAATAAGTAGAAATCCACTAAAAGTTTTGTTTGGTTATCTTGCAATCCCGAGATAATCGTCTCCATGCTCCAAATCCATTTTAAAGCCATTTTTAAGGCATTTCGCGCATATATGAAATGAACACATTTTTCTCCAAAACTATAACAGATGCAAGCTTGTCCTGTTTGGTGGAGATAATATTTAATAAAATAAGTAGAAATCTACTAAAAGTTTCGTTTGTTTATATTGCCATCCTGAGATAATCGTCTCCATGCTCCAAATCCATTTTAAAGCCATTTCAAAGGCATTTTGCGCATACATGAAATGAACACATTTTTCTCCAAAACTATAACACATGCAAGCTTGTCCTGTTTGGTGGAGATGATATTTAATAAAATAAGTAGAAATCCACTAAAAGTTTTGTTTGGTTATCTTGCAATCCCGAGATAATCGTCTCCATGCTCCAAATCCATTTTAAAGCCATTTTTAAGGCATTTCGCGCATACATGAAATGAACACATTTTTCTCCAAAACTATAACAGATGCAAGCTTGTCCTGTTTGGTGGAGATGATATTTAATAAAATAAGTAGAAATCCACTAAAAGTTTTGTTTGGTTATCTTGCAATCCCGACATAATCGTCTCCATGCTCCAAATCCATTTTAAAGCCATTTTTAAGGCATTTCGCGCATACATGAAATGAACACATTTTTCTCCAAAACTATAACAGATACAAGCTTGTCCTGTTTGGTGGAGATGATATTTAATAAAATAAGTAGAAATCCACTAAAAGTTTTGTTTGGTTATCTTGCAATCCCGAGATAATCGTCTCCATGCTCCAAATCCATTTTAAAGCCATTTCAAAGGCATTTTGCGCATACATGAAATGAACACATTTTTCTCCAAAACTATAACACATGCAAGCTTGTCCTGTTTGGTGGAGATGATATTTAATAAAATAAGTAGAAATCCACTAAAAGTTTTGTTTGGTTATCTTGCTATCCCGAGATAATCGTCTCCATGCTCCAAATCCATTTTAAAGCCATTTTTAAGGCATTTCGCGCATACATGAAATGAACACATTTTTCTCCAAAACTATAACAGATGCAAGCTTGTCCAGTTTGGTGGAGATGATATTTAATAAAATAAGTAGAAATCCACTAAAAGTTTTGTTTGGTTATCTTGCAATCCCGAGATAATCGTCTCCATGCTCCAAATCCATTTTAAAGCCATTTTTAAGGCATTTCGCGCATACATGAAATGAACACATTTTTCTCCAAAACTATAACAGATGCAAGCTTGTCCTGTTTGGTGGAGATGATATTTAATAAAATAAGTAGAAATCCACTAAAAGTTTTGTTTGGTTATCTTGCAATCCCGAGATAATAGTCTCCATGCTCCAAATCCATTTTAAAGCCATTTTTAAGGCATTTCGCGCATACATGAAATGAACACATTTTTCTCCAAAACTATAACAGATGCAAGCTTGTCCTGTTTGGTGGAGATAATATTTAATAAAATAAGTAGAAATCTACTAAAAGTTTCGTTTGTTTATATTGCCATCCTGAGATAATCGTCTCCATGCTCCAAATCCATTTTAAAGCCATTTCAAAGGCATTTTGCGCATACATGAAATGAACACATTTTTCTCCAAAACTATAACACATGCAAGCTTGTCCTGTTTGGTGGAGATGATATTTAATAAAATAAGTAGAAATCCACTAAAAGTTTTGTTTGGTTATCTTGCAATCCCGAGATAATCGTCTCCATGCTCCAAATCCATTTTAAAGCCATTTTTAAGGCATTTCGCGCATACATGAAATGAACACATTTTTCTCCAAAACTATAACAGATGCAAGCTTGTCCTGTTTGGTGGAGATGATATTTAATAAAATAAGTAGAAATCCACTAAAAGTTTTGTTTGGTTATCTTGCAATCCCGAGATAATCGTCTCCATGCTCCAAATCCATTTTAAAGCCATTTTTAAGGCATTTCGCGCATACATGAAATGAACACATTTTTCTCCAAAACTATAACAGATGCAAGCTTGTCCTGTTTGGTGGAGATAATATTTAATAAAATAAGTAGAAATCTACTAAAAGTTTCGTTTGTTTATATTGCCATCCTGAGATAATCGTCTCCATGCTCCAAATCCATTTTAAAGCCATTTCAAAGGCATTTTGCGCATACATGAAATGAACACATTTTTCTCCAAAACTATAACACATGCAAGCTTGTCCTGTTTGGTGGAGATGATATTTAATAAAATAAGTAGAAATCCACTAAAAGTTTTGTTTGGTTATCTTGCAATCCCGAGATAATCGTCTCCATGCTCCAAATCCATTTTAAAGCCATTTTAAGGCATTTCGCGCATAGATGAAATGAACACATTTTTCTCCAAAACTATAACAGATGCAAGCTTGTCCTGTTTGGTGGAGATGATATTTAATAAAATAAGTAGAAATCCACTAAAAGTTTTGTTTGGTTATCTTGCAATCCCGAGATAATCGTCTCCATGCTCCAAATCCATTTTAAAGCCATTTTTAAGGCATTTCGCGCATACATGAAATGAACACATTTTTCTCCAAAACTATAACAGATGCAAGCTTGTCCTGTTTGGTGGAGATAATATTTAATAAAATAAGTAGAAATCTACTAAAAGTTTCGTTTGTTTATATTGCCATCCTGAGATAATCGTCTCCATGCTCCAAATCCATTTTAAAGCCATTTCAAAGGCATTTTGCGCATACATGAAATGAACACATTTTTCTCCAAAACTATAACACATGCAAGCTTGTCCTGTTTGGTGGAGATGATATTTAATAAAATAAGTAGAAATCCACTAAAAGTTTTGTTTGGTTATCTTGCAATCCCGAGATAATCGTCTCCATGCTCCAAATCCATTTTAAAGCCATTTTTAAGGCATTTCGCGCATACATGAAATAAACACATTTTTCTCCAAAACTATAACAGATGCAAGCTTGTCCTGTTTGGTGGAGATGATATTTAATAAAATAAGTAGAAATCCACTAAAAGTTTTGTTTGGTTATCTTGCAATCCCGAGATAATCGTCTCCATGCTCCAAATCCATTTTAAAGCCATTTTTAAGGCATTTCGCGCATACATGAAATGAACACATTTTTCTCCAAAACTATAACAGATGCAAGCTTGTCCTGTTTGGTGGAGATGATATTTAATAAAATAAGTAGAAATCCACTAAAAGTTTTGTTTGGTTATCTTGCAATCCCGAGATAATCGTCTCCATGCTCCAAATCCATTTTAAAGCCATTTTTAAGGCATTTCGCGCATACATGAAATGAACACATTTTTCTCCAAAACTATAACAGATGCAAGCTTGTCCTGTTTGGTGGAGATGATATTTAATAAAATAAGTAGAAATCCACTAAAAGTTTTGTTTGGTTATCTTGCAATCCCGAAATAATCGTCTCCATGCTCCAAATCCATTTTAAAGCCATTTTTAAGGCATTTCGCGCATACATGAAATGAACAAATTTTTCTCCAAAACTATAACAGATGCAAGCTTGTCCTGTTTGGTGGAGATGATATTTAATAAAATAAGTAGAAATCCACTAAAAGTTTTGTTTGGTTATATTGCAATCCCGAGATAATCGTCTCCATGCTCCAAATCCATTTTAAAGCCATTTTTAAGGCATTTCGCGCATACATGAAATGAACACATTTTTCTCCAAAACTATAACAGATACAAGCTTGTCCTGTTTGGTGGAGATGATATTTAATAAAATAAGTAGAAATCCACTAAAAGTTTTGTTTGGTTATCTTGCAATCCCGAGATAATCGTCTCCATGCTCCAAATCCATTTTAAAGCCATTTTTAAGGCATTTCGCGCATACATGAAATGAACACATTTTTCTCCAAAACTATAACAGATGCAAGCTTGTCCTGTTTGGTGGAGATAATATTTAATAAAATAAGTAGAAATCTACTAAAAGTTTCGTTTGTTTATATTGCCATCCTGAGATAATCGTCTCCATGCTCCAAATCCATTTTAAAGCCATTTCAAAGGCATTTTGCGCATACATGAAATGAACACATTTTTCTCCAAAACTATAACACATGCAAGCTTGTCCTGTTTGGTGGAGATGATATTTAATAAAATAAGTAGAAATCCACTAAAAGTTTTGTTTGGTTATCTTGCAATCCCGAGATAATCGTCTCCATGCTCCAAATCCATTTTAAAGCCATTTTTAAGGCATTTCGCGCATACATGAAATGAACACATTTTTCTCCAAAACTATAACAGATGCAAGCTTGTCCTGTTTGGTGGAGATGATATTTAATAAAATAAGTAGAAATCCACTAAAAGTTTTGTTTGGTTATCTTGCAATCCCGAGATAATCGTCTCCATGCTCCAAATCCATTTTAAAGCCATTTTTAAGGCATTTCGCGCATACATGAAATGAACACATTTTTCTCCAAAACTATAACAGATGCAAGCTTGTCCTGTTTGGTGGAGATGATATTTAATAAAATAAGTAGAAATCCACTAAAAGTTTTGTTTGGTTATCTTGCAATCCCGAGATAATCGTCTCCATGCTCCAAATCCATTTTAAAGCCATTTCAAAGGCATTTTGCGCATACATGAAATGAACACATTTTTCTCCAAAACTATAACACATGCAAGCTTGTCCTGTTTGGTGGAGATGATATTTAATAAAATAAGTAGAAATCCACTAAAAGTTTTGTTTGGTTATCTTGCAATCCCGAGATAATCGTCTCCATGCTCCAAATCCATTTTAAAGCCATTTTTAAGGCATTTCGCGCATACATGAAATGAACACATTTTTCTCCAAAACTATAACAGATGCAAGCTTGTCCTGTTTGGTGGAGATGATATTTAATAAAATAAGTAGAAATCCACTAAAAGTTTTGTTTGGTTATCTTGCAATCCCGAGATAATCGTCTCCATGCTCCAAATCCATTTTAAAGCCATTTCAAAGGCATTTTGCGCATACATGAAATGAACACATTTTTCTCCAAAACTATAACACATGCAAGCTTGTCCTGTTTGGTGGAGATGATATTTAATAAAATAAGTAGAAATCCACTAAAAGTTTTGTTTGGTTATCTTGCAATCCCGAGATAATCGTCTCCATGCTCCAAATCCATTTTAAAGCCATTTTTAAGGCATTTCGCGCATACATGAAATGAACACATTTTTCTCCAAAACTATAACAGATGCAAGCTTGTCCAGTTTGGTGGAGATGATATTTAATAAAATAAGTAGAAATCCACTAAAAGTTTTGTTTGGTTATCTTGCAATCCCGAGATAATCGTCTCCATGCTCCAAATCCATTTTAAAGCCATTTCAAAGGCATTTTGCGCATACATGAAATGAACACATTTTTCTCCAAAACTATAACACATGCAAGCTTGTCCTGTTTGGTGGAGATGATATTTAATAAAATAAGTAGAAATCCACTAAAAGTTTTGTTTGGTTATCTTGCAATCCCGAGATAATCGTCTCCATGCTCCAAATCAATTTTAAAGCCATTTTTAAGGCATTTCGCGCATAGATGAAATGAACACATTTTTCTCCAAAACTATAACAGATGCAAGCTTGTCCTGTTTGGTGGAGATGATATTTAATAAAATAAGTAGAAATCCACTAAAAGTTTTGTTTGGTTATCTTGCAATCCCGAGATAATCGTCTCCATGCTCCAAATCCATTTTAAAGCCATTTTTAAGGCATTTCGCGCATACATGAAATGAACACATTTTTCTCCAAAACTATAACAGATGCAAGCTTGTCCTGTTTGGTGGAGATAATATTTAATAAAATAAGTAGAAATCTACTAAAAGTTTCGTTTGTTTATATTGCCATCCTGAGATAATCGTCTCCATGCTCCAAATCCATTTTAAAGCCATTTCAAAGGCATTTTGCGCATACATGAAATGAACACATTTTTCTCCAAAACTATAACACATGCAAGCTTGTCCTGTTTGGTGGAGATGATATTTAATAAAATAAGTAGAAATCCACTAAAAGTTTTGTTTGGTTATCTTGCAATCCCGAGATAATCGTCTCCATGCTCCAAATCCATTTTAAAGCCATTTTTAAGGCATTTCGCGCATACATGAAATGAACACATTTTTCTCCAAAACTATAACAGATGCAAGCTTGTCCTGTTTGGTGGAGATGATATTTAATAAAATAAGTAGAAATCCACTAAAAGTTTTGTTTGGTTATCTTGCAATCCCGAGATAATCGTCTCCATGCTCCAAATCCATTTTAAAGCCATTTTTAAGGCATTTCGCGCATACATGAAATGAACACATTTTTCTCCAAAACTGTAACAGATGCAAGCTTGTCCTGTTTGGTGGAGATGATATTTAATAAAATAAGTAGAAATCCACTAAAAGTTTTGTTTGGTTATCTTGCAATCCCGAGATAATCGTCTCCATGCTCCAAATCCATTTTAAAGCCATTTTTAAGGCATTTCGCGCATACATGAAATGAACACATTTTTCTCCAAAACTATAACAGATGCAAGCTTGTCCTGTTTGGTGGAGATGATATTTAATAAAATAAGTAGAAATCCACTAAAAGTTTTGTTTGGTTATCTTGCAATCCCGAAATAATCGTCTCCATGCTCCAAATCCATTTTAAAGCCATTTTTAAGGCATTTCGCGCATACATGAAATGAACACATTTTTCTCCAAAACTATAACAGATGCAAGCTTGTCCTGTTTGGTGGAGATGATATTTAATAAAATAAGTAGAAATCCACTAAAAGTTTTGTTTGGTTATATTGCAATCCCGAGATAATCGTCTCCATGCTCCAAATCCATTTTAAAGCCATTTTTAAGGCATTTCGCGCATACATGAAATGAACACATTTTTCTCCAAAACTATAACAGATACAAGCTTGTCCTGTTTGGTGGAGATGATATTTAATAAAATAAGTAGAAATCCACTAAAAGTTTTGTTTGGTTATCTTGCAATCCCGAGATAATCGTCTCCATGCTCCAAATCCATTTTAAAGCCATTTTTAAGGCATTTCGCGCATACATGAAATGAACACATTTTTCTCCAAAACTATAACAGATGCAAGCTTGTCCTGTTTGGTGGAGATAATATTTAATAAAATAAGTAGAAATCTACCAAAAGTTTCGTTTGTTTATATTGCCATCCTGAGATAATCGTCTCCATGCTCCAAATCCATTTTAAAGCCATTTCAAAGGCATTTTGCGCATACATGAAATGAACACATTTTTCTCCAAAACTATAACACATGCAAGCTTGTCCTGTTTGGTGGAGATGATATTTAATAAAATAAGTAGAAATCCACTAAAAGTTTTGTTTGGTTATCTTGCAATCCCGAGATAATCGTCTCCATGCTCCAAATCCATTTTAAAGCCATTTTTAAGGCATTTCGCGCATACATGAAATGAACACATTTTTCTCCAAAACTATAACAGATGCAAGCTTGTCCTGTTTGGTGGAGATGATATTTAATAAAATAAGTAGAAATCCACTAAAAGTTTTGTTTGGTTATCTTGCAATCCCGAGATAATCGTCTCCATGCTCCAAATCCATTTTAAAGCCATTTTTAAGGCATTTCGCGCATACATGAAATGAACACATTTTTCTCCAAAACTATAACAGATGCAAGCTTGTCCTGTTTGGTGGAGATGATATTTAATAAAATAAGTAGAAATCCACTAAAAGTTTTGTTTGGTTATCTTGCAATCCCGAGATAATCGTCTCCATGCTCCAAATCCATTTTAAAGCCATTTCAAAGGCATTTTGCGCATACATGAAATGAACACATTTTTCTCCAAAACTATAACACATGCAAGCTTGTCCTGTTTGGTGGAGATGATATTTAATAAAATAAGTAGAAATCCACTAAAAGTTTTGTTTGGTTATCTTGCAATCCCGAGATAATCGTCTCCATGCTCCAAATCCATTTTAAAGCCATTTTTAAGGCATTTCGCGCATACATGAAATGAACACATTTTTCTCCAAAACTATAACAGATGCAAGCTTGTCCAGTTTGGTGGAGATGATATTTAATAAAATAAGTAGAAATCCACTAAAAGTTTTGTTTGGTTATCTTGCAATCCCGAGATAATCGTCTCCATGCTCCAAATCCATTTTAAAGCCATTTCAAAGGCATTTTGCGCATACATGAAATGAACACATTTTTCTCCAAAACTATAACACATGCAAGCTTGTCCTGTTTGGTGGAGATGATATTTAATAAAATAAGTAGAAATCCACTAAAAGTTTTGTTTGGTTATCTTGCAATCCCGAGATAATCGTCTCCATGCTCCAAATCCATTTTAAAGCCATTTTTAAGGCATTTCGCGCATACATGAAATGAACACATTTTTCTCCAAAACTATAACAGATGCAAGCTTGTCCTGTTTGGTGGAGATGATATTTAATAAAATAAGTAGAAATCCACTAAAAGTTTTGTTTGGTTATCTTGCAATCCCGAGATAATCGTCTCCATGCTCCAAATCCATTTTAAAGCCATTTTTAAGGCATTTCGCGCATACATGAAATGAACACATTTTTCTCCAAAACTATAACAGATGCAAGCTTGTCCTGTTTGGTGGAGATAATATTTAATAAAATAAGTAGAAATCCACTAAACGTTTTGTTTGGTTATCTTGCAATCCCGAGATAATCGTCTCCATGCTCAAAATCCATTTTAAAGCCATTTTTAAGGCATTTCGCGCATACATGAAATGAACACATTTTTCTCCAAAACTATAACAGATGCAAGCTTGTCCTGTTTGGTGGAGATGATATTTAATAAAATAAGTAGAAATCCACTAAAAGTTTTGTTTGGTTATATTGCAATCCCGAGATAATCGTCTCCATGCTCCAAATCCATTTTAAAGCCATTTTTAAGGCATTTCGCGCATACATGAAATGAACACATTTTTCTCCAAAACTATAACAGATGCAAGCTTGTCCTGTTTGGTGGAGATGATATTTAATAAAATAAGTAGAAATCCACTAAAAGTTTTGTTTGGTTATCTTGCAATCCCGAGATAATCGTCTCCATGCTCCAAATCCATTTTAAAGCCATTTTTAAGGCATTTCGCGCATACATGAAATAAACACATTTTTCTCCAAAACTATAACAGATGCAAGCTTGTCCTGTTTGGTGGAGATGATATTTAATAAAATAAGTAGAAATTCACTAAAAGTTTTGTTTGGTTATCTTGCAATCCCGAGATAATCGTCTCCATGCTCCAAATCCATTTTAAAGCCATTTTTAAGGCATTTCGCGCATACATGAAATGAACACATTTTTCTCCAAAACTATAACAGATGCAAGCTTGTCCTGTTTGGTGGAGATGATATTTAATAAAATAAGTAGAAATCCACTAAAAGTTTTGTTTGGTTATCTTGCAATCCCGAGATAATCGTCTCCATGCTCCAAATCCATTTTAAAGCCATTTTTAAGGCATTTCGCGCATACATGAAATGAACACATTTTTCTCCAAAACTATAACAGATGCAAGCTTGTCCTGTTTGGTGGAGATGATATTTAATAAAATAAGTAGAAATCCACTAAAAGTTTTGTTTGGTTATCTTGCAATCCCGAGATAATCGTCTCCATGCTCCAAATCCATTTTAAAGCCATTTTTAAGGCATTTCGCGCATACATGAAATGAACACATTTTTCTCCAAAACTATAACAGATGCAAGCTTGTCCTGTTTGGTGGAGATAATATTTAATAAAATAAGTAGAAATCTACTAAAAGTTTCGTTTGTTTATATTGCCATCCTGAGATAATCGTCTCCATGCTCCAAATCCATTTTAAAGCCATTTTTAAAGCATTTTGCGCATACATGAAATGAACACATTTTTCTCCAAAACTATAACACATGCAAGCTTGTCCTGTTTGGTGGAGATGATATTTAATAAAATAAGTAGAAATCCACTAAAAGTTTTGTTTGGTTATCTTGCAGTCCCGAGATAATCGTCTCCATGCTCCAAATCCATTTTAAAGCCATTTTTAAGGCATTTCGTGCATACATGAAATGAACACATTTTTCTCCAAAACTATAACAGATGCAAGCTTGTCCTGTTTGGTGGAGATGATATTTAATAAAATAAGTAGAAATCCACTAAAAGTTTTGTTTGGTTATCTTGCAATCCCGAGATAATCGTCTCAATGCTCCAAATCCATTTTAAAGCCATTTTTAAGGCATTTCGCGCATACATGAAATGAACACATTTTTCTCCAAAACTATAACAGATGCAAGCTTGTCCTGTTTGGTGGAGATGATATTTAATAAAATAAGTAGAAATCCACTAAAAGTTTTGTTTGGTTATCTTGCAATCCCGAGATAATCGTCTCCATGCTCCAAATCCATTTTAAAGCCATTTTTAAGGCATTTCGCGCATACATGAAATGAACACATTTTTCTCCAAAACTATAACAGATGCAAGCTTGTCCTGTTTGGTGGAGATGATATTTAATAAAATAAGTAGAAATCCACTAAAAGTTTTGTTTGGTTATATTGCAATCCCGAGATAATCGTCTCCATGCTCCAAATCCATTTTAAAGCCATTTTTAAGGCATTTCGCGCATACATGAAATGAACACATTTTTCTCCAAAACTATAACAGATGCAAGCTTGTCCTGTTTGGTGGAGATGATATTTAATAAAATAAGTAGAAATCCACTAAAAGTTTTGTTTGGTTATCTTGCAATCCCGAGATAATCGTCTCCATGCTCCAAATCCATTTTAAAGCCATTTTTAAGGCATTTCGCGCATACATGAAATGAACACATTTTTCTCCAAAACTATAACAGATGCAAGCTTGTCCTGTTTGGTGGAGATGATATTTAATAAAATAAGTAGAAATCCACTAAAAGTTTTGTTTGGTTATCTTGCAATCCCGAGATAATCGTCTCCATGCTCCAAATCCATTTTAAAGCCATTTTTAAGGCATTTCGCGCATACATGAAATGAACACATTTTTCTCCAAAACTATAACAGATGCAAGCTTGTCCTGTTTGGTGGAGATGATATTTAATAAAATAAGTAGAAATCCACTAAAAGTTTTGTTTGGTTATCTTGCAATCCCGAGATAATCGTCTCCATGCTCCAAATCCATTTTAAAGCCATTTTTAAGGCATTTCGCGCATACATGAAATGAACACATTTTTCTCCAAAACTATAACAGATGCAAGCTTGTCCTGTTTGGTGGAGATGATATTTAATAAAATAAGTAGAAATCCACTAAAAGTTTTGTTTGGTTATCTTGCAATCCCGAGATAATCGTCTCCATGCTCCAAATCCATTTTAAAGCCATTTTTAAGGCATTTCGCGCATACATGAAATGAACACATTTTTCTCCAAAACTATAACAGATGCAAGCTTGTCCTGTTTGGTGGAGATGATATTTAATAAAATAAGTAGAAATCCACTAAAAGTTTTGTTTGGTTATCTTGCAATCCCGAGATAATCGTCTCCATGCTCCAAATCCATTTTAAAGCCATTTTTAAGGCATTTCGCGCATACATGAAATGAACACATTTTTCTCCAAAACTATAACAGATGCAAGCTTGTCCTGTTTGGTGGAGATGATATTTAATAAAATAAGTAGAAATCCACTAAAAGTTTTGTTTGGTTATCTTGCAATCCCGAGATAATCGTCTCCATGCTCCAAATCCATTTTAAAGCCATTTTTAAGGCATTTCGCGCATACATGAAATGAACACATTTTTCTCCAAAACTATAACAGATGCAAGCTTGTCCTGTTTGGTGGAGATGATATTTAATAGAATAAGTAGAAATCCACTAAAAGTTTTGTTTGGTTATCTTGCAATCCCGAGATAATCGTCTCCATGCTCCAAATCCATTTTAAAGCCATTTTTAAGGCATTTCGCGCATACATGAAATGAACACATTTTTCTCCAAAACTATAACAGATGCAAGCTTGTCCTGTTTGGTGGAGATAATATTTAATAAAATAAGTAGAAATCTACTAAAAGTTTCGTTTGTTTATATTGCCATCCTGAGATAATCGTCTCCATGCTCCAAATCCATTTTAAAGCCATTTTTAAGGCATTTCGCGCATACATGAAATGAACACATTTTTCTCCAAAACTATAACAGATGCAAGCTTGTCCTGTTTGGTGGAGATGATATTTAATAAAATAAGTAGAAATCCACTAAAAGTTTTGTTTGGTTATCTTGCAATCCCGAGATAATCGTCTCCATGCTCCAAATCCATTTTAAAGCCATTTTTAAGGCATTTCGCGCATACATGAAATGAACACATTTTTCTCCAAAACTATAACAGATGCAAGCTTGTCCTGTTTGGTGGAGATAATATTTAATAAAATAAGTAGAAATCTACTAAAAGTTTCGTTTGTTTATATTGCCATCCTGAGATAATCGTCTCCATGCTCCAAATCCATTTTAAAGCCATTTCAAAGGCATTTTGCGCATACATGAAATGAACACATTTTTCTCCAAAACTATAACACATGCAAGCTTGTCCTGTTTGGTGGAGATGATATTTAATAAAATAAGTAGAAATCCACTAAAAGTTTTGTTTGGTTATCTTGCAATCCCGAGATAATCGTCTCCATGCTCCAAATCCATTTTAAAGCCATTTTTAAGGCATTTCGCGCATACATGAAATGAACACATTTTTCTCCAAAACTATAACAGATGCAAGCTTGTCCTGTTTGGTGGAGATGATATTTAATAAAATAAGTAGAAATCCACTAAAAGTTTTGTTTGGTTATCTTGCAATCCCGAGATAATCGTCTCCATGCTCCAAATCCATTTTAAAGCCATTTTTAAGGCATTTCGCGCATACATGAAATGAACACATTTTTCTCCAAAACTATAACAGATGCAAGCTTGTCCTGTTTGGTGGAGATGATATTTAATAAAATAAGTAGAAATCCACTAAAAGTTTTGTTTGGTTATCTTGCAATCCCGAGATAATTGTCTCCATGCTCCAAATCCATTTTAAAGCCATTTTTAAGGCATTTCGCGCATACATGAAATGAACACATTTTTCTCCAAAACTATAACAGATGCAAGCTTGTCCTGTTTGGTGGAGATGATATTTAATAAAATAAGTAGAAATCCACTAAAAGTTTTGTTTGGTTATCTTGCAATCCCGAGATAATCGTCTCCATGCTCCAAATCCATTTTAAAGCCATTTCAAAGGCATTTTGCGCATACATGAAATTAACACATTTTTCTCCAAAACTATAACACATGCAAGCTTGTCCTGTTTGGTGGAGATGATATTTAATAAAATAAGTAGAAATCCACTAAAAGTTTTGTTTGGTTATCTTGCAATCCCGAGATAATCGTCTCCATGCTCCAAATCCATTTTAAAGCCATTTTTAAGGCATTTCGCGCATACATGAAATGAACACATTTTTCTCCAAAACTATAACAGATGCAAGCTTGTCCTGTTTGGTGGAGATGATATTTAATAAAATAAGTAGAAATCCACTAAAAGTTTTGTTTGGTTATCTTGCAATCCCGAGATAATCGTCTCCATGCTCCAAATCCATTTTAAAGCCATTTTTAAGGCATTTCGCGCATACATGAAATGAACACATTTTTCTCCAAAACTATAACAGATGCAAGCTTGTCCTGTTTGGTGGAGATGATATTTAATAAAATAAGTAGAAATCCACTAAAAGTTTTGTTTGGTTATCTTGCAATCCCGAGATAATCGTCTCCATGCTCCAAATCCATTTTAAAGCCATTTTTAAGGCATTTCGCGCATACATGAAATGAACACATTTTTCTCCAAAACTATAACAGATGCAAGCTTGTCCTGTTTGATGGAGATGATATTTAATAAAATAAGTAGAAATCCACTAAAAGTTTTGTTTGGTTATCTTGCAATCCCGAGATAATCGTCTCCATGCTCCAAATCCATTTTAAAGCCATTTTTAAGGCATTTCGCGCATACATGAAATGAACACATTTTTCTCCAAAACTATAACAGATGCAAGCTTGTCCTGTTTGGTGGAGATGATATTTAATAAAATAAGTAGAAATCCACTAAAAGTTTTGTTTGGTTATCTTGCAATCCCGAGATAATCGTCTCCATGCTCCAAATCCATTTTAAAGCCATTTTTAAGGCATTTCGCGCATACATGAAATTAACACATTTTTCTCCAAAACTATAACAGATGCAAGCTTGTCCTGTTTGGTGGAGATAATATTTAGTAAAATAAGTAGAAATCTACTAAAAGTTTCGTTTGTTTATATTGCCATCCTGAGATAATCGTCTCCATGCTCCAAATCCATTTTAAAGCCATTTCAAAGGCATTTTGCGCATACATGAAATGAACACATTTTTCTCCAAAACTATAACACATGCAAGCTTGTCCTGTTTGGTGGAGATGATATTTAATAAAATAAGTAGAAATCCACTAAAAGTTTTGTTTGGTTATCTTGCAATCCCGAGATAATCGTCTCCATGCTCCAAATCCATTTTAAAGCCATTTTTAAGGCATTTCGCGCATACATGAAATGAACACATTTTTCTCCAAAACTATAACAGATGCAAGCTTGTCCTGTTTGGTGGAGATGATATTTAATAAAATAAGTAGAAATCCACTAAAAGTTTTGTTTGGTTATCTTGCAATCCCGAGATAATCGTCTCCATGCTCCAAATCCATTTTAAAGCCATTTTTAAGGCATTTCGCGCATACATGAAATGAACACATTTTTCTCCAAAACTATAACAGATGCAAGCTTGTCCTGTTTGGTGGAGATAATATTTAATAAAATAAGTAGAAATCTACTAAAAGTTTCGTTTGTTTATATTGCCATCCTGAGATAATCGTCTCCATGCTCCAAATCCATTTTAAAGCCATTTCAAAGGCATTTTGCGCATACATGAAATGAACACATTTTTCTCCAAAACTATAACAGATGCAAGCTTGTCCTGTTTGGTGGAGATGATATTTAATAAAATAAGTAGAAATCCACTAAAAGTTTTGTTTGGTTATCTTGCAATCCCGAGATAATCGTCTCCATGCTCCAAATCCATTTTAAAGCCATTTTTAAGGCATTTCGCGCATACATGAAATGAACACATTTTTCTCCAAAACTATAACAGATGCAAGCTTGTCCTGTTTGGTGGAGATGATATTTAATAAAATAAGTAGAAATCCACTAAAAGTTTTGTTTGGTTATCTTGCAATCCCGAGATAATCGTCTCCATGCTCCAAATCCATTTTAAAGCCATTTTTAAGGCATTTCGCGCATACATGAAATGAACACATTTTTCTCCAAAACTATAACAGATGCAAGCTTGTCCTGTTTGGTGGAGATGATATTTAATAAAATAAGTAGAAATCCACTAAAAGTTTTGTTTGGTTATCTTGCAATCCCGAGATAATCGTCTCCATGCTCCAAATCCATTTTAAAGCCATTTTTAAGGCATTTCGCGCATACATGAAATGAACACATTTTTCTCCAAAACTATAACAGATGCAAGCTTGTCCTGTTTGGTGGAGATGATATTTAATAAAATAAGTAGAAATCCACTAAAAGTTTTGTTTGGTTATCTTGCAATCCCGAGATAATCGTCTCCATGCTCCAAATCCATTTTAAAGCCATTTTTAAGGCATTTCGCGCATACATGAAATGAACACATTTTTCTCCAAAACTATAACAGATGCAAGCTTGTCCTGTTTGGTGGAGATAATATTTAATAAAATAAGTAGAAATCTACTAAAAGTTTCGTTTGTTTATATTGCCATCCTGAGATAATCGTCTCCATGCTCCAAATCCATTTTAAAGCCATTTTTAAGGCATTTCGCGCATACATGAAATGAACACATTTTTCTCCAAAACTATAACAGATGCAAGCTTGTCCTGTTTGGTGGAGATGATATTTAATAAAATAAGTAGAAATCCACTAAAAGTTTTGTTTGGTTATATTGCAATCCCGAGATAATCGTCTCCATGCTCCAAATCCATTTTAAAGCCATTTTTAAGGGATTTCGCGCATACATGAAATGAACACATTTTTCTCCAAAACTATAACAGATGCAAGCTTGTCCTGTTTGGTGGAGATGATATTTAATAAAATAAGTAGAAATCCACTAAAAGTTTTGTTTGGTTATCTTGCAATCCCGAGATAATCGTCTCCATGCTCCAAATCCATTTTAAAGCCATTTTTAAGGCATTTCGCGCATACATGAAATGAACACATTTTTCTCCAAAACTATAACACATGCAAGCTTGTCCTGTTTGGTGGAGATGATATTTAATAAAATAAGTAGAAATCCACTAAAAGTTTTGTTTGGTTATCTTGCAATCCCGAGATAATCGTCTCCATGCTCCAAATCCATTTTAAAGCCATTTTTAAGGCATTTCGCGCATACATGAAATGAACACATTTTTCTCCAAAACTATAACAGATGCAAGCTTGTCCTGTTTGGTGGAGATGATATTTAATAAAATAAGTAGAAATCCACTAAAAGTTTTGTTTGGTTATCTTGCAATCCCGAGATAATCGTCTCCATGCTCCAAATCCATTTTAAAGCCATTTTTAAGGCATTTCGCGCATACATGAAATGAACACATTTTTCTCCAAAACTATAACAGATGCAAGCTTGTCCTGTTTGGTGGAGATTATATTTAATAAAATAAGTAGAAATCCACTAAAAGTTTTGTTTGGTTATCTTGCAATCCCGAGATAATCGTCTCCATGCTCCAAATCCATTTTAAAGCCATTTTTAAGGCATTTCGCGCATACATGAAATGAACACATTTTTCTCCAAAACTATAACAGATGCAAGCTTGTCCTGTTTGGTGGAGATGATATTTAATAAAATAAGTAGAAATCCACTAAAAGTTTTGTTTGGTTATCTTGCAATCCCGAGATAATCGTCTCCATGCTCCAAATCCATTTTAAAGCCATTTTTAAGGCATTTCGCGCATACATGAAATGAACACATTTTTCTCCAAAACTATAACAGATGCAAGCTTGTCCTGTTTGGTGGAGATGATATTTAATAAAATAAGTAGAAATCCACTAAAAGTTTTGTTTGGTTATCTTGCAATCCCGAGATAATCGTCTCCATGCTCCAAATCCATTTTAAAGCCATTTTTAAGGCATTTCGCGCATACATGAAATGAACACATTTTTCTCCAAAACTATAACAGATGCAAGCTTGTCCTGTTTGGTGGAGATGATATTTAATAAAATAAGTAGAAATCCACTAAAAGTTTTGTTTGGTTATCTTGCAATCCCGAGATAATCGTCTCCATGCTCCAAATCCATTTTAAAGCCATTTTTAAGGCATTTCGCGCATACATGAAATGAACACATTTTTCTCCAAAACTATAACAGATGCAAGCTTGTCCTGTTTGGTGGAGATGATATTTAATAAAATAAGTAGAAATCCACTAAAAGTTTTGTTTGGTTATCTTGCAATCCCGAGATAATCGTCTCCATGCTCCAAATCCATTTTAAAGCCATTTTTAAGGCATTTCGCGCATACATGAAATGAACACATTTTTCTCCAAAACTATAACAGATGCAAGCTTGTCCTGTTTGGTGGAGATAATATTTAATAAAATAAGTAGAAATCTACTAAAAGTTTCGTTTGTTTATATTGCCATCCTGAGATAATCGTCTCCATGCTCCAAATCCATTTTAAAGCCATTTTTAAGGCATTTCGCGCATACATGAAATGAACACATTTTTCTCCAAAACTATAACAGATGCAAGCTTGTCCTGTTTGGTGGAGATGATATTTAATAAAATAAGTAGAAATCCACTAAAAGTTTTGTTTGGTTATATTGCAATCCCGAGATAATCGTCTCCATGCTCCAAATCCATTTTAAAGCCATTTTTAAGGGATTTCGCGCATACATGAAATGAACACATTTTTCTCCAAAACTATAACAGATGCAAGCTTGTCCTGTTTGGTGGAGATGATATTTAATAAAATAAGTAGAAATCCACTAAAAGTTTTGTTTGGTTATCTTGCAATCCCGAGATAATCGTCTCCATGCTCCAAATCCATTTTAAAGCCATTTTTAAGGCATTTCGCGCATACATGAAATGAACACATTTTTCTCCAAAACTATAACACATGCAAGCTTGTCCTGTTTGGTGGAGATGATATTTAATAAAATAAGTAGAAATCCACTAAAAGTTTTGTTTGGTTATCTTGCAATCCCGAGATAATCGTCTCCATGCTCCAAATCCATTTTAAAGCCATTTTTAAGGCATTTCGCGCATACATGAAATGAACACATTTTTCTCCAAAACTATAACAGATGCAAGCTTGTCCTGTTTGGTGGAGATGATATTTAATAAAATAAGTAGAAATCCACTAAAAGTTTTGTTTGGTTATCTTGCAATCCCGAGATAATCGTCTCCATGCTCCAAATCCATTTTAAAGCCATTTTTAAGGCATTTCGCGCATACATGAAATGAACACATTTTTCTCCAAAACTATAACAGATGCAAGCTTGTCCTGTTTGGTGGAGATTATATTTAATAAAATAAGTAGAAATCCACTAAAAGTTTTGTTTGGTTATCTTGCAATCCCGAGATAATCGTCTCCATGCTCCAAATCCATTTTAAAGCCATTTTTAAGGCATTTCGCGCATACATGAAATGAACACATTTTTCTCCAAAACTATAACAGATGCAAGCTTGTCCTGTTTGGTGGAGATGATATTTAATAAAATAAGTAGAAATCCACTAAAAGTTTTGTTTGGTTATCTTGCAATCCCGAGATAATCGTCTCCATGCTCCAAATCCATTTTAAAGCCATTTTTAAGGCATTTCGCGCATACATGAAATGAACACATTTTTCTCCAAAACTATAACAGATGCAAGCTTGTCCTGTTTGGTGGAGATGATATTTAATAAAATAAGTAGAAATCCACTAAAAGTTTTGTTTGGTTATCTTGCAATCCCGAGATAATCGTCTCCATGCTCCAAATCCATTTTAAAGCCATTTTTAAGGCATTTCGCGCATACATGAAATGAACACATTTTTCTCCAAAACTTTAACAGATGCAAGCTTGTCCTGTTTGGTGGAGATGATATTTAATAAAATAAGTAGAAATCCACTAAAAGTTTTGTTTGGTTATCTTGCAATCCCGAGATAATCGTCTCCATGCTCCAAATCCATTTTAAAGCCATTTTTAAGGCATTTCGCGCATACATGAAATGAACACATTTTTCTCCAAAACTATAACAGATGCAAGCTTGTCCTGTTTGGTGGAGATGATATTTAATAAAATAAGTAGAAATCCACTAAAAGTTTTGTTTGGTTATCTTGCAATCCCGAGATAATCGTCTCCATGCTCCAAATCCATTTTAAAGCCATTTTTAAGGCATTTCGCGCATACATGAAATGAACACATTTTTCTCCAAAACTATAACAGATGCAAGCTTGTCCTGTTTGGTGGAGATGATATTTAATAAAATAAGTAGAAATCCACTAAAAGTTTTGTTTGGTTATCTTGCAATCCCGAGATAATCGCCTCCATGCTCCAAATCCATTTTAAAGCCATTTTTAAGGCATTTTGCGCATACATGAAATGAACACATTTTTCTCCAAAACTATAACACATGCAAGCTTGTCCTGTTTGGTGGAGATGATATTTAATAAAATAAGTAGAAATCCACTAAAAGTTTTGTTTGGTTATCTTGCAATCCCGAGATAATCGTCTCCATGCTCCAAATCCATTTTAAAGCCATTTTTAAGGCATTTCGCGCATACATGAAATGAACACATTTTTCTCCAAAACTATAACAGATGCAAGCTTGTCCTGTTTGGTGGAGATGATATTTAATAAAATAATTAGAAATCCACTAAAAGTTTTGTTTGGTTATCTTGCAATCCCGAGATAATCGTCTCCATGCTCCAAATCCATTTTAAAGACATTTTTAAGGCATTTCGCGCATACATGAAATGAACACATTTTTCTCCAAAACT
Source organism: Anomaloglossus baeobatrachus (assembly GCF_048569485.1). Classification (NCBI taxonomy): domain Eukaryota; kingdom Metazoa; phylum Chordata; class Amphibia; order Anura; family Aromobatidae; genus Anomaloglossus; species Anomaloglossus baeobatrachus. Next base: position 37,199 of record NW_027443038.1, on the reverse strand, counting down.
ATAACAGATGCAAGCTTGTCCTGTTTGGTGGAGATGATATTTAATAAAATAAGTAGAAATCCACTAAACGTTTTGTTTGGTTATCTTGCAATCCCGAGATAATCGTCTCCATGCTCCAAATCCATTTTAAAGCCATTTTTAAGGCATTTCGCGCATACATGAAATGAACACATTTTTCTCCAAAACTATAACAGATGCAAGCTTGTCCTGTTTGGTGGAGATGATATTTAATAAAATAAGTAGAAATCCACTAAAAGTTTTGTTTGGTTATATTGCAATCCCGAGATAATCGTCTCCATGCTCCAAATCCATTTTAAAGCCATTTTTAAGGCATTTCGCGCATACATGAAATGAACACATTTTTCTCCAAAACTATAACAGATGCAAGCTTGTCCTGTTTGGTGGAGATGATATTTAATAAAATAAGTAGAAATCCACTAAAAGTTTTGTTTGGTTATCTTGCAATCCCGAGATAATCGTCTCCATGCTCCAAATCCATTTTAAAGCCATTTTTAAGGCATTTCGCGCATACATGAAATGAACACATTTTTCTCCAAAACTATAACAGATGCAAGCTTGTCCTGTTTGGTGGAGATGATATTTAATAAAATAAGTAGAAATCCACTAAAAGTTTTGTTTGGTTATCTTGCAATCCCGAGATAATCGTCTCCATGCTCCAAATCCATTTTAAAACCATTTTTAAGGCATTTCGCGCATACATGAAATGAACACATTTTTCTCCAAAACTATAACAGATGCAAGCTTGTCCTTTTTGGTGGAGATGATATTTAATAAAATAAGTAGAAATCCACTAAAAGTTTTGTTTGGTTATCTTGCAATCCCGAGATAATCGTCTCCATGCTCCAAATCCATTTTAAAGCCATTTTTAAGGCATTTCGCGCATACATGAAATGAACACATTTTTCTCCAAAACTATAACAGATGCAAGCTTGTCCTGTTTGGTGGAGATGATATTTAATAAAATAAGTAGAAATCCACTAAAAGTTTTGTTTGGTTATATTGCAATCCCGAGATAATCGTCTCCATGCTCCAAATCCATTTTAAAGCCATTTTTAAGGCATTTCGCGCATACATGAAATGAACACATTTTTAATATAATAATAATCTTTATTTCTATAGCGCCAACATATTCCGTAGCGCTTTACAATTCAGGAGGATCATATACAAACAAGTAACAGTTATAGAAATACAATATTTAGAGGGGAAAAAAATACAACCCTGCTCGTGAGAGCTTACAATCTACAATGAGATGGGGGGAGAGGCAAGGTTCAAGTGCTTATTTACAATGACAATCCAACCATCTCACGGAAATGGGGCTGGATAATGGTTTCCTGGACCAGTGGGCCCGAGCCTTCTCCAAAACTATAACAGATGCAAGCTTGTCCTGTTTGGTGGAGATGATATTTAATAAAATAAGTAGAAATCCACTAAAAGTTTTGTTTGGTTATCTTGCAATCCCGAGATAATCGTCTCCATGCTCCAAATCCATTTTAAAGCCATTTTTAAGGCATTTCGCGCATACATGAAATGAACACATTTTTCTCCAAAACTATAACAGATGCAAGCTTGTCCTGTTTGGTGGAGATGATATTTAATAAAATAAGTAGAAATCCACTAAAAGTTTTGTTTGGTTATCTTGCAATCCCGAGATAATCGTCTCCATGCTCCAAATCCATTTTAAAGCCATTTTTAAGGCATTTTGCGCATACATGAAATGAACACATTTTTCTCCAAAACTATAACACATGCAAGCTTGTCCTGTTTGGTGGAGATGATATTTAATAAAATAAGTAGAAATCCACTAAAAGTTTTGTTTGGTTATCTTGCAATCCCGAGATAATCGTCTCCATGCTCCAAATCCATTTTAAAGACATTTTTAAGGCATTTCGCGCATACATGAAATGAACACATTTTTCTCCAAAACTATAACAGATGCAAGCTTGTCCTGTTTGGTGGAGATGATATTTAATAAAATAAGTAAAAAATCCACTAAAAGTTTTGTTTGGTTATCTTGCAATCCCGAGATAATCGTCTCCATGCTCCAAATCCATTTTAAAGCCATTTTTAAGGCATTTCGCGCATACATGAAATGAACACATTTTTCTCCAAAACTATAACAGATGCAAGCTTGTCCTGTTTGGTGGAGATGATATTTAATAAAATAAGTAGAAATCCACTAAAAGTTTTGTTTGGTTATATTGCAATCCCGAGATAATCGTCTCCATGCTCCAAATCCATTTTAAAGCCATTTTTAAGGCATTTCGCGCATACATGAAATGAACACATTTTTCTCCAAAACTATAACAGATGCAAGCTTGTCCTGTTTGGTGGAGATGATATTTAATAAAATAAGTAGAAATCCACTAAAAGTTTTGTTTGGTTATCTTGCAATCCCGAGATAATCGTCTCCATGCTCCAAATCCATTTTAAAGCCATTTTTAAGGCATTTCGCGCATACATGAAATGAACACATTTTTCTCCAAAACTATAACAGATGCAAGCTTGTCCTGTTTGGTGGAGATGATATTTAATAAAATAAGTAGAAATCCACTAAAAGTTTTGTTTGGTTATATTGCAATCCCGAGATAATCGTCTCCATGCTCCAAATCCATTTTAAAGCCATTTTTAAGGCATTTCGCGCATACATGAAATGAACACATTTTTCTCCAAAACTATAACAGATGCAAGCTTGTCCTGTTTGGTGGAGATGATATTTAATAAAATAAGTAGAAATCCACTAAAATTTTTGTTTGGTTATCTTGCAATCCCGAGATAATCGTCTCCATGCTCCAAATCCATTTTAAAGCAATTTTTAAGGCATTTCGCGCATACATGAAATGAACACATTTTTCTCCAAAACTATAACAGATGCAAGCTTGTCCTGTTTGGTGGAGATGATATTTAATAAAATAAGTAGAAATCCACTAAAAGTTTTGTTTGGTTATCTTGCAATCCCGAGATAATCGTCTCCATGCTCCAAATCCATTTTAAAGCCATTTTTAAGGCATTTTGCGCATACATGAAATGAACACATTTTTCTCCAAAACTATAACACATGCAAGCTTGTCCTGTTTGGTGGAGATGATATTTAATAAAATAAGTAGAAATCCACTAAAAGTTTTGTTTGGTTATCTTGCAATCCCGAGATAATCGTCTCCATGCTCCAAATCCATTTTAAAGACATTTTTAAGGCATTTCGCGCATACATGAAATGAACACATTTTTCTCCAAAACTATAACAGATGCAAGCTTGTCCTGTTTGGTGGAGATGATATTTAATAAAATAAGTAAAAAATCCACTAAAAGTTTTGTTTGGTTATCTTGCAATCCCGAGATAATCGTCTCCATGCTCCAAATCCATTTTAAAGCCATTTTTAAGGCATTTCGCGCATACATGAAATGAACACATTTTTCTCCAAAACTATAACAGATGCAAGCTTGTCCTGTTTGGTGGAGATGATATTTAATAAAATAAGTAGAAATCCACTAAAAGTTTTGTTTGGTTATATTGCAATCCCGAGATAATCGTCTCCATGCTCCAAATCCATTTTAAAGCCATTTTTAAGGCATTTCGCGCATACATGAAATGAACACATTTTTCTCCAAAACTATAACAGATGCAAGCTTGTCCTGTTTGGTGGAGATGATATTTAATAAAATAAGTAGAAATCCACTAAAAGTTTTGTTTGGTTATCTTGCAATCCCGAGATAATCGTCTCCATGCTCCAAATCCATTTTAAAGCCATTTTTAAGGCATTTCGCGCATACATGAAATGAACACATTTTTCTCCAAAACTATAACAGATGCAAGCTTGTCCTGTTTGGTGGAGATGATATTTAATAAAATAAGTAGAAATCCACTAAAAGTTTTGTTTGGTTATATTGCAATCCCGAGATAATCGTCTCCATGCTCCAAATCCATTTTAAAGCCATTTTTAAGGCATTTCGCGCATACATGAAATGAACACATTTTTCTCCAAAACTATAACAGATGCAAGCTTGTCCTGTTTGGTGGAGATGATATTTAATAAAATAAGTAGAAATCCACTAAAATTTTTGTTTGGTTATCTTGCAATCCCGAGATAATCGTCTCCATGCTCCAAATCCATTTTAAAGCAATTTTTAAGGCATTTCGCGCATACATGAAATGAACACATTTTTCTCCAAAACTATAACAGATGCAAGCTTGTCCTGTTTGGTGGAGATGATATTTAATAAAATAAGTAGAAATCCACTAAAAGTTTTGTTTGGTTATCTTGCAATCCCGAGATAATCGTCTCCATGCTCCAAATCCATTTTAAAGCCATTTTTAAGGCATTTCGCGCATACATGAAATGAACACATTTTTCTCCAAAACTATAACAGATGCAAGCTTGTCCTGTTTGGTGGAGATGATATTTATTAAAATAAGTAGAAATCCACTAAAAGTTTTGTTTGGTTATCTTGCAATCCCGAGATAATCGTCTCCATGCTCCAAATCCATTTTAAAGCCATTTTTAAGGCATTTCGCGCATACATGAAATGAACACATTTTTCTCCAAAACTATAACAGATGCAAGCTTGTCCTGTTTGGTGGAGATAATATTTAATAAAATAAGTAGAAATCTACTAAAAGTTTCGTTTGTTTATATTGCCATCCTGAGATAATCGTCTCCATGCTCCAAATCCATTTTAAAGCCATTTTTAAGGCATTTCGCGCATACATGAAATGAACACATTTTTCTCCAAAACTATAACAGATGCAAGTTTGTCCTGTTTGGTGGAGATGATATTTAATAAAATAAGTAGAAATCCACGAAAAGTTTTGTTTGGTTATCTTGCAATCCCGAGATAATCGTCTCCATGCTCCAAATCCATTTTAAAGCCATTTTTAAGGCATTTCGCGCATACATGAAATGAACACATTTTTCTCCAAAACTATAACAGATGCAAGCTTGTCCTGTTTGGTGGAGATGATATTTAATAAAATAAGTAGAAATCCACTAAAAGTTTTGTTTGGTTATATTGCAATCCCGAGATAATCGTCTCCATGCTCCAAATCCATTTTAAAGCCATTTTTAAGGCATTTCGCGCATACATGAAATGAACACATTTTTCTCCAAAACTATAACAGATGCAAGCTTGTCCTGTTTGGTGGAGATGATATTTAATAAAATAAGTAGAAATCCACTAAAAGTTTTGTTTGGTTATCTTGCAATCCCGAGATAATCGTCTCCATGCACCAAATCCATTTTAAAGCCATTTTTAAGGCATTTCGCGCATACATGAAATGAACACATTTTTCTCCAAAACTATAACAGATGCAAGCTTGTCCTGTTTGGTGGAGATAATATTTAATAAAATAAGTAGAAATCTACTAAAAGTTTCGTTTGTTTATATTGCCATCCTGAGATAATCGTCTCCATGCTCCAAATCCATTTTAAAGCCATTTCAAAGGCATTTTGCGCATACATGAAATGAACACATTTTTCTCCAAAACTATAACACATGCAAGCTTGTCCTGTTTGGTGGAGATGATATTTAATAAAATAAGTAGAAATCCACTAAAAGTTTTGTTTGGTTATCTTGCAATCCCGAGATAATCGTCTCCATGCTCCAAATCCATTTTAAAGCCATTTTTAAGGCATTTCGCGCATACATGAAATGAACACATTTTTCTCCAAAACTATAACAGATGCAAGCTTGTCCTGTTTGGTGGAGATGATATTTAATAAAATAAGTAGAAATCCACTAAAAGTTTTGTTTGGTTATCTTGCAATCCCGAGATAATCGTCTCCATGCTCCAAATCCATTTTAAAGCCATTTTTAAGGCATTTCGCGCATACATGAAATGAACACATTTTTCTCCAAAACTATAACAGATGCAAGCTTGTCCTGTTTGGTGGAGATGATATTTAATAAAATAAGTAGAAATCCACTAAAAGTTTTGTTTGGTTATCTTGCAATCCCGAGATAATCGTCTCCATGCTCCAAATCCATTTTAAAGCCATTTTTAAGGCATTTCGCGCATACATGAAATGAACACATTTTTCTCCAAAACTATAACAGATGCAAGCTTGTCCTGTTTGGTGGAGATGATATTTAATAAAATAAGTAGAAATCCACTAAAAGTTTTGTTTGGTTATTTTGCAATCCCGAGATAATCGTCTCCATGCTCCAAATCCATTTTAAAGCCATTTCAAAGGCATTTTGCGCATACATGAAATTAACACATTTTTCTCCAAAACTATAACACATGCAAGCTTGTCCTGTTTGGTGGAGATGATATTTAATAAAATAAGTAGAAATCCACTAAAAGTTTTGTTTGGTTATCTTGCAATCCCGAGATAATCGTCTCCATGCTCCAAATCCATTTTAAAGCCATTTTTAAGGCATTTCGCGCATACATGAAATGAACACATTTTTCTCCAAAACTATAACAGATGCAAGCTTGTCCTGTTTGGTGGAGATGATATTTAATAAAATAAGTAGAAATCCACTAAAAGTTTTGTTTGGTTATCTTGCAATCCCGAGATAATCGTCTCCATGCTCCAAATCCATTTTAAAGCCAGTTTTAAGGCATTTCGCGCATACATGAAATGAACATATTTTTCTCCAAAACTATAACAGATGCAAGCTTGTCCTGTTTGGTGGAGATGATATTTAATAAAATAAGTAGAAATCCACTAAAAGTTTTGTTTGGTTATATTGCAATCCCGAGATAATCGTCTCCATGCTCCAAATCCATTTTAAAGCCATTTTTAAGGCATTTCGCGCATACATGAAATGAACACATTTTTCTCCAAAACTATAACAGATGCAAGCTTGTCCTGTTTGGTGGAGATGATATTTAATAAAATAAGTAGAAATCCACTAAAAGTTTTGTTTGGTTATCTTGCAATCCCGAGATAATCGTCTCCATGCTCCAAATCCATTTTAAAGCCATTTTTAAGGCATTTCGCGCATACATGAAATGAACACATTTTTCTCCAAAACTATAACAGATGCAAGCTTGTCCTGTTTGGTGGAGATGATATTTAATAAAATAAGTAGAAATCCACTAAAAGTTTTGTTTGGTTATCTTGCAATCCCGAGATAATCGTCTCCATGCTCCAAATCCATTTTAAAGCCATTTTTAAGGCATTTCGCGCATACATGAAATGAACACATTTTTCTCCAAAACTATAACAGATGCAAGCTTGTCCTGTTTGGTGGAGATGATATTTAATAAAATAAGTAGAAATCCACTAAAAGTTTTGTTTGGTTATCTTGCAATCCCGAGATAATCGTCTCCATGCTCCAAATCCATTTTAAAGCCATTTTTAAGGCATTTCGCGCATACATGAAATGAACACATTTTTCTCCAAAACTATAACAGATGCAAGCTTGTCCTGTTTGGTGGAGATGATATTTAATAAAATAAGTAGAAATCCACTAAAAGTTTTGTTTGGTTATCTTGCAATCCCGAGATAATCGTCTCCATGCTCCAAATCCATTTTAAAGCCATTTTTAAGGCATTTCGCGCATACATGAAATGAACACATTTTTCTCCAAAACTATAACACATGCAAGCTTGTCCTGTTTGGTGGAGATGATATTTAATAAAATAAGTAGAAATCCACTAAAAGTTTTGTTTGGTTATCTTGCAATCCCGAGATAATCGTCTCCATGCTCCAAATCCATTTTAAAGCCATTTTTAAGGCATTTCGCGCATACATGAAATGAACACATTTTTCTCCAAAACTATAACAGATGCAAGCTTGTCCTGTTTGGTGGAGATAATATTTAATAAAATAAGTAGAAATCTACTAAAAGTTTCGTTTGTTTATATTGCCATCCTGAGATAATCGTCTCCATGCTCCAAATCCATTTTAAAGCCATTTCAAAGGCATTTTGCGCATACATGAAATGAACACATTTTTCTCCAAAACTATAACACATGCAAGCTTGTCCTGTTTGGTGGAGATGATATTTAATAAAATAAGTAGAAATCCACTAAAAGTTTTGTTTGGTTATCTTGCAATCCCGAGATAATCGTCTCCATGCTCCAAATCCATTTTAAAGCCATTTTTAAGGCATTTCGCGCATACATGAAATGAACACATTTTTCTCCAAAACTATAACAGATGCAAGCTTGTCCTGTTTGGTGGAGATGATATTTAATAAAATAAGTAGAAATCCACTAAAAGTTTTGTTTGGTTATCTTGCAATCCCGAGATAATCGTCTCCATGCTCCAAATCCATTTTAAAGCCATTTTTAAGGCATTTCGCGCATACATGAAATGAACACATTTTTCTCCAAAACTATAACAGATGCAAGCTTGTCCTGTTTGGTGGAGATAATATTTAATAAAATAAGTAGAAATCTACTAAAAGTTTCGTTTGTTTATATTGCCATCCTGAGATAATCGTCTCCATGCTCCAAATCCATTTTAAAGCCATTTCAAAGGCATTTTGCGCATACATGAAATGAACACATTTTTCTCCAAAACTATAACACATGCAAGCTTGTCCTGTTTGGTGGAGATGATATTTAATAAAATAAGTAGAAATCCACTAAAAGTTTTGTTTGGTTATCTTGCAATCCCGAGATAATCGTCTCCAAGCTCCAAATCCATTTTAAAGCCATTTTTAAGGCATTTCGCGCATACATGAAATGAACACATTTTTCTCCAAAACTATAACAGATGCAAGCTTGTCCTGTTTGGTGGAGATGATATTTAATAAAATAAGTAGAAATCCACTAAAAGTTTTGTTTGGTTATCTTGCAATCCCGAGATAATCGTCTCCATGCTCCAAATCCATTTTAAAGCCATTTTTAAGGCATTTCGCGCATACATGAAATGAACACATTTTTCTCCAAAACTATAACAGATGCAAGCTTGTCCTGTTTGGTGGAGATGATATTTAATAAAATAAGTAGAAATCCACTAAAAGTTTTGTTTGGTTATCTTGCAATCCCGAGATAATCGTCTCCATGCTCCAAATCCATTTTAAAGCCATTTTTAAGGCATTTCGCGCATACATGAAATGAACACATTTTTCTCCAAAACTATAACAGATGCAAGCTTGTCCTGTTTGGTGGAGATGATATTTAATAAAATAAGTAGAAATCCACTAAAAGTTTTGTTTGGTTATCTTGCAATCCCGAGATAATCGTCTCCATGCTCCAAATCCATTTTAAAGCCATTTTTAAGGCATTTCGCGCATACATGAAATGAACACATTTTTCTCCAAAACTATAACAGATGCAAGCTTGTCCTGTTTGGTGGAGATAATATTTAATAAAATAAGTAGAAATCTACTAAAAGTTTCGTTTGTTTATATTGCCATCCTGAGATAATCGTCTCCATGCTCCAAATCCATTTTAAAGCCATTTCAAAGGCATTTTGCGCATACATGAAATGAACACATTTTTCTCCAAAACTATAACACATGCAAGCTTGTCCTGTTTGGTGGAGATGATATTTAATAAAATAAGTAGAAATCCACTAAAAGTTTTGTTTGGTTATCTTGCAATCCCGAGATAATCGTCTCCATGCTCCAAATCCATTTTAAAGCCATTTTTAAGGCATTTCGCGCATACATGAAATGAACACATTTTTCTCCAAAACTATAACAGATGCAAGCTTGTCCTGTTTGGTGGAGATGATATTTAAAAAAATAAGTAGAAATCCACTAAAAGTTTTGTTTGGTTATCTTGCAATCCCGAGATAATCGTCTCCATGCTCCAAATCCATTTTAAAGCCATTTTTAAGGCATTTCGCGCATACATGAAATGAACACATTTTTCTCCAAAACTATAACAGATGCAAGCTTGTCCTGTTTGGTGGAGATGATATTTAATAAAATAAGTAGAAATCCACTAAAAGTTTTGTTTGGTTATCTTGCAATCCCGAGATAATCGTCTCCATGCTCCAAATCCATTTTAAAGCCATTTTTAAGGCATTTCGCGCATACATGAAATGAACACATTTTTCTCCAAAACTATAACAGATGCAAGCTTGTCCTGTTTGGTGGAGATGATATTTAATAAAATAAGTAGAAATCCACTAAAAGTTTTGTTTGGTTATCTTGCAATCCCGAGATAATCGTCTCCATGCTCCAAATCCATTTTAAAGCCATTTTTAAGGCATTTCGCGCATACATGAAATGAACACATTTTTCTCCAAAACTATAACAGATGCAAGCTTGTCCTGTTTGGTGGAGATAATATTTAATAAAATAAGTAGAAATCTACTAAAAGTTTCGTTTGTTTATATTGCCATCCTGAGATAATCGTCTCCATGCTCCAAATCCATTTTAAAGCCATTTTTAAGGCATTTCGCGCATACATGAAATGAACACATTTTTCTCCAAAACTATAACAGATGCAAGCTTGTCCTGTTTGGTGGAGATGATATTTAATAAAATAAGTAGAAATCCACTAAAAGTTTTGTTTGGTTATCTTGCAATCCCGAGATAATCGTCTCCATGCTCCAAATCAATTTTAAAGCTATTTTTAAGGCATTTCGCGCATACATGAAATGAACACATTTTTCTCCAAAACTATAACAGATGCAAGCTTGTCCTGTTTGGTGGAGATGATATTTAATAAAATAAGTAGAAATCCACTAAAAGTTTTGTTTGGTTATATTGCAATCCCGAGATAATCGTCTCCATGCTCCAAATCCATTTTAAAGCCATTTTTAAGGCATTTCGCGCATACATGAAATGAACACATTTTTCTCCAAAACTATAACAGATGCAAGCTTGTCCTGTTTGGTGGAGATGATATTTAATAAAATAAGTAGAAATCCACTAAAAGTTTTGTTTGGTTATCTTGCAATCCCGAGATAATCGTCTCCATGCTCCAAATCCATTTTAAAGCCATTTTTAAGGCATTTCGCGCATACATGAAATGAACACATTTTTCTCCAAAACTATAACAGATGCAAGCTTGTCCTGTTTGGTGGAGATGATATTTAATAAAATAAGTAGAAATCCACTAAAAGTTTTGTTTGGTTATCTTGCAATCCCGAGATAATCGTCTCCATGCTCCAAATCCATTTTAAAGCCATTTTTAAGGCATTTCGCGCATACATGAAATGAACACATTTTTCTCCAAAACTATAACAGATGCAAGCTTGTCCTGTTTGGTGGAGATGATATTTAATAAAATAAGTAGAAATCCACTAAAAGTTTTGTTTGGTTATCTTGCAATCCCGAGATAATCGTCTCCATGCTCCAAATCCATTTTAAAGCCATTTTTAAGGCATTTCGCGCATACATGAAATGAACACATTTTTCTCCAAAACTATAACAGATGCAAGCTTGTCCTGTTTGGTGGAGATGATATTTAATAAAATAAGTAGAAATCCACTAAAAGTTTTGTTTGGTTATCTTGCAATCCCGAGATAATCGTCTCCATGCTCCAAATCCATTTTAAAGCCATTTTTAAGGCATTTTGCGCATACATGAAATGAACACATTTTTCTCCAAAACTATAACACATGCAAGCTTGTCCTGTTTGGTGGAGATGATATTTAATAAAATAAGTAGAAATCCACTAAAAGTTTTGTTTGGTTATCTTGCAATCCCGAGATAATCGTCTCCATGCTCCAAATCCATTTTAAAGCCATTTTTAAGGCATTTCGCGCATACATGAAATGAACACATTTTTCTCCAAAACTATAACAGATGCAAGCTTGTCCTGTTTGGTGGAGATGATATTTAATAAAATAAGTAGAAATCCACTAAAAGTTTTGTTTGGTTATCTTGCAATCCCGAGATAATCGTCTCCATGCTCCAAATCCATTTTAAAGCCATTTTTAAGGCATTTCGCGCATACATGAAATGAACACATTTTTCTCCAAAACTATAACAGATGCAAGCTTGTCCTGTTTGGTGGAGATGATATTTAATAAAATAAGTAGAAATCCACTAAAAGTTTTGTTTGGTTATCTTGCAATCCCGAGATAATCGTCTCCATGCTCCAAATCCATTTTAAAGCCATTTTTAAGGCATTTCGCGCATACATGAAATGAACACATTTTTCTCCAAAACTATAACAGATGCAAGCTTGTCCTGTTTGGTGGAGATGATATTTAATAAAATAAGTAGAAATCCACTAAAAGTTTTGTTTGGTTATATTGCAATCCCGAGATAATCGTCTCCATGCTCCAAATCCATTTTAAAGCCATTTTTAAGGCATTTCGCGCATACATGAAATGAACACATTTTTCTCCAAAACTATAACAGATGCAAGCTTGTCCTGTTTGGTGGAGATGATATTTAATAAAATAAGTAGAAATCCACTAAAAGTTTTGTTTGGTTATCTTGCAATCCCGAGATAATCGTCTCCATGCTCCAAATCCATTTTAAAGCCATTTTTAAGGCATTTCGCGCATACATGAAATGAACACATTTTTCTCCAAAACTATAACAGATGCAAGCTTGTCCTGTTTGGTGGAGATGATATTTAATAAAATAAGTAGAAATCCACTAAAAGTTTTGTTTGGTTATCTTGCAATCCCGAGATAATCGTCTCCATGCTCCAAATCCATTTTAAAGCCATTTTTAAGGCATTTCGCGCATACATGAAATGAACACATTTTTCTCCAAAACTTTAACACATGCAAGCTTGTCCTGTTTGGTGGAGATGATATTTAATAAAATAAGTAGAAATCCACTAAAAGTTTTGTTTGGTTATCTTGCAATCCCGAGATAATCGTCTCCATGCTCCAAATCCATTTTAAAGCCATTTTTAAGGCATTTCGCGCATACATGAAATGAACACATTTTTCTCCAAAACTATAACAGATGCAAGCTTGTCCTGTTTGGTGGAGATGATATTTAATAAAATAAGTAGAAATCCACTAAAAGTTTTGTTTGGTTATCTTGCAATCCCGAGATAATCGTCTCCATGCTCCAAATCCATTTTAAAGCCATTTTTAAGGCATTTCGCGCATACATGAAATGAACACATTTTTCTCCAAAACTATAACAGATGCAAGCTTGTCCTGTTTGGTGGAGATAATATTTAATAAAATAAGTAGAAATCTACTAAAAGTTTCGTTTGTTTATCTTGCCATCCTGAGATAATCGTCTCCATGCTCCAAATCCATTTTAAAGCCATTTTTAAGGCATTTTGCGCATACATGAAATGAACACATTTTTCTCCAAAACTATAACAGATGCAAGCTTGTCCTGTTTGGTGGAGATGATATTTAATAAAATAAGTAAGAAATCCACTAAAAGTTTTGTTTGGTTATCTTGCAATCCCGAGATAATCGTCTCCATGCTCCAAATCCATTTTAAAGCCATTTTTAAGGCATTTCGCGCATACATGAAATGAACACATTTTTCTCCAAAACTATAACAGATGCAAGCTTGTCCTGTTTGGTGGAGATGATATTTAATAAAATAAGTAGAAATCCACTAAAAGTTTTGTTTGGTTATCTTGCAATCCCGAGATAATCGTCTCCATGCTCCAAATCCATTTTAAAGCCATTTTTAAGGCATTTCGCGCATACATGAAATGAACACATTTTTCTCCAAAACTATAACAGATGCAAGCTTGTCCTGTTTGGTGGAGATGATATTTAATAAAATAAGTAGAAATCCACTAAAAGTTTTGTTTGGTTATCTTGCAATCCCGAGATAATCGTCTCCATGCTCCAAATCCATTTTAAAGCCATTTTTAAGGCATTTCGCGCATACATGAAATGAACACATTTTTCTCCAAAACTATAACAGATGCAAGCTTGTCCTGTTTGGTGGAGATGATATTTAATAAAATAAGTAGAAATCCACTAAACGTTTTGTTTGGTTATATTGCAATCCCGAGATAATCGTCTCCATGCTCCGAATCCATTTTAAAGCCATTTTTAAGGCATTTCGCGCATACATGAAATGAACACATTTTTCTCCAAAACTATAACAGATGCAAGCTTGTCCTGTTTGGTGGAGATGATATTTAATAAAATAAGTAGAAATCCACTAAAAGTTTTGTTTGGTTATCTTGCAATCCCGAGATAATCGTCTCCATGCTCCAAATCCATTTTAAAGCCATTTTTAAGGCATTTCGCGCATACATGAAATGAACACATTTTTATCCAAAACTATAACAGATGCAAGCTTGTCCTGTTTGGTGGAGATGATATTTAATAAAATAAGTAGAAATCCACTAAAAGTTTTGTTTGGTTATCTTGCAATCCCGAGATAATCGTCTCCATGCTCCAAATCCATTTTAAAGCCATTTTTAAGGCATTTCGCGCATACATGAAATGAACACATTTTTCTCCAAAACTATAACAGATGCAAGCTTGTCCTGTTTGGTGGAGATGATATTTAATAAAATAAGTAGAAATCCACTAAAAGTTTTGTTTGGTTATCTTGCAATCCCGAGATAATCGTCTCCATGCTCCAAATCCATTTTAAAGCCATTTTTAAGGCATTTCGTGCATACATGAAATGAACACATTTTTCTCCAAAACTATAACAGATGCAAGCTTGTCCTGTTTGGTGGAGATGATATTTAATAAAATAAGTAGAAATCCACTAAAAGTTTTGTTTGGTTATCTTGCAATCCCGAGATAATCGTCTCCATGCTCCAAATCCATTTTAAAGCCATTTTTAAGGCATTTCGCGCATACATGAAATGAACACATTTTTCTCCAAACCTATAACAGATGCAAGCTTGTCCTGTTTGGTGGAGATGATATTTAATAAAATAAGTAGAAATCCACTAAAAGTTTTGTTTGGTTATCTTGCAATCCCGAGATAATCGTCTCCATGCTCCAAATCCATTTTAAAGCCATTTCAAAGGCATTTTGCGCATACATGAAATTAACACATTTTTCTCCAAAACTATAACACATGCAAGCTTGTCCTGTTTGGTGGAGATGATATTTAATAAAATAAGTAGAAATCCACTAAAAGTTTTGTTTGGTTATCTTGCAATCCCGAGATAATCGTCTCCATGCTCCAAATCCATTTTAAAGCCATTTTTAAGGCATTTCGCGCATACATGAAATGAACACATTTTTCTCCCAAACTATAACAGATGCAAGCTTGTCCTGTTTGGTGGAGATGATATTTAATAAAATAAGTAGAAATCCACTAAAAGTTTTGTTTGGTTATCTTGCAATCCTGAGATAATCGTCTCCATGCTCCAAATCCATTTTAAAGCCATTTTTAAGGCATTTCGCGCATACATGAAATGAACACATTTTTCTCCAAAACTATAACAGATGCAAGCTTGTCCTGTTTGGTGGAGATGATATTTAATAAAATAAGTAGAAATCCACTAAACGTTTTGTTTGGTTATCTTGCAATCCCGAGATAATCGTCTCCATGCTCCAAATCCATTTTAAAGCCATTTTTAAGGCATTTCGCGCATACATGAAATGAACACATTTTTCTCCAAAACTATAACAGATGCAAGCTTGTCCTGTTTGGTGGAGATGATATTTAATAAAATAAGTAGAAATCCACTAAAAGTTTTGTTTGGTTATATTGCAATCCCGAGATAATCGTCTCCATGCTCCAAATCCATTTTAAAGCCATTTTTAAGGCATTTCGCGCATACATGAAATGAACACATTTTTCTCCAAAACTATAACAGATGCAAGCTTGTCCTGTTTGGTGGAGATGATATTTAATAAAATAAGTAGAAATCCACTAAAAGTTTTGTTTGGTTATCTTGCAATCCCGAGATAATCGTCTCCATGCTCCAAATCCATTTTAAAGCCATTTTTAAGGCATTTCGCGCATACATGAAATGAACACATTTTTCTCCAAAACTATAACAGATGCAAGCTTGTCCTGTTTGGTGGAGATGATATTTAATAAAATAAGTAGAAATCCACTAAAAGTTTTGTTTGGTTATCTTGCAATCCCGAGATAATCGTCTCCATGCTCCAAATCCATTTTAAAGCCATTTCAAAGGCATTTTGCGCATACATGAAATTAACACATTTTTCTCCAAAACTATAACACATGCAAGCTTGTCCTGTTTGGTGGAGATGATATTTAATAAAATAAGTAGAAATCCACTAAAAGTTTTGTTTGGTTATCTTGCAATCCCGAGATAATCGTCTCCATGCTCCAAATCCATTTTAAAGCCATTTTTAAGGCATTTCGCGCATACATGAAATGAACACATTTTTCTCCAAAACTATAACAGATGCAAGCTTGTCCTGTTTGGTGGAGATGATATTTAATAAAATAAGTAGAAATCCACTAAAAGTTTTGTTTGGTTATCTTGCAATCCCGAGATAATCGTCTCCATGCTCCAAATCCATTTTAAAGCCATTTTTAAGGCATTTCGCGCATACATGAAATGAACACATTTTTCTCCAAAACTATAACAGATGCAAGCTTGTCCTGTTTGGTGGAGATGATATTTAATAAAATAAGTAGAAATCCACTAAACGTTTTGTTTGGTTATCTTGCAATCCCGAGATAATCGTCTCCATGCTCCAAATCCATTTTAAAGCCATTTTTAAGGCATTTCGCGCATACATGAAATGAACACATTTTTCTCCAAAACTATAACAGATGCAAGCTTGTCCTGTTTGGTGGAGATGATATTTAATAAAATAAGTAGAAATCCACTAAAAGTTTTGTTTGGTTATCTTGCAATCCCGAGATAATCGTCTCCATGCTCCAAATCCATTTTAAAGCCATTTTTAAGGCATTTCGCGCATACATGAAATGAACACATTTTTCTCCAAAACTATAACAGATGCAAGCTTGTCCTGTTTGGTGGAGATGATATTTAATAAAATAAGTAGAAATCCACTAAAAGTTTTGTTTGGTTATATTGCAATCCCGAGATATTCGTCTCCATGCTCCAAATCCATTTTAAAGCCATTTTTAAGGCATTTCGCGCATACATGAAATGAACAATATTTTTCTCCAAAACAATAACACATGCAAGCTTGTCCTGTTTGGTGGAGATGATATTTAATAAAATAAGTAGAAATCCACTAAAAGTTTTGTTTGGTTATCTTGCAATCCCGAGATAATCGTCTCCATGCTCCAAATCCATTTTAAAGCCATTTTTAAGGCATTTCGCGCATACATGAAATGAACACATTTTTCTCCAAAACTATAACAGATGCAAGCTTGTCCTGTTTGGTGGAGATGATATTTAATAAAATAAGTAGAAATCCACTAAAAGTTTTGTTTGGTTATCTTGCAATCCCGAGATAATCGTCTCCATGCTCCAAATCCATTTTAAAGCCATTTTTAAGGCATTTCGCGCATACATGAAATGAACACATTTTTCTCCAAAACTATAACAGATGCAAGCTTGTCCTGTTTGGTGGAGATGATATTTAATAAAATAAGTAGAAATCCACTAAAAGTTTTGTTTGGTTATCTTGCAATCCCGAGATAATCGTCTCCATGCTCCAAATCCATTTTAAAGCCATTTCAAAGGCATTTTGCGCATACATGAAATTAACACATTTTTCTCCAAAACTATAACACATGCAAGCTTGTCCTGTTTGGTGGAGATGATATTTAATAAAATAAGTAGAAATCCACTAAAAGTTTTGTTTGGTTATCTTGCAATCCCGAGATAATCGTCTCCATGCTCCAAATCCATTTTAAAGCCATTTTTAAGGCATTTCGCGCATACATGAAATGAACACATTTTTCTCCAAAACTATAACAGATGCAAGCTTGTCCTGTTTGGTGGAGATGATATTTAATAAAATAAGTAGAAATCCACTAAAAGTTTTGTTTGGTTATCTTGCAATCCCGAGATAATCGTCTCCATGCTCCAAATCCATTTTAAAGCCATTTTTAAGGCATTTCGCGCATACATGAAATGAACACATTTTTCTCCAAAACTATAACAGATGCAAGCTTGTCCTGTTTGGTGGAGATGATATTTAATAAAATAAGTAGAAATCCACTAAACGTTTTGTTTGGTTATCTTGCAATCCCGAGATAATCGTCTCCATGCTCCAAATCCATTTTAAAGCCATTTTTAAGGCATTTCGCGCATACATGAAATGAACACATTTTTCTCCAAAACTATAACAGATGCAAGCTTGTCCTGTTTGGTGGAGATGATATTTAATAAAATAAGTAGAAATCCACTAAAAGTTTTGTTTGGTTATATTGCAATCCCGAGATAATCGTCTCCATGCTCCAAATCCATTTTAAAGCCATTTTTAAGGCATTTCGCGCATACATGAAATGAACACATTTTTCTCCAAAACTATAACAGATGCAAGCTTGTCCTGTTTGGTGGAGATGATATTTAATAAAATAAGTAGAAATCCACTAAAAGTTTTGTTTGGTTATCTTGCAATCCCGAGATAATCGTCTCCATGCTCCAAATCCATTTTAAAGCCATTTTTAAGGCATTTCGCGCATACATGAAATGAACACATTTTTCTCCAAAACTATAACAGATGCAAGCTTGTCCTGTTTGGTGGAGATGATATTTAATAAAATAAGTAGAAATCCACTAAAAGTTTTGTTTGGTTATCTTGCAATCCCGAGATAATCGTCTCCATGCTCCAAATCCATTTTAAAGCCATTTTTAAGGCATTTCGCGCATACATGAAATGAACACATTTTTCTCCAAAACTTTAACAGATGCAAGCTTGTCCTGTTTGGTGGAGATGATATTTAATAAAATAAGTAGAAATCCACTAAAAGTTTTGTTTGGTTATCTTGCAATCCCGAGATAATCGTCTCCATGCTCCAAATCCATTTTAAAGCCATTTTTAAGGCATTTCGCGCATACATGAAATGAACACATTTTCTCCAAAACTTTAACAGATGCAAGCTTGTCCTGTTTGGTGGAGATCATATTTAATAAAATAAGTGGAAATCCACTAAAAGTTTTGTTTGGTTATCTTGCAATCCCGAGATAATCGTCTCCATGCTCCAAATCCATTTTAAAGCCATTTTTAAGGCATTTCGCGCATACATGAAATGAACACATTTTTCTCCAAAACTATAACAGATGCAAGCTTGTCCTGTTTGGTGGAGATGATATTTAATAAAATAAGTAGAAATCCACTAAAAGTTTTGTTTGGTTATATTGCAATCCCGAGATAATCGTCTCCATGCTCCAAATCCATTTTAAAGCCATTTTTAAGGCATTTCGCGCATACATGAAATGAACACATTTTTCTCCAAAACTATAACAGATGCAAGCTTGTCCTGTTTGGTGGAGATGATATTTAATAAAATAAGTAGAAATCCACTAAAAGTTTTGTTTGGTTATCTTGCAATCCCGAGATAATCGTCTCCATGCTCCAAATCCATTTTAAAGCCATTTTTAAGGCATTTCGCGCATACATGAAATGAACACATTTTTCTCCAAAACTATAACAGATGCAAGCTTGTCCTGTTTGGTGGAGATGATATTTAATAAAATAAGTAGAAATCCACTAAAAGTTTTGTTTGGTTATCTTGCAATCCCGAGATAATCGTCTCCATGCTCCAAATCCATTTTAAAGCCATTTTTAAGGCATTTCGCGCATACATGAAATGAACACATTTTTCTCCAAAACTATAACAGATGCAAGCTTGTCCTGTTTGGTGGAGATGATATTTAATAAAATAAGTAGAAATCCACTAAAAGTTTTGTTTGGTTATCTTGCAATCCCGAGATAATCGTCTCCATGCTCCAAATCCATTTTAAAGCCATTTTTAAGGCATTTCGCGCATACATGAAATTAACACATTTTTCTCCAAAACTTTAACAGATGCAAGCTTGTCCTGTTTGGTGGAGATGATATTTAATAAAATAAGTAGAAATCCACTAAAAGTTTTGTTTGGTTATCTTGCAATCCCGAGATAATCGTCTCCATGCTCCAAATCCATTTTAAAGCCATTTTTAAGGCATTTCGCGCATACATGAAATGAACACATTTTTCTCCAAAACTATAACAGATGCAAGCTTGTCCTGTTTGGTGGAGATGATATTTAATAAAATAAGTAGAAATCCACTAAAAGTTTTGTTTGGTTATCTTGCAATCCCGAGATAATCGTCTCCATGCTCCAAATCCATTTTAAAGCCATTTTTAAGGCATTTCGCGCATACATGAAATGAACACATTTTTCTCCAAAACTATAACAGATGCAAGCTTGTCCTGTTTGGTGGAGATGATATTTAATAAAATAAGTAGAAATCCACTAAAAGTTTTGTTTGGTTATCTTGCAATCCCGAGATAATCGTCTCCATGCTCCAAATCCATTTTAAAGCCATTTTTAAGGCATTTCGCGCATACATGAAATTAACACATTTTTCTCCAAAACTTTAACAGATGCAAGCTTGTCCTGTTTGGTGGAGATGATATTTAATAAAATAAGTAGAAATCCACTAAAAGTTTTGTTTGGTTATCTTGCAATCCCGAGATAATCGTCTCCATGCTCCAAATCCATTTTAAAGCCATTTTTAAGGCATTTCGCGCATACATGAAATGAACACATTTTTCTCCAAAACTATAACAGATGCAAGCTTGTCCTGTTTGGTGGAGATGATATTTAATAAAATAAGTAGAAATCCACTAAAAGTTTTGTTTGGTTATCTTGCAATCCCGAGATAATCGTCTCCATGCTCCAAATCCATTTTAAAGCCATTTTTAAGGCATTTTGCGCATACATGAAATGAACACATTTTTCTCCAAAACTATAACACATGCAAGCTTGTCCTGTTTGGTGGAGATGATATTTAATAAAATAAGTAGAAATCCACTAAAAGTTTTGTTTGGTTATCTTGCAATCCCGAGATAATCGTCTCCATGCTCCAAATCCATTTTAAAGCCATTTTTTAAGGCATTTCGCGCATACATGAAATGAACACATTTTTCTCCAAAACTATAACAGATGCAAGCTTGTCCTGTTTGGTGGAGATGATATTTAATAAAATAAGTAGAAATCCACTAAAAGTTTTGTTTGGTTATCTTGCAATCCCGAGATAATCGTCTCCATGCTCCAAATCCATTTTAAAGCCATTTTTAAGGCATTTCGCGCATACATGAAATGAACACATTTTTCTCCAAAACTATAACAGATGCAAGCTTGTCCTGTTTGGTGGAGATGATATTTAATAAAATAAGTAGAAATCCACTAAAAGTTTTGTTTGGTTATCTTGCAATCCCGAGATAATCGTCTCCATGCTCCAAATCCATTTTAAAGCCATTTTTAAGGCATTTCGCGCATACATGAAATGAACACATTTTTCTCCAAAACTATAACAGATGCAAGCTTGTCCTGTTTGGTGGAGATGATATTTATTAAAATAAGTAGAAATCCACTAAAAGTTTTGTTTGGTTATATTGCAATGCCGAGATAATCGTCTCCATGCTCCAAATCCATTTTAAAGCCATTTTTAAGGCATTTCGCGCATACATGAAATGAACACATTTTTCTCCAAAACTTTAACAGATGCAAGCTTGTCCTGTTTGGTGGAGATGATATTTAATAAAATAAGTAGAAATCCACTAAAAGTTTTGTTTGGTTATCTTGCAATCCCGAGATAATCGTCTCCATGCTCCAAATCCATTTTAAAGCCATTTTTAAGGCATTTCGCGCATACATGAAATGAACACATTTTTCTCCAAAACTTTAACAGATGCAAGCTTGTCCTGTTTGGTGGAGATGATATTTAATAAAATAAGTAGAAATCCACTAAAAGTTTTGTTTGGTTATCTTGCAATCCCGAGATAATCGTCTCCATGCTCCAAATCCATTTTAAAGCCATTTTTAAGGCATTTCGCGCTTACATGAAATGAACACATTTTTCTCCAAAACTATAACAGATGCAAGCTTGTCCTGTTTGGTGGAGATAATATTTAATAAAATAAGTAGAAATCTACTAAAAGTTTCGTTTGTTTATATTGCCATCCTGAGATAATCGTCTCCATGCTCCAAATCCATTTTAAAGCCAATTTTAAGGCATTTCGCGCATACATGAAATGAACACATTTTTCTCCAAAACTATAACAGATGCAAGCTTGTCCTGTTTGGTGGAGATGATATTTAATAAAATAAGTAGAAATCCACTAAAAGTTTTGTTTGGTTATATTGCAATCCCGAGATAATCGTCTCCATGCTCCAAATCCATTTTAAAGCCATTTTTAAGGCATTTCGCGCATACATGAAATGAACACATTTTTCTCCAAAACTATAACAGATGCAAGCTTGTCCTGTTTGGTGGAGATGATATTTAATAAAATAAGTAGAAATCCACTAAAAGTTTTGTTTGGTTATCTTGCAATCCCGAGATAATCGTCTCCATGCTCCAAATCCATTTTAAAGCCATTTTTAAGGCATTTCGCGCATACATGAAATGAACAATATTTTTCTCCAAAACAATAACACATGCAAGCTTGTCCTGTTTGGTGGAGATGATATTTAATAAAATAAGTAGAAATCCACTAAAAGTTTTGTTTGGTTATCTTGCAATCCCGAGATAATCGTCTCCATGCTCCAAATCCATTTTAAAGCCATTTTTAAGGCATTTCGCGCATACATGAAATGAACACATTTTTCTCCAAAACTATAACAGATGCAAGCTTGTCCTGTTTGGTGGAGATGATATTTAATAAAATAAGTAGAAATCCACTAAAAGTTTTGTTTGGTTATCTTGCAATCCCGAGATAATCGTCTCCATGCTCCAAATCCATTTTAAAGCCATTTTTAAGGCATTTCGCGCATACATGAAATGAACACATTTTTCTCCAAAACTATAACAGATGCAAGCTTGTCCTGTTTGGTGGAGATGATATTTAATAAAATAAGTAGAAATCCACTAAAAGTTCTGTTTGGTTATCTTGCAATCCCGAGATAATCGTCTCCATGCTCCAAATCCATTTTAAAGCCATTTTTAAGGCATTTCGCGCATACATGAAATGAACACATTTTTCTCCAAAACTATAACAGATGCAAGCTTGTCCTGTTTGGTGGAGATGATATTTAATAAAATAAGTAGAAATCCACTAAACGTTTTGTTTGGTTATCTTGCAATCCCGAGATAATCGTCTCCATGCTCCAAATCCATTTTAAAGCCATTTTTAAGGCATTTCGCGCATACATGAAATGAACACATTTTTCTCCAAAACTATAACAGATGCAAGCTTGTCCTGTTTGGTGGAGATGATATTTAATAAAATAAGTAGAAATCCACTAAAAGTTTTGTTTGGTTATATTGCAATCCCGAGATAATCGTCTCCATGCTCCAAATCCATTTTAAAGCCATTTTTAAGGCATTTCGCGCATACATGAAATGAACACATTTTTCTCCAAAACTATATCAGATGCAAGCTTGTCCTGTTTGGTGGAGATGATATTTAATAAAATAAGTAGAAATCCACTAAAAGTTTTGTTTGGTTATCTTGCAATCCCGAGATAATCGTCTCCATGCTCCAAATCCATTTTAAAGCCATTTTTAAGGCATTTCGCGCATACATGAAATGAACACATTTTTCTCCAAAACTATAACAGATGCAAGCTTGTCCTGTTTGGTGGAGATGATATTTAATAAAATAAGTAGAAATCCACTAAAAGTTTTGTTTGGTTATCTTGCAATCCCGAGATAATCGTCTCCATGCTCCAAATCCATTTTAAAGCCATTTCAAAGGCATTTTGCGCATACATGAAATTAACACATTTTTCTCCAAAACTATAACACATGCAAGCTTGTCCTGTTTGGTGGAGATGATATTTAATAAAATAAGTAGAAATCCACTAAAAGTTTTGTTTGGTTATCTTGCAATCCCGAGATAATCGTCTCCATGCTCCAAATCCATTTTAAAGCCATTTTTAAGGCATTTCGCGCATACATGAAATGAACACATTTTTCTCCAAAACTATAACAGATGCAAGCTTGTCCTGTTTGGTGGAGATGATATTTAATAAAATAAGTAGAAATCCACTAAAAGTTTTGTTTGGTTATCTTGCAATCCCGAGATAATCGTCTCCATGCTCCAAATCCATTTTAAAGCCATTTTTAAGGCATTTCGCGCATACATGAAATGAACACATTTTTCTCCAAAACTATAACAGATGCAAGCTTGTCCTGTTTGGTGGAGATGATATTTAATAAAATAAGTAGAAATCCACTAAACGTTTTGTTTGGTTATCTTGCAATCCCGAGATAATCGTCTCCATGCTCCAAATCCATTTTAAAGCCATTTTTAAGGCATTTCGCGCATACATGAAATGAACACATTTTTCTCCAAAACTATAACAGATGCAAGCTTGTCCTGTTTGGTGGAGATGATATTTAATAAAATAAGTAGAAATCCACTAAAAGTTTTGTTTGGTTATCTTGCAATCCCGAGATAATCGTCTCCATGCTCCAAATCCATTTTAAAGCCATTTTTAAGGCATTTCGCGCATACATGAAATGAACACATTTTTCTCCAAAACTATAACAGATGCAAGCTTGTCCTGTTTGGTGGAGATGATATTTAATAAAATAAGTAGAAATCCACTAAAAGTTTTGTTTGGTTATATTGCAATCCCGAGATAATCGTCTCCATGCTCCAAATCCATTTTAAAGCCATTTTTAAGGCATTTCGCGCATACATGAAATGAACACATTTTTCTCCAAAACTATAACAGATGCAAGCTTGTCCTGTTTGGTGGAGATGATATTTAATAAAATAAGTAGAAATCCACTAAAAGTTTTGTTTGGTTATATTGCAATCCCGAGATAATCGTCTCCATGCTCCAAATCCATTTTAAAGCCATTTTTAAGGCATTTCGCGCATACATGAAATGAACACATTTTTCTCCAAAACTATAACAGATGCAAGCTTGTCCTGTTTGGTGGAGATGATATTTAATAAAATAAGTAGAAATCCACTAAAAGTTTTGTTTGGTTATCTTGCAATCCCGAGATAATCGTCTCCATGCTCCAAATCCATTTTAAAGCCATTTTTAAGGCATTTCGCGCATACATGAAATGAACACATTTTTCTCCAAAACTATAACAGATGCAAGCTTGTCCTGTTTGGTGGAGATGATATTTAATAAAATAAGTAGAAATCCACTAAAAGTTTTGTTTGGTTATCTTGCAATCCCGAGATAATCGTCTCCATGCTCCAAATCCATTTTAAAGCCATTTCAAAGGCATTTTGCGCATACATGAAATTAACACATTTTTCTCCAAAACTATAACACATGCAAGCTTGTCCTGTTTGGTGGAGATGATATTTAATAAAATAAGTAGAAATCCACTAAAAGTTTTGTTTGGTTATCTTGCAATCCCGAGATAATCGTCTCCATGCTCCAAATCCATTTTAAAGCCATTTTTAAGGCATTTCGCGCATACATGAAATGAACACATTTTTCTCCAAAACTATAACAGATGCAAGCTTGTCCTGTTTGGTGGAGATGATATTTAATAAAATAAGTAGAAATCCACTAAAAGTTTTGTTTGGTTATCTTGCAATCCCGAGATAATCGTCTCCATGCTCCAAATCCATTTTAAAGCCATTTTTAAGGCATTTCGCGCATACATGAAATGAACACATTTTTCTCCAAAACTATAACAGATGCAAGCTTGTCCTGTTTGGTGGAGATAATATTTAATAAAATAAGTAGAAATCTACTAAAAGTTTCGTTTGTTTATATTGCCATCCTGAGATAATCGTCTCCATGCTCCAAATCCATTTTAAAGCCATTTTTAAGGCATTTCGCGCATACATGAAATGAACACATTTTTCTCCAAAACTATAACAGATGCAAGCTTGTCCTGTTTGGTGGAGATGATATTTAATAAAATAAGTAGAAATCCACTAAAAGTTTTGTTTGGTTATCTTGCAATCCCGAGATAATCGTCTCCATGCTCCAAATCAATTTTAAAGCTATTTTTAAGGCATTTCGCGCATACATGAAATGAACACATTTTTCTCCAAAACTATAACAGATGCAAGCTTGTCCTGTTTGGTGGAGATGATATTTAATAAAATAAGTAGAAATCCACTAAAAGTTTTGTTTGGTTATATTGCAATCCCGAGATAATCGTCTCCATGCTCCAAATCCATTTTAAAGCCATTTTTAAGGCATTTCGCGCATACATGAAATGAACACATTTTTCTCCAAAACTATAACAGATGCAAGCTTGTCCTGTTTGGTGGAGATGATATTTAATAAAATAAGTAGAAATCCACTAAAAGTTTTGTTTGGTTATCTTGCAATCCCGAGATAATCGTCTCCATGCTCCAAATCCATTTTAAAGCCATTTTTAAGGCATTTCGCGCATACATGAAATGAACACATTTTTCTCCAAAACTATAACAGATGCAAGCTTGTCCTGTTTGGTGGAGATGATATTTAATAAAATAAGTAGAAATCCACTAAAAGTTTTGTTTGGTTATCTTGCAATCCCGAGATAATCGTCTCCATGCTCCAAATCCATTTTAAAGCCATTTTTAAGGCATTTCGCGCATACATGAAATGAACACATTTTTCTCCAAAACTATAACAGATGCAAGCTTGTCCTGTTTGGTGGAGATGATATTTAATAAAATAAGTAGAAATCCACTAAAAGTTTTGTTTGGTTATCTTGCAATCCCGAGATAATCGTCTCCATGCTCCAAATCCATTTTAAAGCCATTTTTAAGGCATTTCGCGCATACATGAAATGAACACATTTTTCTCCAAAACTATAACAGATGCAAGCTTGTCCTGTTTGGTGGAGATGATATTTAATAAAATAAGTAGAAATCCACTAAAAGTTTTGTTTGGTTATCTTGCAATCCCGAGATAATCGTCTCCATGCTCCAAATCCATTTTAAAGCCATTTTTAAGGCATTTTGCGCATACATGAAATGAACACATTTTTCTCCAAAACTATAACACATGCAAGCTTGTCCTGTTTGGTGGAGATGATATTTAATAAAATAAGTAGAAATCCACTAAAAGTTTTGTTTGGTTATCTTGCAATCCCGAGATAATCGTCTCCATGCTCCAAATCCATTTTAAAGCCATTTTTAAGGCATTTCGCGCATACATGAAATGAACACATTTTTCTCCAAAACTATAACAGATGCAAGCTTGTCCTGTTTGGTGGAGATGATATTTAATAAAATAAGTAGAAATCCACTAAAAGTTTTGTTTGGTTATCTTGCAATCCCGAGATAATCGTCTCCATGCTCCAAATCCATTTTAAAGCCATTTTTAAGGCATTTCGCGCATACATGAAATGAACACATTTTTCTCCAAAACTATAACAGATGCAAGCTTGTCCTGTTTGGTGGAGATGATATTTAATAAAATAAGTAGAAATCCACTAAAAGTTTTGTTTGGTTATCTTGCAATCCCGAGATAATCGTCTCCATGCTCCAAATCCATTTTAAAGCCATTTTTAAGGCATTTCGCGCATACATGAAATGAACACATTTTTCTCCAAAACTATAACAGATGCAAGCTTGTCCTGTTTGGTGGAGATGATATTTAATAAAATAAGTAGAAATCCACTAAAAGTTTTGTTTGGTTATATTGCAATCCCGAGATAATCGTCTCCATGCTCCAAATCCATTTTAAAGCCATTTTTAAGGCATTTCGCGCATACATGAAATGAACACATTTTTCTCCAAAACTATAACAGATGCAAGCTTGTCCTGTTTGGTGGAGATGATATTTAATAAAATAAGTAGAAATCCACTAAAAGTTTTGTTTGGTTATCTTGCAATCCCGAGATAATCGTCTCCATGCTCCAAATCCATTTTAAAGCCATTTTTAAGGCATTTCGCGCATACATGAAATGAACACATTTTTCTCCAAAACTATAACAGATGCAAGCTTGTCCTGTTTGGTGGAGATGATATTTAATAAAATAAGTAGAAATCCACTAAAAGTTTTGTTTGGTTATCTTGCAATCCCGAGATAATCGTCTCCATGCTCCAAATCCATTTTAAAGCCATTTTTAAGGCATTTCGCGCATACATGAAATGAACACATTTTTCTCCAAAACTTTAACACATGCAAGCTTGTCCTGTTTGGTGGAGATGATATTTAATAAAATAAGTAGAAATCCACTAAAAGTTTTGTTTGGTTATCTTGCAATCCCGAGATAATCGTCTCCATGCTCCAAATCCATTTTAAAGCCATTTTTAAGGCATTTCGCGCATACATGAAATGAACACATTTTTCTCCAAAACTATAACAGATGCAAGCTTGTCCTGTTTGGTGGAGATGATATTTAATAAAATAAGTAGAAATCCACTAAAAGTTTTGTTTGGTTATCTTGCAATCCCGAGATAATCGTCTCCATGCTCCAAATCCATTTTAAAGCCATTTTTAAGGCATTTCGCGCATACATGAAATGAACACATTTTTCTCCAAAACTATAACAGATGCAAGCTTGTCCTGTTTGGTGGAGATAATATTTAATAAAATAAGTAGAAATCTACTAAAAGTTTCGTTTGTTTATCTTGCCATCCTGAGATAATCGTCTCCATGCTCCAAATCCATTTTAAAGCCATTTTTAAGGCATTTTGCGCATACATGAAATGAACACATTTTTCTCCAAAACTATAACAGATGCAAGCTTGTCCTGTTTGGTGGAGATGATATTTAATAAAATAAGTAAGAAATCCACTAAAAGTTTTGTTTGGTTATCTTGCAATCCCGAGATAATCGTCTCCATGCTCCAAATCCATTTTAAAGCCATTTTTAAGGCATTTCGCGCATACATGAAATGAACACATTTTTCTCCAAAACTATAACAGATGCAAGCTTGTCCTGTTTGGTGGAGATGATATTTAATAAAATAAGTAGAAATCCACTAAAAGTTTTGTTTGGTTATCTTGCAATCCCGAGATAATCGTCTCCATGCTCCAAATCCATTTTAAAGCCATTTTTAAGGCATTTCGCGCATACATGAAATGAACACATTTTTCTCCAAAACTATAACAGATGCAAGCTTGTCCTGTTTGGTGGAGATGATATTTAATAAAATAAGTAGAAATCCACTAAAAGTTTTGTTTGGTTATCTTGCAATCCCGAGATAATCGTCTCCATGCTCCAAATCCATTTTAAAGCCATTTTTAAGGCATTTCGCGCATACATGAAATGAACACATTTTTCTCCAAAACTATAACAGATGCAAGCTTGTCCTGTTTGGTGGAGATGATATTTAATAAAATAAGTAGAAATCCACTAAAAGTTTTGTTTGGTTATATTGCAATCCCGAGATAATCGTCTCCATGCTCCGAATCCATTTTAAAGCCATTTTTAAGGCATTTCGCGCATACATGAAATGAACACATTTTTCTCCAAAACTATAACAGATGCAAGCTTGTCCTGTTTGGTGGAGATGATATTTAATAAAATAAGTAGAAATCCACTAAAAGTTTTGTTTGGTTATCTTGCAATCCCGAGATAATCGTCTCCATGCTCCAAATCCATTTTAAAGCCATTTTTAAGGCATTTCGCGCATACATGAAATGAACACATTTTTATCCAAAACTATAACAGATGCAAGCTTGTCCTGTTTGGTGGAGATGATATTTAATAAAATAAGTAGAAATCCACTAAAAGTTTTGTTTGGTTATCTTGCAATCCCGAGATAATCGTCTCCATGCTCCAAATCCATTTTAAAGCCATTTTTAAGGCATTTCGCGCATACATGAAATGAACACATTTTTCTCCAAAACTATAACAGATGCAAGCTTGTCCTGTTTGGTGGAGATGATATTTAATAAAATAAGTAGAAATCCACTAAAAGTTTTGTTTGGTTATCTTGCAATCCCGAGATAATCGTCTCCATGCTCCAAATCCATTTTAAAGCCATTTTTAAGGCATTTCGTGCATACATGAAATGAACACATTTTTCTCCAAAACTATAACAGATGCAAGCTTGTCCTGTTTGGTGGAGATGATATTTAATAAAATAAGTAGAAATCCACTAAAAGTTTTGTTTGGTTATCTTGCAATCCGAGATAATCGTCTCCATGCTCCAAATCCATTTAAAGCCATTTTTAAGGCATTTCGCGCATACATGAAATGAACACATTTTTCTCCAAACCTATAACAGATGCAAGCTTGTCCTGTTTGGTGGAGATGATATTTAATAAAATAAGTAGAAATCCACTAAAAGTTTTGTTTGGTTATCTTGCAATCCCGAGATAATCGTCTCCATGCTCCAAATCCATTTTAAAGCCATTTCAAAGGCATTTTGCGCATACATGAAATTAACACATTTTTCTCCAAAACTATAACACATGCAAGCTTGTCCTGTTTGGTGGAGATGATATTTAATAAAATAAGTAGAAATCCACTAAAAGTTTTGTTTGGTTATCTTGCAATCCCGAGATAATCGTCTCCATGCTCCAAATCCATTTTAAAGCCATTTTTAAGGCATTTCGCGCATACATGAAATGAACACATTTTTCTCCCAAACTATAACAGATGCAAGCTTGTCCTGTTTGGTGGAGATGATATTTAATAAAATAAGTAGAAATCCACTAAAAGTTTTGTTTGGTTATCTTGCAATCCTGAGATAATCGTCTCCATGCTCCAAATCCATTTTAAAGCCATTTTTAAGGCATTTCGCGCATACATGAAATGAACACATTTTTCTCCAAAACTATAACAGATGCAAGCTTGTCCTGTTTGGTGGAGATGATATTTAATAAAATAAGTAGAAATCCACTAAACGTTTTGTTTGGTTATCTTGCAATCCCGAGATAATCGTCTCCATGCTCCAAATCCATTTTAAAGCCATTTTTTAAGGCATTTCGCGCATACATGAAATGAACACATTTTTCTCCAAAACTATAACAGATGCAAGCTTGTCCTGTTTGGTGGAGATGATATTTAATAAAATAAGTAGAAATCCACTAAAAGTTTTGTTTGGTTATATTGCAATCCCGAGATAATCGTCTCCATGCTCCAAATCCATTTTAAAGCCATTTTTAAGGCATTTCGCGCATACATGAAATGAACACATTTTTCTCCAAAACTATAACAGATGCAAGCTTGTCCTGTTTGGTGGAGATGATATTTAATAAAATAAGTAGAAATCCACTAAAAGTTTTGTTTGGTTATCTTGCAATCCCGAGATAATCGTCTCCATGCTCCAAATCCATTTTAAAGCCATTTTTAAGGCATTTCGCGCATACATGAAATGAACACATTTTTCTCCAAAACTATAACAGATGCAAGCTTGTCCTGTTTGGTGGAGATGATATTTAATAAAATAAGTAGAAATCCACTAAAAGTTTTGTTTGGTTATCTTGCAATCCCGAGATAATCGTCTCCATGCTCCAAATCCATTTTAAAGCCATTTCAAAGGCATTTTGCGCATACATGAAATTAACACATTTTTCTCCAAAAACTATAACACATGCAAGCTTGTCCTGTTTGGTGGAGATGATATTTAATAAAATAAGTAGAAATCCACTAAAAGTTTTGTTTGGTTATCTTGCAATCCCGAGATAATCGTCTCCATGCTCCAAATCCATTTTAAAGCCATTTTTAAGGCATTTCGCGCATACATGAAATGAACACATTTTTCTCCAAAACTATAACAGATGCAAGCTTGTCCTGTTTGGTGGAGATGATATTTAATAAAATAAGTAGAAATCCACTAAAAGTTTTGTTTGGTTATCTTGCAATCCCGAGATAATCGTCTCCATGCTCCAAATCCATTTTAAAGCCATTTTTAAGGCATTTCGCGCATACATGAAATGAACACATTTTTCTCCAAAACTATAACAGATGCAAGCTTGTCCTGTTTGGTGGAGATGATATTTAATAAAATAAGTAGAAATCCACTAAACGTTTTGTTTGGTTATCTTGCAATCCCGAGATAATCGTCTCCATGCTCCAAATCCATTTTAAAGCCATTTTTAAGGCATTTCGCGCATACATGAAATGAACACATTTTTCTCCAAAACTATAACAGATGCAAGCTTGTCCTGTTTGGTGGAGATGATATTTAATAAAATAAGTAGAAATCCACTAAAAGTTTTGTTTGGTTATCTTGCAATCCCGAGATAATCGTCTCCATGCTCCAAATCCATTTTAAAGCCATTTTTAAGGCATTTCGCGCATACATGAAATGAACACATTTTTCTCCAAAACTATAACAGATGCAAGCTTGTCCTGTTTGGTGGAGATGATATTTAATAAAATAAGTAGAAATCCCACTAAAAGTTTTGTTTGGTTATATTGCAATCCCGAGATAATCGTCTCCATGCTCCAAATCCATTTTAAAGCCATTTTTAAGGCATTTCGCGCATACATGAAATGAACACATTTTTCTCCAAAACTATAACAGATGCAAGCTTGTCCTGTTTGGTGGAGATGATATTTAATAAATAAGTAGAAATCCACTAAAAGTTTTGTTTGGTTATATTGCAATCCCGAGATAATCGTCTCCATGCTCCAAATCCATTTTAAAGCCATTTTTAAGGCATTTCGCGCATACATGAAATGAACACATTTTTCTCCAAAACTATAACAGATGCAAGCTTGTCCTGTTTGGTGGAGATGATATTTAATAAAATAAGTAGAAATCCACTAAAAGTTTTGTTTGGTTATCTTGCAATCCCGAGATAATCGTCTCCATGCCTCCAAATCCATTTTAAAGCCATTTTTAAGGCATTTCGCGCATACATGAAATGAACACATTTTCTCCAAAACTATAACAGATGCAAGCTTGTCCTGTTTGGTGGAGATGATATTTAATAAAATAAGTAGAAATCCACTAAAAGTTTTGTTTGGTTATCTTGCAATCCCGAGATAATCGTCTCCATGCTCCAAATCCATTTTAAAGCCATTTCAAAGGCATTTTGCGCATACATGAAATTAACACATTTTTCTCCAAAACTATAACACATGCAAGCTTGTCCTGTTTGGTGGAGATGATATTTAATAAAATAAGTAGAAATCCACTAAAAGTTTTGTTTGGTTATCTTGCAATCCCGAGATAATCGTCTCCATGCTCCAAATCCATTTTAAAGCCATTTTTAAGGCATTTCGCGCATACATGAAATGAACACATTTTTCTCCAAAACTATAACAGATGCAAGCTTGTCCTGTTTGGTGGAGATGATATTTAATAAAATAAGTAGAAATCCACTAAAAGTTTTGTTTGGTTATCTTGCAATCCCGAGATAATCGTCTCCATGCTCCAAATCCATTTTAAAGCCATTTTTAAGGCATTTCGCGCATACATGAAATGAACACATTTTTCTCCAAAACTATAACAGATGCAAGCTTGTCCTGTTTGGTGGAGATGATATTTAATAAAATAAGTAGAAATCCACTAAAAGTTTTGTTTGGTTATCTTGCAATCCCGAGATAATCGTCTCCATGCTCCAAATCCATTTTAAAGCCATTTTTAAGGCATTTCGCGCATACATGAAATGAACACATTTTTCTCCAAAACTATAACAGATGCAAGCTTGTCCTGTTTGGTGGAGATGATATTTAATAAAATAAGTAGAAATCCACTAAAAGTTTTGTTTGGTTATATTGCAATCCCGAGATAATCGTCTCCATGCTCCAAATCCATTTTAAAGCCATTTTTAAGGCATTTCGCGCATACATGAAATGAACACATTTTTCTCCAAAACTATAACAGATGCAAGCTTGTCCTGTTTGGTGGAGATGATATTTAATAAAATAAGTAGAAATCCACTAAAAGTTTTGTTTGGTTATCTTGCAATCCCGAGATAATCGTCTCCATGCTCCAAATCCATTTTAAAGCCATTTTTAAGGCATTTCGCGCATACATGAAATGAACACATTTTTCTCCAAAACTTTAACAGATGCAAGCTTGTCCTGTTTGGTGGAGATGATATTTAATAAAATAAGTAGAAATCCACTAAAAGTTTTGTTTGGTTATCTTGCAATCCCGAGATAATCGTCTCCATGCTCCAAATCCATTTTAAAGCCATTTTTAAGGCATTTCGCGCATACATGAAATGAACACATTTTTCTCCAAAACTTTAACAGATGCAAGCTTGTCCTGTTTGGTGGAGATGATATTTAATAAAATAAGTAGAAATCCACTAAAAGTTTTGTTTGGTTATCTTGCAATCCCGAGATAATCGTCTCCATGCTCCAAATCCATTTTAAAGCCATTTTAAGGCATTTCGCGCATACAAGAAATGAACACATTTTTCTCCAAAACTATAACAGATGCAAGCTTGTCCTGTTTGGTGGAGATAATATTTAATAAAATAAGTAGAAATCTACTAAAAGTTTCGTTTGTTTATATTGCCATCCTGAGATAATCGTCTCCATGCTCCAAATCCATTTTAAAGCCATTTTTAAGGCATTTCGCGCATACATGAAATGAACACATTTTTCTCCAAAACTATAACAGATGCAAGCTTGTCCTGTTTGGTGGAGATGATATTTAATAAAATAAGTAGAAATCCACTAAAAGTTTTGTTTGGTTATCTTGCAATCCCGAGATAATCGTCTCCATGCTCCAAATCCATTTTAAAGCCATTTTTAAGGCATTTCGCGCATACATGAAATGAACACATTTTTCTCCAAAACTATAACAGATGCAAGCTTGTCCTGTTTGGTGGAGATGATATTTAATAAAATAAGTAGAAATCCACTAAAAGTTTTGTTTGGTTATCTTGCAATCCCGAGATAATCGTCCTCCATGCTCAAAATCCATTTTAAAGCCATTTTTAAGGCATTTCGCGCATACATGAAATGAACACATTTTTCTCCAAAACTATAACAGATGCAAGCTTGTCCTGTTTGGTGGAGATGATATTTAATAAAATAAGTAGAAATCCACTAAAAGTTTTGTTTGGTTATCTTGCAATCCCGAGATAATCGTCTCCATGCTCCAAATCCATTTTAAAGCCATTTTTAAGGCATTTCGCGCATACATGAAATGAACACATTTTTCTCCAAAACTATAACAGATGCAAGCTTGTCCTGTTTGGTGGAGATGATATTTAATAAAATAAGTAGAAATCCACTAAAAGTTTTGTTTGGTTATCTTGCAATCCCGAGATAATCGTCTCCATGCTCCAAATCCATTTTAAAGCCATTTTTAAGCATTTCGCGCATACATGAAATTAACACATTTTTCTCCAAAACTTTAACAGATGCAAGCTTGTCCTGTTTGGTGGAGATGATATTTAATAAAATAAGTAGAAATCCACTAAAAGTTTTGTTTGGTTATCTTGCAATCCCGAGATAATCGTCTCCATGCTCCAAATCCATTTTAAAGCCATTTTTAAGGCATTTCGCGCATACATGAAATGAACACATTTTTCTCCAAAACTATAACAGATGCAAGCTTGTCCTGTTTGGTGAGATGATATTTAATAAAATAAGTAGAAATCCACTAAAAGTTTTGTTTGGTTATCTTGCAATCCCGAGATAATCGTCTCCATGCTCCAAATCCATTTTAAAGCCATTTTTAAGGCATTTCGCGCATATATGAAATGAACACATTTTTCTCCAAAACTATAACAGATGCAAGCTTGTCCTGTTTGGTGGAGATGATATTTAATAAAATAAGTAGAAATCCACTAAAAGTTTTGTTTGGTTATCTTGCAATCCCGAGATAATCGTCTCCATGCTCCAAATCCATTTTAAAGCCATTTTTAAGGCATTTCGCGCATACATGAAATTAACACATTTTTCTCCAAAACTTTAACAGATGCAAGCTTGTCCTGTTTGGTGGAGATGATATTTAATAAAATAAGTAGAAATCCACTAAAAGTTTTGTTTGGTTATCTTGCAATCCCGAGATAATCGTCTCCATGCTCCAAATCCATTTTAAAGCCATTTTTAAGGCATTTCGCGCATACATGAAATGAACACATTTTTCTCCAAAACTATAACAGATGCAAGCTTGTCCTGTTTGGTGGAGATGATATTTAATAAATAAGTAGAAATCCACTAAAAGTTTTGTTTGGTTATCTTGCAATCCCGAGATAATCGTCTCCATGCTCCAAATCCATTTTAAAGCCATTTTTAAGGCATTTTGCGCATACATGAAATGAACACATTTTTCTCCAAAACTATAACACATGCAAGCTTGTCCTGTTTGGTGGAGATGATATTTAATAAAATAAGTAGAAATCCACTAAAAGTTTTGTTTGGTTATCTTGCAATCCCGAGATAATCGTCTCCATGCTCCAAATCCATTTTAAAGCCTTTTTTAAGGCATTTCGCGCATACATGAAATGAACACATTTTTCTCCAAAACTATAACAGATGCAAGCTTGTCCTGTTTGGTGGAGATGATATTTAATAAAATAAGTAGAAATCCACTAAAAGTTTTGTTTGGTTATCTTGCAATCCCGAGATAATCGTCTCCATGCTCCAAATCCATTTTAAAGCCATTTTTAAGGCATTTCGCGCATACATGAAATGAACACATTTTTCTCCAAAACTATAACAGATGCAAGCTTGTCCTGTTTGGTGGAGATAATATTTAATAAAATAAGTAGAAATCTACTAAAAGTTTCGTTTGTTTATATTGCCATCCTGAGATAATCGTCCTCCATGCTCCAAATCCATTTTAAAGCCAATTTTAAGGCATTTCGCGCATACATGAAATGAACACATTTTTCTCCAAAACTATAACAGATGCAAGCTTGTCCTGTTTGGTGGAGATGATATTTAATAAAATAAGTAGAAATCCACTAAAAGTTTTGTTTGGTTATATTGCAATCCCGAGATAATCGTCTCCATGCTCCAAATCCATTTTAAAGCCATTTTTAAGGCATTTCGCGCATACATGAAATGAACACATTTTTCTCCAAAACTTTAACAGATGCAAGCTTGTCCTGTTTGGTGGAGATGATATTTAATAAAATAAGTAGAAATCCACTAAAAGTTTTGTTTGGTTATCTTGCAATCCCGAGATAATCGTCTCCATGCTCCAAATCCATTTTAAAGCCATTTTTAAGGCATTTCGCGCTTACATGAAATGAACACATTTTTCTCCAAAACTATAACAGATGCAAGCTTGTCCTGTTTGGTGGAGATAATATTTAATAAAATAAGTAGAAATCTACTAAAAGTTTCGTTTGTTTATATTGCCATCCTGAGATAATCGTCTCCATGCTCCAAATCCATTTTAAAGCCATTTCAAAGGCATTTTGCGCATACATGAAATGAACACATTTTTCTCCAAAACTATAACACATGCAAGCTTGTCCTGTTTGGTGGAGATGATATTTAATAAAATAAGTAGAAATCCACTAAAAGTTTTGTTTGGTTATCTTGCAATC